>NW_027445650.1:0-300000 GCF_035582795.1 Mycteria americana
GGGGAGATGCCATGACTAAAAATCAGCTAAAACGATATTGTAATCAACGGTGGCCACAATATCCATGGGAAGATGGTGAAAAACAGCCTGAGAATGGATCCTTGAAATATAACACTATATCGGAATTAGTGTTGTGTTGTCGGGGAACTGAAAAATGGGATGAAATGCCTTCTGTGGATATGTTTTTTTCGTTAAGACGCGATTGGGATATTAGGAAGAAAGGTGGTTTAGTGGACGCTAAACATCGGATTGGAATATATGTGTTAAAAGAGAAAAAGGGAAAACCTCGTTGTATTGAATGGGAAAATTCAGAAGAGGATATTCAGCTGTTGGTAGCTCCCCCCAAAGAGCCCAAATCTGATAGCTCAAGTGGTGATGGAGTTGTGAGTGCTATCTGTAAAAGAACAAGGGGAGAGAAACCCATAGTTTGAGCTCCCCTCAGACAGGCTGTAGGGCCTGAGGGAGCACCGGTATCCGTACACGTACCTTTTACTGCTTCTGATTTATTAAACTGCAAACGGGCAGTGGGATCCTATGGAAACAATCCAGAAGGAATGTATAGTACTGTTAATCACGACTCCTAGTCCTAACCGGGGAGATGTACAGGCTCTCCTAGAATATTTGTTTACCGCTGAGGAGAGGAGAACAATTTTAGAGAAGGCTAGAGAGGGACTGATCCAACAAGGCGGGGTGGGGTGCCTAATACCAATATGTACCTCCCGAAAGAGGATCCGGAGTGGGATCCAAACACACAAGTGTGAGGGATTAGAGAGGGGAAAGGAATATCAGAAGTTAATTTTGTATGGGATTCAACACGGAGTGCAAAAGCCTAAGAATTTAGCTAAACTATCTGAAGTAAGGCAGGGGGATAAGGAAACCCCGTCAGCCTTCTCTGAGAGATTGTGTGAAGTAGCTCGAAAATGGACCGATCGGGATCCGGAAGGTGATAGCAATTCAAAGTTATTTAACACGCTGTTTATTGGTCAAGCAGCAGCAGCAGATATAAGAAAGAGATGACAAAAGGTAGGGGGCGAGGATGGCATGACAATCTCACAGTTCTTCTCAATGGCATCTAAGGTACGTAATAATCGGGAGGAAATAGAAGAGAAGGAGAAGCGGGGACGAGTAACGCTGCAAGCTTCTTTGTTGGCTGCCTTGAGGGAAGACCAGGAAAAAAGGGAGAGAAAATACAGGAGGTGAATTTTGTGGGTGAGGAAGGGGCTGTAGAAATAATAGTAGAAATGGTTATGACATTCCCCTGGGAATGCATCGGCATGCAAATTGTAAGCAAGAGGGCCGTTGGAAAAAAATTGTCCATGCCGTCTGAGTAATGGGGAAAGAGAGACAGAAGCAGCCGTTGGAGTCATGCCGGAGATTGGGTTGGAGTGAAGGGGGCCGGAGGAATCTCTTAAAATTTCCCCAGACGATCCTCTGGTTCCAGTCAAGCTGGGGAATGAAAGAAGAGATTTTTGTATTTTTCATTGATAGTGGAGGCACACATGCTGTAGTAAGTAGTTGTAGGGGACCCTTAAGTAGAAGTAAAAGAAGCGTTGTTGGTGCAAGAGGGAAGAAGACTTTAAGGCTGTTTTTACAACCTATGGAATGTTCCATTGGAAATACTAAATTAACTCCTGAATTCCTTTAGATGCCAGAATGCCCCCTACCATTGCTTGGGTGGCATTTACTTGTAAACTGAATGCACGGCTAAGTTCCTCTGAAGACTCTGTTCAGTTGACTCTGTTCAGCCCGCAGGGGACCTCTCCTCTTTGTGGCGGATGCCAGCCTGAACGGGACCTCGCCTGTTTGGGGCACACGGATGGCGGGCGCTGTCGCCAAAAGGCAAAGCAGGGTCATAGCAGAGTTTTCCATTTCTGGGGATGGGCTCAGCCGTCCCCCGCACCAATTTCTCCTATGTAGCAAGGGCGATGGTAGCTTTCTTCTGTTTTCTTGACGAACAAGAGGATGATGGAGCACGTGACAAGAGCACGATCTTTTTCTCTTCCTTTGGCAGTACAGGCACCCAAGGCCAGCCTGCATTCAAGGAACAGCATGGGGATATCTGTGTCGAGCGTTAGCAGAGGAAGGAAGCTTCTTTTGGAGGCTGAGGCGATGAAGCAGAGTCCTTAATTGTTCTGTTTGATTTTCAGCATGGGTGCGGGGAGGGCCTGGGACATGCAAAACATGGTCCCGGAGAGGGGAGCTGTCTGTTACGTGGGAGGCTGTGAGAGCTATCGTGGACACCACTGGACTGGCATCCTGTAAGGATGCTTTCACATGTTCTCTTGTTTAGAGGCCAACCTCGGCTTTGGGCTGTAAACTCAAGTCTGCCAGGCCGGTGCCAGCTTGGCGGCAGCATCTGCCCACGGCAGCACCAGCTTGGTGGTGGTGTGTGCCCATGCCTGTGCCAGGTTGCTGGCTGTGTCTGGCTTGTGAGGGTTGGGGTAATTGGCCCCCTGTTCCCCATGGCGTGGGCTCCAGCTGTGGCCCGGGGCAGCACAGGTGGGACCCATGAGGTGAGGATGGGGCTGGGCCCAGGGTTTAAAAAGGGCTGAGGATGGGGCTGGCCCTGCTGTATCCGCCAGTATTTTAGTCAGATCCTGCATCATTCCGCTCAGTTAAAGGCTCACGAGAATTACTTAACGTTTGCATTGGGAAGTCCTGCTTCAAACAATGAATTTTCAACAAAATGTTTTTGACACTAGTCAATGAACTCCTGTAATACTGCAGCAAAATGACATTTTTAGTGGTTGTTGAATCTCAGAGTGATAACATAGGCGTCCCTGTTTGAGCCCTTACCGCAAGCTTTGCAATGTTTGTTTACACCCTGCTCGGTTCTTTTGTGAAGGTGTGTAGCTATGGGAGGTGCGTTATTGCCAAGGTGCTACGGTGCCGATGCTCTGGCTGTTGGCAGGAATGGGCAAAGCGGAAGGCTCTGTGGCTAGGGGAGAATGGCGTGGACGTGCTGCTGCTCTCTCTGTTGCACCAGAATTTCGACGGCTGGGTTGGGCTGCTAAATCAATGGAACGACCGGAAGAAATTTCAGAAAAGTGAGTACTCTCCTGTCTTTATCTTTGAAAGTCGTTGTCTTTCTACAGACCCCTGTCCATGGCTTAGCTATTTGATTGGCGTGAAACAGACCCAGAATTTTGCTTTAAGTGGTGTTCTGATTCGCTGAAATCCCCCGTAGGTAGAGAGCAAGAATTACAAATGTAGCTTGGTGGTTGAAGTTCTCGGGGTTTCTGTGAAAGCTAACTTGCCAGAATGCGTAGGAAGCAGCCTGAATTCCAGTAGAGATACTGCATAAAAGGCCCTTTTCTTGACAGGAAAAGAGCTTCACGAAACGTCGGCGCTGTTTGCCGTAGGGCCTCCGACATACTTGTTCAGTCATCGTGGGCTTTGTGCCGTTCCCGCAGGCACGATCTTGAACAAGTTTTGTACGGCAGCTGGTCTCTTAGCTGACTTTCTATCTCGCGCTTGGTTGCTTGTACCTGCTCAAAGCTGACTGTAGTGTCAAATGAACCCACAGGAAAATGTCCTCAACTCGCGCTGGTAGGGCAAGCCCGCTGTAGTTGATAAAATCGGAAAATAGCACCATGTTTTGAAACATTTGCCTTGC
Organism: Mycteria americana; assembly: GCF_035582795.1. Lineage (NCBI taxonomy): Eukaryota > Metazoa > Chordata > Aves > Ciconiiformes > Ciconiidae > Mycteria > Mycteria americana. The sequence goes on from NW_027445650.1 coordinate 3,617, forward strand.
GAGGACGAGGGCTGTCTCCTGGTAGGCAGCTGAATTCTGTGACTGATTCCACCGGTCCGCTCTGGCACTTGAAGGAGGCAGTCCCTAAGCCAACGCAATCTCAAATGGGGGTCGTTTGGGTTTTTCTAATCATTTCTTAGGGATATGAGGCTTGCGTGGGTGTTTAGCTTGCCCTGTTCTTTCTGTTCCTAATTCTGAACGCACTGACTGGCATAAAAGAACGGTCGTCTTGTAGTCTGACGGTGTCGTCTCCCAGGAGCTGGTGGAAGGTCAGGGCTTACGTCAAACTGATAAGGAGGATTGAGTCTGGGAAGTGGAACGTCTAAACAAGAATTACTGTCCTTGGGAGAGAAGCACATCCTGAAGAAATAGGTAAGCTAATGGAAATGTTTTGGGAACCATCCGAAACAACTAGTAGGAGTGTGATAAGAAGCACCCTCCCGCCAAACTATCCTCCTGATGATACTAAAAGTCACAGCCCTCGAGCTGGAGACACCAGCCCAAGCAGAGCGCCCTCGCCTCTGAGCGTGCGCAGCATGTTAAAGTCGCGCTGTAGCTTGAAGTTGAAATAAGAGAAATGTAGACCAATAGAAAACTGCTTTGTGTAATTACTTATGCATATGCATAGCTAGACCGTATCAATACTGTACTTGTAGGAGCGAACTTTGTGCTAGCTTTGCGGAGCTACCACCTAGCACCCATCTCTGCGCAGACATGCCATAAAAACACCTCTGCCCTGTGTGTATATTGGCGTCCCGCACACCGGGTAAACGACCTCACGCTTGTGGGATAACAGTTTTGACACCCCAGATGGGACCGAGCTGACAGCCTCGCCCGGTTCGTCTTGCCGCATCCGACGGGGAGAAGAGGCCTGAGCGGACTCCAGCGCGCACCGACCTGTTGCCTGGGGACTCCTTCAGCTCCTCCCCTGCGGTCGGGCGGTAAGTGACAAAAGGGTGCAATGCTCCTGAAAAGAGGTGTTTTTTGGGGCTAGGAGAAAAGGGGGTAGGGGCCAAGATGTCTCGGGAAGCAGGCGGCCTGTGTTCTGTTCTGGGCTCTGCATAAGACGCACCAGGAAAGACAGGTGGCAGTAGCGTAGTTCTGTTTGTTTCTCCACGCTGTCCTGTTCTGAGTAACGGAGGGAGACGTCCCTCGTTCTGGTTTGTATAGAAATGCTGGGTTTTTCGGTACCGGTATGGGTGCTGCTGCTTCCCAGGAGGCAGCCCTTTGCTCTCCTCTAGGATGCATCCTGAAGCATTGCAAGAAATTTGGGGGAGATGCCATGACTAAAAATCAGCTAAAACGATATTGTAATCAACGGTGGCCACAATATCCATGGGAAGATGGTGAAAAACAGCCTGAGAATGGATCCTTGAAATATAACACTATATCGGAATTAGTGTTGTGTTGTCGGGGAACTGAAAAATGGGATGAAATGCCTTCTGTGGATATGTTTTTTTCGTTAAGACGCGATTGGGATATTAGGAAGAAAGGTGGTTTAGTGGACGCTAAACATCGGATTGGAATATATGTGTTAAAAGAGAAAAAGGGAAAACCTCGTTGTATTGAATGGGAAAATTCAGAAGAGGATATTCAGCTGTTGGTAGCTCCCCCCAAAGAGCCCAAATCTGATAGCTCAAGTGGTGATGGAGTTGTGAGTGCTATCTGTAAAAGAACAAGGGGAGAGAAACCCATAGTTTGAGCTCCCCTCAGACAGGCTGTAGGGCCTGAGGGAGCACCGGTATCCGTACACGTACCTTTTACTGCTTCTGATTTATTAAACTGCAAACGGGCAGTGGGATCCTATGGAAACAATCCAGAAGGAATGTATAGTACTGTTAATCACGACTCCTAGTCCTAACCGGGGAGATGTACAGGCTCTCCTAGAATATTTGTTTACCGCTGAGGAGAGGAGAACAATTTTAGAGAAGGCTAGAGAGGGACTGATCCAACAAGGCGGGGTGGGGTGCCTAATACCAATATGTACCTCCCGAAAGAGGATCCGGAGTGGGATCCAAACACACAAGTGTGAGGGATTAGAGAGGGGAAAGGAATATCAGAAGTTAATTTTGTATGGGATTCAACACGGAGTGCAAAAGCCTAAGAATTTAGCTAAACTATCTGAAGTAAGGCAGGGGGATAAGGAAACCCCGTCAGCCTTCTCTGAGAGATTGTGTGAAGTAGCTCGAAAATGGACCGATCGGGATCCGGAAGGTGATAGCAATTCAAAGTTATTTAACACGCTGTTTATTGGTCAAGCAGCAGCAGCAGATATAAGAAAGAGATGACAAAAGGTAGGGGGCGAGGATGGCATGACAATCTCACAGTTCTTCTCAATGGCATCTAAGGTACGTAATAATCGGGAGGAAATAGAAGAGAAGGAGAAGCGGGGACGAGTAACGCTGCAAGCTTCTTTGTTGGCTGCCTTGAGGGAAGACCAGGAAAAAAGGGAGAGAAAATACAGGAGGTGAATTTTGTGGGTGAGGAAGGGGCTGTAGAAATAATAGTAGAAATGGTTATGACATTCCCCTGGGAATGCATCGGCATGCAAATTGTAAGCAAGAGGGCCGTTGGAAAAAAATTGTCCATGCCGTCTGAGTAATGGGGAAAGAGAGACAGAAGCAGCCGTTGGAGTCATGCCGGAGATTGGGTTGGAGTGAAGGGGGCCGGAGGAATCTCTTAAAATTTCCCCAGACGATCCTCTGGTTCCAGTCAAGCTGGGGAATGAAAGAAGAGATTTTTGTATTTTTCATTGATAGTGGAGGCACACATGCTGTAGTAAGTAGTTGTAGGGGACCCTTAAGTAGAAGTAAAAGAAGCGTTGTTGGTGCAAGAGGGAAGAAGACTTTAAGGCTGTTTTTACAACCTATGGAATGTTCCATTGGAAATACTAAATTAACTCCTGAATTCCTTTAGATGCCAGAATGCCCCCTACCATTGCTTGGGTGGCATTTACTTGTAAACTGAATGCACGGCTAAGTTCCTCTGAAGACTCTGTTCAGTTGACTCTGTTCAGCCCGCAGGGGACCTCTCCTCTTTGTGGCGGATGCCAGCCTGAACGGGACCTCGCCTGTTTGGGGCACACGGATGGCGGGCGCTGTCGCCAAAAGGCAAAGCAGGGTCATAGCAGAGTTTTCCATTTCTGGGGATGGGCTCAGCCGTCCCCCGCACCAATTTCTCCTATGTAGCAAGGGCGATGGTAGCTTTCTTCTGTTTTCTTGACGAACAAGAGGATGATGGAGCACGTGACAAGAGCACGATCTTTTTCTCTTCCTTTGGCAGTACAGGCACCCAAGGCCAGCCTGCATTCAAGGAACAGCATGGGGATATCTGTGTCGAGCGTTAGCAGAGGAAGGAAGCTTCTTTTGGAGGCTGAGGCGATGAAGCAGAGTCCTTAATTGTTCTGTTTGATTTTCAGCATGGGTGCGGGGAGGGCCTGGGACATGCAAAACATGGTCCCGGAGAGGGGAGCTGTCTGTTACGTGGGAGGCTGTGAGAGCTATCGTGGACACCACTGGACTGGCATCCTGTAAGGATGCTTTCACATGTTCTCTTGTTTAGAGGCCAACCTCGGCTTTGGGCTGTAAACTCAAGTCTGCCAGGCCGGTGCCAGCTTGGCGGCAGCATCTGCCCACGGCAGCACCAGCTTGGTGGTGGTGTGTGCCCATGCCTGTGCCAGGTTGCTGGCTGTGTCTGGCTTGTGAGGGTTGGGGTAATTGGCCCCCTGTTCCCCATGGCGTGGGCTCCAGCTGTGGCCCGGGGCAGCACAGGTGGGACCCATGAGGTGAGGATGGGGCTGGGCCCAGGGTTTAAAAAGGGCTGAGGATGGGGCTGGCCCTGCTGTATCCGCCAGTATTTTAGTCAGATCCTGCATCATTCCGCTCAGTTAAAGGCTCACGAGAATTACTTAACGTTTGCATTGGGAAGTCCTGCTTCAAACAATGAATTTTCAACAAAATGTTTTTGACACTAGTCAATGAACTCCTGTAATACTGCAGCAAAATGACATTTTTAGTGGTTGTTGAATCTCAGAGTGATAACATAGGCGTCCCTGTTTGAGCCCTTACCGCAAGCTTTGCAATGTTTGTTTACACCCTGCTCGGTTCTTTTGTGAAGGTGTGTAGCTATGGGAGGTGCGTTATTGCCAAGGTGCTACGGTGCCGATGCTCTGGCTGTTGGCAGGAATGGGCAAAGCGGAAGGCTCTGTGGCTAGGGGAGAATGGCGTGGACGTGCTGCTGCTCTCTCTGTTGCACCAGAATTTCGACGGCTGGGTTGGGCTGCTAAATCAATGGAACGACCGGAAGAAATTTCAGAAAAGTGAGTACTCTCCTGTCTTTATCTTTGAAAGTCGTTGTCTTTCTACAGACCCCTGTCCATGGCTTAGCTATTTGATTGGCGTGAAACAGACCCAGAATTTTGCTTTAAGTGGTGTTCTGATTCGCTGAAATCCCCCGTAGGTAGAGAGCAAGAATTACAAATGTAGCTTGGTGGTTGAAGTTCTCGGGGTTTCTGTGAAAGCTAACTTGCCAGAATGCGTAGGAAGCAGCCTGAATTCCAGTAGAGATACTGCATAAAAGGCCCTTTTCTTGACAGGAAAAGAGCTTCACGAAACGTCGGCGCTGTTTGCCGTAGGGCCTCCGACATACTTGTTCAGTCATCGTGGGCTTTGTGCCGTTCCCGCAGGCACGATCTTGAACAAGTTTTGTACGGCAGCTGGTCTCTTAGCTGACTTTCTATCTCGCGCTTGGTTGCTTGTACCTGCTCAAAGCTGACTGTAGTGTCAAATGAACCCACAGGAAAATGTCCTCAACTCGCGCTGGTAGGGCAAGCCCGCTGTAGTTGATAAAATCGGAAAATAGCACCATGTTTTGAAACATTTGCCTTGCGAGGACGAGGGCTGTCTCCTGGTAGGCAGCTGAATTCTGTGACTGATTCCACCGGTCCGCTCTGGCACTTGAAGGAGGCAGTCCCTAAGCCAACGCAATCTCAAATGGGGGTCGTTTGGGTTTTTCTAATCATTTCTTAGGGATATGAGGCTTGCGTGGGTGTTTAGCTTGCCCTGTTCTTTCTGTTCCTAATTCTGAACGCACTGACTGGCATAAAAGAACGGTCGTCTTGTAGTCTGACGGTGTCGTCTCCCAGGAGCTGGTGGAAGGTCAGGGCTTACGTCAAACTGATAAGGAGGATTGAGTCTGGGAAGTGGAACGTCTAAACAAGAATTACTGTCCTTGGGAGAGAAGCACATCCTGAAGAAATAGGTAAGCTAATGGAAATGTTTTGGGAACCATCCGAAACAACTAGTAGGAGTGTGATAAGAAGCACCCTCCCGCCAAACTATCCTCCTGATGATACTAAAAGTCACAGCCCTCGAGCTGGAGACACCAGCCCAAGCAGAGCGCCCTCGCCTCTGAGCGTGCGCAGCATGTTAAAGTCGCGCTGTAGCTTGAAGTTGAAATAAGAGAAATGTAGACCAAGAGAAAACTGCTTTGTGTAATTACTTATGCATATGCATAGCTAGACCGTATCAATACTGTACTTGTAGGAGCGAACTTTGTGCTAGCTTTGCGGAGCTACCACCTAGCACCCATCTCTGCGCAGACATGCCATAAAAACACCTCTGCCCTGTGTGTATATTGGCGTCCCGCACACCGGGTAAACGACCTCACGCTTGTGGGATAACAGTTTTGACACCCCAGATGGGACCGAGCTGACAGCCTCGCCCGGTTCGTCTTGCCGCATCCGACGGGGAGAAGAGGCCTGAGCGGACTCCAGCGCGCACCGACCTGTTGCCTGGGGACTCCTTCAGCTCCTCCCCTGCGGTCGGGCGGTAAGTGACAAAAGGGTGCAATGCTCCTGAAAAGAGGTGTTTTTTGGGGCTAGGAGAAAAGGGGGTAGGGGCCAAGATGTCTCGGGAAGCAGGCGGCCTCTGTTCTGTTCTGGGCTCTGCATAAGACGCACCAGGAAAGACAGGTGGCAGTAGCGTAGTTCTGTTTGTTTCTCCACGCTGTCCTGTTCTGAGTAACGGAGGGAGACGTCCCTCGTTCTGGTTTGTATAGAAATGCTGGGTTTTTCGGTACCGGTATGGGTGCTGCTGCTTCCCAGGAGGCAGCCCTTTGCTCTCCTCTAGGATGCATCCTGAAGCATTGCAAGAAATTTGGGGGAGATGCCATGACTAAAAATCAGCTAAAACGATATTGTAATCAACGGTGGCCACAATATCCATGGGAAGATGGTGAAAAACAGCCTGAGAATGGATCCTTGAAATATAACACTATATCGGAATTAGTGTTGTGTTGTCGGGGAACTGAAAAATGGGATGAAATGCCTTCTGTGGATATGTTTTTTTCGTTAAGACGCGATTGGGATATTAGGAAGAAAGGTGGTTTAGTGGACGCTAAACATCGGATTGGAATATATGTGTTAAAAGAGAAAAAGGGAAAACCTCGTTGTATTGAATGGGAAAATTCAGAAGAGGATATTCAGCTGTTGGTAGCTCCCCCCAAAGAGCCCAAATCTGATAGCTCAAGTGGTGATGGAGTTGTGAGTGCTATCTGTAAAAGAACAAGGGGAGAGAAACCCATAGTTTGAGCTCCCCTCAGACAGGCTGTAGGGCCTGAGGGAGCACCGGTATCCGTACACGTACCTTTTACTGCTTCTGATTTATTAAACTGCAAACGGGCAGTGGGATCCTATGGAAACAATCCAGAAGGAATGTATAGTACTGTTAATCACGACTCCTAGTCCTAACCGGGGAGATGTACAGGCTCTCCTAGAATATTTGTTTACCGCTGAGGAGAGGAGAACAATTTTAGAGAAGGCTAGAGAGGGACTGATCCAACAAGGCGGGGTGGGGTGCCTAATACCAATATGTACCTCCCGAAAGAGGATCCGGAGTGGGATCCAAACACACAAGTGTGAGGGATTAGAGAGGGGAAAGGAATATCAGAAGTTAATTTTGTATGGGATTCAACACGGAGTGCAAAAGCCTAAGAATTTAGCTAAACTATCTGAAGTAAGGCAGGGGGATAAGGAAACCCCGTCAGCCTTCTCTGAGAGATTGTGTGAAGTAGCTCGAAAATGGACCGATCGGGATCCGGAAGGTGATAGCAATTCAAAGTTATTTAACACGCTGTTTATTGGTCAAGCAGCAGCAGCAGATATAAGAAAGAGATGACAAAAGGTAGGGGGCGAGGATGGCATGACAATCTCACAGTTCTTCTCAATGGCATCTAAGGTACGTAATAATCGGGAGGAAATAGAAGAGAAGGAGAAGCGGGGACGAGTAACGCTGCAAGCTTCTTTGTTGGCTGCCTTGAGGGAAGACCAGGAAAAAAGGGAGAGAAAATACAGGAGGTGAATTTTGTGGGTGAGGAAGGGGCTGTAGAAATAATAGTAGAAATGGTTATGACATTCCCCTGGGAATGCATCGGCATGCAAATTGTAAGCAAGAGGGCCGTTGGAAAAAAATTGTCCATGCCGTCTGAGTAATGGGGAAAGAGAGACAGAAGCAGCCGTTGGAGTCATGCCGGAGATTGGGTTGGAGTGAAGGGGGCCGGAGGAATCTCTTAAAATTTCCCCAGACGATCCTCTGGTTCCAGTCAAGCTGGGGAATGAAAGAAGAGATTTTTGTATTTTTCATTGATAGTGGAGGCACACATGCTGTAGTAAGTAGTTGTAGGGGACCCTTAAGTAGAAGTAAAAGAAGCGTTGTTGGTGCAAGAGGGAAGAAGACTTTAAGGCTGTTTTTACAACCTATGGAATGTTCCATTGGAAATACTAAATTAACTCCTGAATTCCTTTAGATGCCAGAATGCCCCCTACCATTGCTTGGGTGGCATTTACTTGTAAACTGAATGCACGGCTAAGTTCCTCTGAAGACTCTGTTCAGTTGACTCTGTTCAGCCCGCAGGGGACCTCTCCTCTTTGTGGCGGATGCCAGCCTGAACGGGACCTCGCCTGTTTGGGGCACACGGATGGCGGGCGCTGTCGCCAAAAGGCAAAGCAGGGTCATAGCAGAGTTTTCCATTTCTGGGGATGGGCTCAGCCGTCCCCCGCACCAATTTCTCCTATGTAGCAAGGGCGATGGTAGCTTTCTTCTGTTTTCTTGACGAACAAGAGGATGATGGAGCACGTGACAAGAGCACGATCTTTTTCTCTTCCTTTGGCAGTACAGGCACCCAAGGCCAGCCTGCATTCAAGGAACAGCATGGGGATATCTGTGTCGAGCGTTAGCAGAGGAAGGAAGCTTCTTTTGGAGGCTGAGGCGATGAAGCAGAGTCCTTAATTGTTCTGTTTGATTTTCAGCATGGGTGCGGGGAGGGCCTGGGACATGCAAAACATGGTCCCGGAGAGGGGAGCTGTCTGTTACGTGGGAGGCTGTGAGAGCTATCGTGGACACCACTGGACTGGCATCCTGTAAGGATGCTTTCACATGTTCTCTTGTTTAGAGGCCAACCTCGGCTTTGGGCTGTAAACTCAAGTCTGCCAGGCCGGTGCCAGCTTGGCGGCAGCATCTGCCCACGGCAGCACCAGCTTGGTGGTGGTGTGTGCCCATGCCTGTGCCAGGTTGCTGGCTGTGTCTGGCTTGTGAGGGTTGGGGTAATTGGCCCCCTGTTCCCCATGGCGTGGGCTCCAGCTGTGGCCCGGGGCAGCACAGGTGGGACCCATGAGGTGAGGATGGGGCTGGGCCCAGGGTTTAAAAAGGGCTGAGGATGGGGCTGGCCCTGCTGTATCCGCCAGTATTTTAGTCAGATCCTGCATCATTCCGCTCAGTTAAAGGCTCACGAGAATTACTTAACGTTTGCATTGGGAAGTCCTGCTTCAAACAATGAATTTTCAACAAAATGTTTTTGACACTAGTCAATGAACTCCTGTAATACTGCAGCAAAATGACATTTTTAGTGGTTGTTGAATCTCAGAGTGATAACATAGGCGTCCCTGTTTGAGCCCTTACCGCAAGCTTTGCAATGTTTGTTTACACCCTGCTCGGTTCTTTTGTGAAGGTGTGTAGCTATGGGAGGTGCGTTATTGCCAAGGTGCTACGGCGCCGATGCTCTGGCTGTTGGCAGGAATGGGCAAAGCGGAAGGCTCTGTGGCTAGGGGAGAATGGCGTGGACGTGCTGCTGCTCTCTCTGTTGCACCAGAATTTCGACGGCTGGGTTGGGCTGCTAAATCAATGGAACGACCGGAAGAAATTTCAGAAAAGTGAGTACTCTCCTGTCTTTATCTTTGAAAGTCGTTGTCTTTCTACAGACCCCTGTCCATGGCTTAGCTATTTGATTGGCGTGAAACAGACCCAGAATTTTGCTTTAAGTGGTGTTCTGATTCGCTGAAATCCCCCGTAGGTAGAGAGCAAGAATGACAAATGTAGCTTGGTGGTTGAAGTTCTCGGGGTTTCTGTGAAAGCTAACTTGCCAGAATGCGTAGGAAGCAGCCTGAATTCCAGTAGAGATACTGCATAAAAGGCCCTTTTCTTGACAGGAAAAGAGCTTCACGAAACGTCGGCGCTGTTTGCCGTAGGGCCTCCGACATACTTGTTCAGTCATCGTGGGCTTTGTGCCGTTCCCGCAGGCACGATCTTGAACAAGTTTTGTACGGCAGCTGGTCTCTTAGCTGACTTTCTATCTCGCGCTTGGTTGCTTGTACCTGCTCAAAGCTGACTGTAGTGTCAAATGAACCCACAGGAAAATGTCCTCAACTCGCGCTGGTAGGGCAAGCCCGCTGTAGTTGATAAAATCGGAAAATAGCACCATGTTTTGAAACATTTGCCTTGCGAGGACGAGGGCTGTCTCCTGGTAGGCAGCTGAATTCTGTGACTGATTCCACCGGTCCGCTCTGGCACTTGAAGGAGGCAGTCCCTAAGCCAACGCAATCTCAAATGGGGGTCGTTTGGGTTTTTCTAATCATTTCTTAGGGATATGAGGCTTGCGTGGGTGTTTAGCTTGCCCTGTTCTTTCTGTTCCTAATTCTGAACGCACTGACTGGCATAAAAGAACGGTCGTCTTGTAGTCTGACGGTGTCGTCTCCCAGGAGCTGGTGGAAGGTCAGGGCTTACGTCAAACTGATAAGGAGGATTGAGTCTGGGAAGTGGAACGTCTAAACAAGAATTACTGTCCTTGGGAGAGAAGCACATCCTGAAGAAATAGGTAAGCTAATGGAAATGTTTTGGGAACCATCCGAAACAACTAGTAGGAGTGTGATAAGAAGCACCCTCCCGCCAAACTATCCTCCTGATGATACTAAAAGTCACAGCCCTCGAGCTGGAGACACCAGCCCAAGCAGAGCGCCCTCGCCTCTGAGCGTGCGCAGCATGTTAAAGTCGCGCTGTAGCTTGAAGTTGAAATAAGAGAAATGTAGACCAATAGAAAACTGCTTTGTGTAATTACTTATGCATATGCATAGCTAGACCGTATCAATACTGTACTTGTAGGAGCGAACTTTGTGCTAGCTTTGCGGAGCTACCACCTAGCACCCATCTCTGCGCAGACATGCCATAAAAACACCTCTGCCCTGTGTGTATATTGGCGTCCCGCACACCGGGTAAACGACCTCACGCTTGTGGGATAACAGTTTTGACACCCCAGATGGGACCGAGCTGACAGCCTCGCCCGGTTCGTCTTGCCGCATCCGACGGGGAGAAGAGGCCTGAGCGGACTCCAGCGCGCACCGACCTGTTGCCTGGGGACTCCTTCAGCTCCTCCCCTGCGGTCGGGCGGTAAGTGACAAAAGGGTGCAATGCTCCTGAAAAGAGGTGTTTTTTGGGGCTAGGAGAAAAGGGGGTAGGGGCCAAGATGTCTCGGGAAGCAGGCGGCCTGTGTTCTGTTCTGGGCTCTGCATAAGACGCACCAGGAAAGACAGGTGGCAGTAGCGTAGTTCTGTTTGTTTCTCCACGCTGTCCTGTTCTGAGTAACGGAGGGAGACGTCCCTCGTTCTGGTTTGTATAGAAATGCTGGGTTTTTCGGTACCGGTATGGGTGCTGCTGCTTCCCAGGAGGCAGCCCTTTGCTCTCCTCTAGGATGCATCCTGAAGCATTGCAAGAAATTTGGGGGAGATGCCATGACTAAAAATCAGCTAAAACGATATTGTAATCAACGGTGGCCACAATATCCATGGGAAGATGGTGAAAAACAGCCTGAGAATGGATCCTTGAAATATAACACTATATCGGAATTAGTGTTGTGTTGTCGGGGAACTGAAAAATGGGATGAAATGCCTTCTGTGGATATGTTTTTTTCGTTAAGACGCGATTGGGATATTAGGAAGAAAGGTGGTTTAGTGGACGCTAAACATCGGATTGGAATATATGTGTTAAAAGAGAAAAAGGGAAAACCTCGTTGTATTGAATGGGAAAATTCAGAAGAGGATATTCAGCTGTTGGTAGCTCCCCCCAAAGAGCCCAAATCTGATAGCTCAAGTGGTGATGGAGTTGTGAGTGCTATCTGTAAAAGAACAAGGGGAGAGAAACCCATAGTTTGAGCTCCCCTCAGACAGGCTGTAGGGCCTGAGGGAGCACCGGTATCCGTACACGTACCTTTTACTGCTTCTGATTTATTAAACTGCAAACGGGCAGTGGGATCCTATGGAAACAATCCAGAAGGAATGTATAGTACTGTTAATCACGACTCCTAGTCCTAACCGGGGAGATGTACAGGCTCTCCTAGAATATTTGTTTACCGCTGAGGAGAGGAGAACAATTTTAGAGAAGGCTAGAGAGGGACTGATCCAACAAGGCGGGGTGGGGTGCCTAATACCAATATGTACCTCCCGAAAGAGGATCCGGAGTGGGATCCAAACACACAAGTGTGAGGGATTAGAGAGGGGAAAGGAATATCAGAAGTTAATTTTGTATGGGATTCAACACGGAGTGCAAAAGCCTAAGAATTTAGCTAAACTATCTGAAGTAAGGCAGGGGGATAAGGAAACCCCGTCAGCCTTCTCTGAGAGATTGTGTGAAGTAGCTCGAAAATGGACCGATCGGGATCCGGAAGGTGATAGCAATTCAAAGTTATTTAACACGCTGTTTATTGGTCAAGCAGCAGCAGCAGATATAAGAAAGAGATGACAAAAGGTAGGGGGCGAGGATGGCATGACAATCTCACAGTTCTTCTCAATGGCATCTAAGGTACGTAATAATCGGGAGGAAATAGAAGAGAAGGAGAAGCGGGGACGAGTAACGCTGCAAGCTTCTTTGTTGGCTGCCTTGAGGGAAGACCAGGAAAAAAGGGAGAGAAAATACAGGAGGTGAATTTTGTGGGTGAGGAAGGGGCTGTAGAAATAATAGTAGAAATGGTTATGACATTCCCCTGGGAATGCATCGGCATGCAAATTGTAAGCAAGAGGGCCGTTGGAAAAAAATTGTCCATGCCGTCTGAGTAATGGGGAAAGAGAGACAGAAGCAGCCGTTGGAGTCATGCCGGAGATTGGGTTGGAGTGAAGGGGGCCGGAGGAATCTCTTAAAATTTCCCCAGACGATCCTCTGGTTCCAGTCAAGCTGGGGAATGAAAGAAGAGATTTTTGTATTTTTCATTGATAGTGGAGGCACACATGCTGTAGTAAGTAGTTGTAGGGGACCCTTAAGTAGAAGTAAAAGAAGCGTTGTTGGTGCAAGAGGGAAGAAGACTTTAAGGCTGTTTTTACAACCTATGGAATGTTCCATTGGAAATACTAAATTAACTCCTGAATTCCTTTAGATGCCAGAATGCCCCCTACCATTGCTTGGGTGGCATTTACTTGTAAACTGAATGCACGGCTAAGTTCCTCTGAAGACTCTGTTCAGTTGACTCTGTTCAGCCCGCAGGGGACCTCTCCTCTTTGTGGCGGATGCCAGCCTGAACGGGACCTCGCCTGTTTGGGGCACACGGATGGCGGGCGCTGTCGCCAAAAGGCAAAGCAGGGTCATAGCAGAGTTTTCCATTTCTGGGGATGGGCTCAGCCGTCCCCCGCACCAATTTCTCCTATGTAGCAAGGGCGATGGTAGCTTTCTTCTGTTTTCTTGACGAACAAGAGGATGATGGAGCACGTGACAAGAGCACGATCTTTTTCTCTTCCTTTGGCAGTACAGGCACCCAAGGCCAGCCTGCATTCAAGGAACAGCATGGGGATATCTGTGTCGAGCGTTAGCAGAGGAAGGAAGCTTCTTTTGGAGGCTGAGGCGATGAAGCAGAGTCCTTAATTGTTCTGTTTGATTTTCAGCATGGGTGCGGGGAGGGCCTGGGACATGCAAAACATGGTCCCGGAGAGGGGAGCTGTCTGTTACGTGGGAGGCTGTGAGAGCTATCGTGGACACCACTGGACTGGCATCCTGTAAGGATGCTTTCACATGTTCTCTTGTTTAGAGGCCAACCTCGGCTTTGGGCTGTAAACTCAAGTCTGCCAGGCCGGTGCCAGCTTGGCGGCAGCATCTGCCCACGGCAGCACCAGCTTGGTGGTGGTGTGTGCCCATGCCTGTGCCAGGTTGCTGGCTGTGTCTGGCTTGTGAGGGTTGGGGTAATTGGCCCCCCGTTCCCCATGGCGTGGGCTCCAGCTGTGGCCCGGGGCAGCACAGGTGGGACCCATGAGGTGAGGATGGGGCTGGGCCCAGGGTTTAAAAAGGGCTGAGGATGGGGCTGGCCCTGCTGTATCCGCCAGTATTTTAGTCAGATCCTGCATCATTCCGCTCAGTTAAAGGCTCACGAGAATTACTTAACGTTTGCATTGGGAAGTCCTGCTTCAAACAATGAATTTTCAACAAAATGTTTTTGACACTAGTCAATGAACTCCTGTAATACTGCAGCAAAATGACATTTTTAGTGGTTGTTGAATCTCAGAGTGATAACATAGGCGTCCCTGTTTGAGCCCTTACCGCAAGCTTTGCAATGTTTGTTTACACCCTGCTCGGTTCTTTTGTGAAGGTGTGTAGCTATGGGAGGTGCGTTATTGCCAAGGTGCTACGGTGCCGATGCTCTGGCTGTTGGCAGGAATGGGCAAAGCGGAAGGCTCTGTGGCTAGGGGAGAATGGCGTGGACGTGCTGCTGCTCTCTCTGTTGCACCAGAATTTCGACGGCTGGGTTGGGCTGCTAAATCAATGGAACGACCGGAAGAAATTTCAGAAAAGTGAGTACTCTCCTGTCTTTATCTTTGAAAGTCGTTGTCTTTCTACAGACCCCTGTCCATGGCTTAGCTATTTGATTGGCGTGAAACAGACCCAGAATTTTGCTTTAAGTGGTGTTCTGATTCGCTGAAATCCCCCGTAGGTAGAGAGCAAGAATGACAAATGTAGCTTGGTGGTTGAAGTTCTCGGGGTTTCTGTGAAAGCTAACTTGCCAGAATGCGTAGGAAGCAGCCTGAATTCCAGTAGAGATACTGCATAAAAGGCCCTTTTCTTGACAGGAAAAGAGCTTCACGAAACGTCGGCGCTGTTTGCCGTAGGGCCTCCGACATACTTGTTCAGTCATCGTGGGCTTTGTGCCGTTCCCGCAGGCACGATCTTGAACAAGTTTTGTACGGCAGCTGGTCTCTTAGCTGACTTTCTATCTCGCGCTTGGTTGCTTGTACCTGCTCAAAGCTGACTGTAGTGTCAAATGAACCCACAGGAAAATGTCCTCAACTCGCGCTGGTAGGGCAAGCCCGCTGTAGTTGATAAAATCGGAAAATAGCACCATGTTTTGAAACATTTGCCTTGCGAGGACGAGGGCTGTCTCCTGGTAGGCAGCTGAATTCTGTGACTGATTCCACCGGTCCGCTCTGGCACTTGAAGGAGGCAGTCCCTAAGCCAACGCAATCTCAAATGGGGGTCGTTTGGGTTTTTCTAATCATTTCTTAGGGATATGAGGCTTGCGTGGGTGTTTAGCTTGCCCTGTTCTTTCTGTTCCTAATTCTGAACGCACTGACTGGCATAAAAGAACGGTCGTCTTGTAGTCTGACGGTGTCGTCTCCCAGGAGCTGGTGGAAGGTCAGGGCTTACGTCAAACTGATAAGGAGGATTGAGTCTGGGAAGTGGAACGTCTAAACAAGAATTACTGTCCTTGGGAGAGAAGCACATCCTGAAGAAATAGGTAAGCTAATGGAAATGTTTTGGGAACCATCCGAAACAACTAGTAGGAGTGTGATAAGAAGCACCCTCCCGCCAAACTATCCTCCTGATGATACTAAAAGTCACAGCCCTCGAGCTGGAGACACCAGCCCAAGCAGAGCGCCCTCGCCTCTGAGCGTGCGCAGCATGTTAAAGTCGCGCTGTAGCTTGAAGTTGAAATAAGAGAAATGTAGACCAATAGAAAACTGCTTTGTGTAATTACTTATGCATATGCATAGCTAGACCGTATCAATACTGTACTTGTAGGAGCGAACTTTGTGCTAGCTTTGCGGAGCTACCACCTAGCACCCATCTCTGCGCAGACATGCCATAAAAACACCTCTGCCCTGTGTGTATATTGGCGTCCCGCACACCGGGTAAACGACCTCACGCTTGTGGGATAACAGTTTTGACACCCCAGATGGGACCGAGCTGACAGCCTCGCCCGGTTCGTCTTGCCGCATCCGACGGGGAGAAGAGGCCTGAGCGGACTCCAGCGCGCACCGACCTGTTGCCTGGGGACTCCTTCAGCTCCTCCCCTGCGGTCGGGCGGTAAGTGACAAAAGGGTGCAATGCTCCTGAAAAGAGGTGTTTTTTGGGGCTAGGAGAAAAGGGGGTAGGGGCCAAGATGTCTCGGGAAGCAGGCGGCCTCTGTTCTGTTCTGGGCTCTGCATAAGACGCACCAGGAAAGACAGGTGGCAGTAGCAGAGTTCTGTTTGTTTCTCCACGCTGTCCTGTTCTGAGTAACGGAGGGAGACGTCCCTCGTTCTGGTTTGTATAGAAATGCTGGGTTTTTCGGTACCGGTATGGGTGCTGCTGCTTCCCAGGAGGCAGCCCTTTGCTCTCCTCTAGGATGCATCCTGAAGCATTGCAAGAAATTTGGGGGAGATGCCATGACTAAAAATCAGCTAAAACGATATTGTAATCAACGGTGGCCACAATATCCATGGGAAGATGGTGAAAAACAGCCTGAGAATGGATCCTTGAAATATAACACTATATCGGAATTAGTGTTGTGTTGTCGGGGAACTGAAAAATGGGATGAAATGCCTTCTGTGGATATGTTTTTTTCGTTAAGACGCGATTGGGATATTAGGAAGAAAGGTGGTTTAGTGGACGCTAAACATCGGATTGGAATATATGTGTTAAAAGAGAAAAAGGGAAAACCTCGTTGTATTGAATGGGAAAATTCAGAAGAGGATATTCAGCTGTTGGTAGCTCCCCCCAAAGAGCCCAAATCTGATAGCTCAAGTGGTGATGGAGTTGTGAGTGCTATCTGTAAAAGAACAAGGGGAGAGAAACCCATAGTTTGAGCTCCCCTCAGACAGGCTGTAGGGCCTGAGGGAGCACCGGTATCCGTACACGTACCTTTTACTGCTTCTGATTTATTAAACTGCAAACGGGCAGTGGGATCCTATGGAAACAATCCAGAAGGAATGTATAGTACTGTTAATCACGACTCCTAGTCCTAACCGGGGAGATGTACAGGCTCTCCTAGAATATTTGTTTACCGCTGAGGAGAGGAGAACAATTTTAGAGAAGGCTAGAGAGGGACTGATCCAACAAGGCGGGGTGGGGTGCCTAATACCAATATGTACCTCCCGAAAGAGGATCCGGAGTGGGATCCAAACACACAAGTGTGAGGGATTAGAGAGGGGAAAGGAATATCAGAAGTTAATTTTGTATGGGATTCAACACGGAGTGCAAAAGCCTAAGAATTTAGCTAAACTATCTGAAGTAAGGCAGGGGGATAAGGAAACCCCGTCAGCCTTCTCTGAGAGATTGTGTGAAGTAGCTCGAAAATGGACCGATCGGGATCCGGAAGGTGATAGCAATTCAAAGTTATTTAACACGCTGTTTATTGGTCAAGCAGCAGCAGCAGATATAAGAAAGAGATGACAAAAGGTAGGGGGCGAGGATGGCATGACAATCTCACAGTTCTTCTCAATGGCATCTAAGGTACGTAATAATCGGGAGGAAATAGAAGAGAAGGAGAAGCGGGGACGAGTAACGCTGCAAGCTTCTTTGTTGGCTGCCTTGAGGGAAGACCAGGAAAAAAGGGAGAGAAAATACAGGAGGTGAATTTTGTGGGTGAGGAAGGGGCTGTAGAAATAATAGTAGAAATGGTTATGACATTCCCCTGGGAATGCATCGGCATGCAAATTGTAAGCAAGAGGGCCGTTGGAAAAAAATTGTCCATGCCGTCTGAGTAATGGGGCAAGAGAGACAGAAGCAGCCGTTGGAGTCATGCCGGAGATTGGGTTGGAGTGAAGGGGGCCGGAGGAATCTCTTAAAATTTCCCCAGACGATCCTCTGGTTCCAGTCAAGCTGGGGAATGAAAGAAGAGATTTTTGTATTTTTCATTGATAGTGGAGGCACACATGCTGTAGTAAGTAGTTGTAGGGGACCCTTAAGTAGAAGTAAAAGAAGCGTTGTTGGTGCAAGAGGGAAGAAGACTTTAAGGCTGTTTTTACAACCTATGGAATGTTCCATTGGAAATACTAAATTAACTCCTGAATTCCTTTAGATGCCAGAATGCCCCCTACCATTGCTTGGGTGGCATTTACTTGTAAACTGAATGCACGGCTAAGTTCCTCTGAAGACTCTGTTCAGTTGACTCTGTTCAGCCCGCAGGGGACCTCTCCTCTTTGTGGCGGATGCCAGCCTGAACGGGACCTCGCCTGTTTGGGGCACACGGATGGCGGGCGCTGTCGCCAAAAGGCAAAGCAGGGTCATAGCAGAGTTTTCCATTTCTGGGGATGGGCTCAGCCGTCCCCCGCACCAATTTCTCCTATGTAGCAAGGGCGATGGTAGCTTTCTTCTGTTTTCTTGACGAACAAGAGGATGATGGAGCACGTGACAAGAGCACGATCTTTTTCTCTTCCTTTGGCAGTACAGGCACCCAAGGCCAGCCTGCATTCAAGGAACAGCATGGGGATATCTGTGTCGAGCGTTAGCAGAGGAAGGAAGCTTCTTTTGGAGGCTGAGGCGATGAAGCAGAGTCCTTAATTGTTCTGTTTGATTTTCAGCATGGGTGCGGGGAGGGCCTGGGACATGCAAAACATGGTCCCGGAGAGGGGAGCTGTCTGTTACGTGGGAGGCTGTGAGAGCTATCGTGGACACCACTGGACTGGCATCCTGTAAGGATGCTTTCACATGTTCTCTTGTTTAGAGGCCAACCTCGGCTTTGGGCTGTAAACTCAAGTCTGCCAGGCCGGTGCCAGCTTGGCGGCAGCATCTGCCCACGGCAGCACCAGCTTGGTGGTGGTGTGTGCCCATGCCTGTGCCAGGTTGCTGGCTGTGTCTGGCTTGTGAGGGTTGGGGTAATTGGCCCCCTGTTCCCCATGGCGTGGGCTCCAGCTGTGGCCCGGGGCAGCACAGGTGGGACCCATGAGGTGAGGATGGGGCTGGGCCCAGGGTTTAAAAAGGGCTGAGGATGGGGCTGGCCCTGCTGTATCCGCCAGTATTTTAGTCAGATCCTGCATCATTCCGCTCAGTTAAAGGCTCACGAGAATTACTTAACGTTTGCATTGGGAAGTCCTGCTTCAAACAATGAATTTTCAACAAAATGTTTTTGACACTAGTCAATGAACTCCTGTAATACTGCAGCAAAATGACATTTTTAGTGGTTGTTGAATCTCAGAGTGATAACATAGGCGTCCCTGTTTGAGCCCTTACCGCAAGCTTTGCAATGTTTGTTTACACCCTGCTCGGTTCTTTTGTGAAGGTGTGTAGCTATGGGAGGTGCGTTATTGCCAAGGTGCTACGGTGCCGATGCTCTGGCTGTTGGCAGGAATGGGCAAAGCGGAAGGCTCTGTGGCTAGGGGAGAATGGCGTGGACGTGCTGCTGCTCTCTCTGTTGCACCAGAATTTCGACGGCTGGGTTGGGCTGCTAAATCAATGGAACGACCGGAAGAAATTTCAGAAAAGTGAGTACTCTCCTGTCTTTATCTTTGAAAGTCGTTGTCTTTCTACAGACCCCTGTCCATGGCTTAGCTATTTGATTGGCGTGAAACAGACCCAGAATTTTGCTTTAAGTGGTGTTCTGATTCGCTGAAATCCCCCGTAGGTAGAGAGCAAGAATGACAAATGTAGCTTGGTGGTTGAAGTTCTCGGGGTTTCTGTGAAAGCTAACTTGCCAGAATGCGTAGGAAGCAGCCTGAATTCCAGTAGAGATACTGCATAAAAGGCCCTTTTCTTGACAGGAAAAGAGCTTCACGAAACGTCGGCGCTGTTTGCCGTAGGGCCTCCGACATACTTGTTCAGTCATCGTGGGCTTTGTGCCGTTCCCGCAGGCACGATCTTGAACAAGTTTTGTACGGCAGCTGGTCTCTTAGCTGACTTTCTATCTCGCGCTTGGTTGCTTGTACCTGCTCAAAGCTGACTGTAGTGTCAAATGAACCCACAGGAAAATGTCCTCAACTCGCGCTGGTAGGGCAAGCCCGCTGTAGTTGATAAAATCGGAAAATAGCACCATGTTTTGAAACATTTGCCTTGCGAGGACAAGGGCTGTCTCCTGGTAGGCAGCTGAATTCTGTGACTGATTCCACCGGTCCGCTCTGGCACTTGAAGGAGGCAGTCCCTAAGCCAACGCAATCTCAAATGGGGGTCGTTTGGGTTTTTCTAATCATTTCTTAGGGATATGAGGCTTGCGTGGGTGTTTAGCTTGCCCTGTTCTTTCTGTTCCTAATTCTGAACGCACTGACTGGCATAAAAGAACGGTCGTCTTGTAGTCTGACGGTGTCGTCTCCCAGGAGCTGGTGGAAGGTCAGGGCTTACGTCAAACTGATAAGGAGGATTGAGTCTGGGAAGTGGAACGTCTAAACAAGAATTACTGTCCTTGGGAGAGAAGCACATCCTGAAGAAATAGGTAAGCTAATGGAAATGTTTTGGGAACCATCCGAAACAACTAGTAGGAGTGTGATAAGAAGCACCCTCCCGCCAAACTATCCTCCTGATGATACTAAAAGTCACAGCCCTCGAGCTGGAGACACCAGCCCAAGCAGAGCGCCCTCGCCTCTGAGCGTGCGCAGCATGTTAAAGTCGCGCTGTAGCTTGAAGTTGAAATAAGAGAAATGTAGACCAAGAGAAAACTGCTTTGTGTAATTACTTATGCATATGCATAGCTAGACCGTATCAATACTGTACTTGTAGGAGCGAACTTTGTGCTAGCTTTGCGGAGCTACCACCTAGCACCCATCTCTGCGCAGACATGCCATAAAAACACCTCTGCCCTGTGTGTATATTGGCGTCCCGCACACCGGGTAAACGACCTCACGCTTGTGGGATAACAGTTTTGACACCCCAGATGGGACCGAGCTGACAGCCTCGCCCGGTTCGTCTTGCCGCATCCGACGGGGAGAAGAGGCCTGAGCGGACTCCAGCGCGCACCGACCTGTTGCCTGGGGACTCCTTCAGCTCCTCCCCTGCGGTCGGGCGGTAAGTGACAAAAGGGTGCAATGCTCCTGAAAAGAGGTGTTTTTTGGGGCTAGGAGAAAAGGGGGTAGGGGCCAAGATGTCTCGGGAAGCAGGCGGCCTGTGTTCTGTTCTGGGCTCTGCATAAGACGCACCAGGAAAGACAGGTGGCAGTAGCGTAGTTCTGTTTGTTTCTCCACGCTGTCCTGTTCTGAGTAACGGAGGGAGACGTCCCTCGTTCTGGTTTGTATAGAAATGCTGGGTTTTTCGGTACCGGTATGGGTGCTGCTGCTTCCCAGGAGGCAGCCCTTTGCTCTCCTCTAGGATGCATCCTGAAGCATTGCAAGAAATTTGGGGGAGATGCCATGACTAAAAATCAGCTAAAACGATATTGTAATCAACGGTGGCCACAATATCCATGGGAAGATGGTGAAAAACAGCCTGAGAATGGATCCTTGAAATATAACACTATATCGGAATTAGTGTTGTGTTGTCGGGGAACTGAAAAATGGGATGAAATGCCTTCTGTGGATATGTTTTTTTCGTTAAGACGCGATTGGGATATTAGGAAGAAAGGTGGTTTAGTGGACGCTAAACATCGGATTGGCATATATGTGTTAAAAGAGAAAAAGGGAAAACCTCGTTGTATTGAATGGGAAAATTCAGAAGAGGATATTCAGCTGTTGGTAGCTCCCCCCAAAGAGCCCAAATCTGATAGCTCAAGTGGTGATGGAGTTGTGAGTGCTATCTGTAAAAGAACAAGGGGAGAGAAACCCATAGTTTGAGCTCCCCTCAGACAGGCTGTAGGGCCTGAGGGAGCACCGGTATCCGTACACGTACCTTTTACTGCTTCTGATTTATTAAACTGCAAACGGGCAGTGGGATCCTATGGAAACAATCCAGAAGGAATGTATAGTACTGTTAATCACGACTCCTAGTCCTAACCGGGGAGATGTACAGGCTCTCCTAGAATATTTGTTTACCGCTGAGGAGAGGAGAACAATTTTAGAGAAGGCTAGAGAGGGACTGATCCAACAAGGCGGGGTGGGGTGCCTAATACCAATATGTACCTCCCGAAAGAGGATCCGGAGTGGGATCCAAACACACAAGTGTGAGGGATTAGAGAGGGGAAAGGAATATCAGAAGTTAATTTTGTATGGGATTCAACACGGAGTGCAAAAGCCTAAGAATTTAGCTAAACTATCTGAAGTAAGGCAGGGGGATAAGGAAACCCCGTCAGCCTTCTCTGAGAGATTGTGTGAAGTAGCTCGAAAATGGACCGATCGGGATCCGGAAGGTGATAGCAATTCAAAGTTATTTAACACGCTGTTTATTGGTCAAGCAGCAGCAGCAGATATAAGAAAGAGATGACAAAAGGTAGGGGGCGAGGATGGCATGACAATCTCACAGTTCTTCTCAATGGCATCTAAGGTACGTAATAATCGGGAGGAAATAGAAGAGAAGGAGAAGCGGGGACGAGTAACGCTGCAAGCTTCTTTGTTGGCTGCCTTGAGGGAAGACCAGGAAAAAAGGGAGAGAAAATACAGGAGGTGAATTTTGTGGGTGAGGAAGGGGCTGTAGAAATAATAGTAGAAATGGTTATGACATTCCCCTGGGAATGCATCGGCATGCAAATTGTAAGCAAGAGGGCCGTTGGAAAAAAATTGTCCATGCCGTCTGAGTAATGGGGCAAGAGAGACAGAAGCAGCCGTTGGAGTCATGCCGGAGATTGGGTTGGAGTGAAGGGGGCCGGAGGAATCTCTTAAAATTTCCCCAGACGATCCTCTGGTTCCAGTCAAGCTGGGGAATGAAAGAAGAGATTTTTGTATTTTTCATTGATAGTGGAGGCACACATGCTGTAGTAAGTAGTTGTAGGGGACCCTTAAGTAGAAGTAAAAGAAGCGTTGTTGGTGCAAGAGGGAAGAAGACTTTAAGGCTGTTTTTACAACCTATGGAATGTTCCATTGGAAATACTAAATTAACTCCTGAATTCCTTTAGATGCCAGAATGCCCCCTACCATTGCTTGGGTGGCATTTACTTGTAAACTGAATGCACGGCTAAGTTCCTCTGAAGACTCTGTTCAGTTGACTCTGTTCAGCCCGCAGGGGACCTCTCCTCTTTGTGGCGGATGCCAGCCTGAACGGGACCTCGCCTGTTTGGGGCACACGGATGGCGGGCGCTGTCGCCAAAAGGCAAAGCAGGGTCATAGCAGAGTTTTCCATTTCTGGGGATGGGCTCAGCCGTCCCCCGCACCAATTTCTCCTATGTAGCAAGGGCGATGGTAGCTTTCTTCTGTTTTCTTGACGAACAAGAGGATGATGGAGCACGTGACAAGAGCACGATCTTTTTCTCTTCCTTTGGCAGTACAGGCACCCAAGGCCAGCCTGCATTCAAGGAACAGCATGGGGATATCTGTGTCGAGCGTTAGCAGAGGAAGGAAGCTTCTTTTGGAGGCTGAGGCGATGAAGCAGAGTCCTTAATTGTTCTGTTTGATTTTCAGCATGGGTGCGGGGAGGGCCTGGGACATGCAAAACATGGTCCCGGAGAGGGGAGCTGTCTGTTACGTGGGAGGCTGTGAGAGCTATCGTGGACACCACTGGACTGGCATCCTGTAAGGATGCTTTCACATGTTCTCTTGTTTAGAGGCCAACCTCGGCTTTGGGCTGTAAACTCAAGTCTGCCAGGCCGGTGCCAGCTTGGCGGCAGCATCTGCCCACGGCAGCACCAGCTTGGTGGTGGTGTGTGCCCATGCCTGTGCCAGGTTGCTGGCTGTGTCTGGCTTGTGAGGGTTGGGGTAATTGGCCCCCCGTTCCCCATGGCGTGGGCTCCAGCTGTGGCCCGGGGCAGCACAGGTGGGACCCATGAGGTGAGGATGGGGCTGGGCCCAGGGTTTAAAAAGGGCTGAGGATGGGGCTGGCCCTGCTGTATCCGCCAGTATTTTAGTCAGATCCTGCATCATTCCGCTCAGTTAAAGGCTCACGAGAATTACTTAACGTTTGCATTGGGAAGTCCTGCTTCAAACAATGAATTTTCAACAAAATGTTTTTGACACTAGTCAATGAACTCCTGTAATACTGCAGCAAAATGACATTTTTAGTGGTTGTTGAATCTCAGAGTGATAACATAGGCGTCCCTGTTTGAGCCCTTACCGCAAGCTTTGCAATGTTTGTTTACACCCTGCTCGGTTCTTTTGTGAAGGTGTGTAGCTATGGGAGGTGCGTTATTGCCAAGGTGCTACGGTGCCGATGCTCTGGCTGTTGGCAGGAATGGGCAAAGCGGAAGGCTCTGTGGCTAGGGGAGAATGGCGTGGACGTGCTGCTGCTCTCTCTGTTGCACCAGAATTTCGACGGCTGGGTTGGGCTGCTAAATCAATGGAACGACCGGAAGAAATTTCAGAAAAGTGAGTACTCTCCTGTCTTTATCTTTGAAAGTCGTTGTCTTTCTACAGACCCCTGTCCATGGCTTAGCTATTTGATTGGCGTGAAACAGACCCAGAATTTTGCTTTAAGTGGTGTTCTGATTCGCTGAAATCCCCCGTAGGTAGAGAGCAAGAATGACAAATGTAGCTTGGTGGTTGAAGTTCTCGGGGTTTCTGTGAAAGCTAACTTGCCAGAATGCGTAGGAAGCAGCCTGAATTCCAGTAGAGATACTGCATAAAAGGCCCTTTTCTTGACAGGAAAAGAGCTTCACGAAACGTCGGCGCTGTTTGCCGTAGGGCCTCCGACATACTTGTTCAGTCATCGTGGGCTTTGTGCCGTTCCCGCAGGCACGATCTTGAACAAGTTTTGTACGGCAGCTGGTCTCTTAGCTGACTTTCTATCTCGCGCTTGGTTGCTTGTACCTGCTCAAAGCTGACTGTAGTGTCAAATGAACCCACAGGAAAATGTCCTCAACTCGCGCTGGTAGGGCAAGCCCGCTGTAGTTGATAAAATCGGAAAATAGCACCATGTTTTGAAACATTTGCCTTGCGAGGACGAGGGCTGTCTCCTGGTAGGCAGCTGAATTCTGTGACTGATTCCACCGGTCCGCTCTGGCACTTGAAGGAGGCAGTCCCTAAGCCAACGCAATCTCAAATGGGGGTCGTTTGGGTTTTTCTAATCATTTCTTAGGGATATGAGGCTTGCGTGGGTGTTTAGCTTGCCCTGTTCTTTCTGTTCCTAATTCTGAACGCACTGACTGGCATAAAAGAACGGTCGTCTTGTAGTCTGACGGTGTCGTCTCCCAGGAGCTGGTGGAAGGTCAGGGCTTACGTCAAACTGATAAGGAGGATTGAGTCTGGGAAGTGGAACGTCTAAACAAGAATTACTGTCCTTGGGAGAGAAGCACATCCTGAAGAAATAGGTAAGCTAATGGAAATGTTTTGGGAACCATCCGAAACAACTAGTAGGAGTGTGATAAGAAGCACCCTCCCGCCAAACTATCCTCCTGATGATACTAAAAGTCACAGCCCTCGAGCTGGAGACACCAGCCCAAGCAGAGCGCCCTCGCCTCTGAGCGTGCGCAGCATGTTAAAGTCGCGCTGTAGCTTGAAGTTGAAATAAGAGAAATGTAGACCAAGAGAAAACTGCTTTGTGTAATTACTTATGCATATGCATAGCTAGACCGTATCAATACTGTACTTGTAGGAGCGAACTTTGTGCTAGCTTTGCGGAGCTACCACCTAGCACCCATCTCTGCGCAGACATGCCATAAAAACACCTCTGCCCTGTGTGTATATTGGCGTCCCACACACCGGGTAAACGACCTCACGCTTGTGGGATAACAGTTTTGACACCCCAGATGGGACCGAGCTGACAGCCTCGCCCGGTTCGTCTTGCCGCATCCGACGGGGAGAAGAGGCCTGAGCGGACTCCAGCGCGCACCGACCTGTTGCCTGGGGACTCCTTCAGCTCCTCCCCTGCGGTCGGGCGGTAAGTGACAAAAGGGTGCAATGCTCCTGAAAAGAGGTGTTTTTTGGGGCTAGGAGAAAAGGGGGTAGGGGCCAAGATGTCTCGGGAAGCAGGCGGCCTGTGTTCTGTTCTGGGCTCTGCATAAGACGCACCAGGAAAGACAGGTGGCAGTAGCAGAGTTCTGTTTGTTTCTCCACGCTGTCCTGTTCTGAGTAACGGAGGGAGACGTCCCTCGTTCTGGTTTGTATAGAAATGCTGGGTTTTTCGGTACCGGTATGGGTGCTGCTGCTTCCCAGGAGGCAGCCCTTTGCTCTCCTCTAGGATGCATCCTGAAGCATTGCAAGAAATTTGGGGGAGATGCCATGACTAAAAATCAGCTAAAACGATATTGTAATCAACGGTGGCCACAATATCCATGGGAAGATGGTGAAAAACAGCCTGAGAATGGATCCTTGAAATATAACACTATATCGGAATTAGTGTTGTGTTGTCGGGGAACTGAAAAATGGGATGAAATGCCTTCTGTGGATATGTTTTTTTCGTTAAGACGCGATTGGGATATTAGGAAGAAAGGTGGTTTAGTGGACGCTAAACATCGGATTGGAATATATGTGTTAAAAGAGAAAAAGGGAAAACCTCGTTGTATTGAATGGGAAAATTCAGAAGAGGATATTCAGCTGTTGGTAGCTCCCCCCAAAGAGCCCAAATCTGATAGCTCAAGTGGTGATGGAGTTGTGAGTGCTATCTGTAAAAGAACAAGGGGAGAGAAACCCATAGTTTGAGCTCCCCTCAGACAGGCTGTAGGGCCTGAGGGAGCACCGGTATCCGTACACGTACCTTTTACTGCTTCTGATTTATTAAACTGCAAACGGGCAGTGGGATCCTATGGAAACAATCCAGAAGGAATGGATAGTACTGTTAATCACGACTCCTAGTCCTAACCGGGGAGATGTACAGGCTCTCCTAGAATATTTGTTTACCGCTGAGGAGAGGAGAACAATTTTAGAGAAGGCTAGAGAGGGACTGATCCAACAAGGCGGGGTGGGGTGCCTAATACCAATATGTACCTCCCGAAAGAGGATCCGGAGTGGGATCCAAACACACAAGTGTGAGGGATTAGAGAGGGGAAAGGAATATCAGAAGTTAATTTTGTATGGGATTCAACACGGAGTGCAAAAGCCTAAGAATTTAGCTAAACTATCTGAAGTAAGGCAGGGGGATAAGGAAACCCCGTCAGCCTTCTCTGAGAGATTGTGTGAAGTAGCTCGAAAATGGACCGATCGGGATCCGGAAGGTGATAGCAATTCAAAGTTATTTAACACGCTGTTTATTGGTCAAGCAGCAGCAGCAGATATAAGAAAGAGATGACAAAAGGTAGGGGGCGAGGATGGCATGACAATCTCACAGTTCTTCTCAATGGCATCTAAGGTACGTAATAATCGGGAGGAAATAGAAGAGAAGGAGAAGCGGGGACGAGTAACGCTGCAAGCTTCTTTGTTGGCTGCCTTGAGGGAAGACCAGGAAAAAAGGGAGAGAAAATACAGGAGGTGAATTTTGTGGGTGAGGAAGGGGCTGTAGAAATAATAGTAGAAATGGTTATGACATTCCCCTGGGAATGCATCGGCATGCAAATTGTAAGCAAGAGGGCCGTTGGAAAAAAATTGTCCATGCCGTCTGAGTAATGGGGCAAGAGAGACAGAAGCAGCCGTTGGAGTCATGCCGGAGATTGGGTTGGAGTGAAGGGGGCCGGAGGAATCTCTTAAAATTTCCCCAGACGATCCTCTGGTTCCAGTCAAGCTGGGGAATGAAAGAAGAGATTTTTGTATTTTTCATTGATAGTGGAGGCACACATGCTGTAGTAAGTAGTTGTAGGGGACCCTTAAGTAGAAGTAAAAGAAGCGTTGTTGGTGCAAGAGGGAAGAAGACTTTAAGGCTGTTTTTACAACCTATGGAATGTTCCATTGGAAATACTAAATTAACTCCTGAATTCCTTTAGATGCCAGAATGCCCCCTACCATTGCTTGGGTGGCATTTACTTGTAAACTGAATGCACGGCTAAGTTCCTCTGAAGACTCTGTTCAGTTGACTCTGTTCAGCCCGCAGGGGACCTCTCCTCTTTGTGGCGGATGCCAGCCTGAACGGGACCTCGCCTGTTTGGGGCACACGGATGGCGGGCGCTGTCGCCAAAAGGCAAAGCAGGGTCATAGCAGAGTTTTCCATTTCTGGGGATGGGCTCAGCCGTCCCCCGCACCAATTTCTCCTATGTAGCAAGGGCGATGGTAGCTTTCTTCTGTTTTCTTGACGAACAAGAGGATGATGGAGCACGTGACAAGAGCACGATCTTTTTCTCTTCCTTTGGCAGTACAGGCACCCAAGGCCAGCCTGCATTCAAGGAACAGCATGGGGATATCTGTGTCGAGCGTTAGCAGAGGAAGGAAGCTTCTTTTGGAGGCTGAGGCGATGAAGCAGAGTCCTTAATTGTTCTGTTTGATTTTCAGCATGGGTGCGGGGAGGGCCTGGGACATGCAAAACATGGTCCCGGAGAGGGGAGCTGTCTGTTACGTGGGAGGCTGTGAGAGCTATCGTGGACACCACTGGACTGGCATCCTGTAAGGATGCTTTCACATGTTCTCTTGTTTAGAGGCCAACCTCGGCTTTGGGCTGTAAACTCAAGTCTGCCAGGCCGGTGCCAGCTTGGCGGCAGCATCTGCCCACGGCAGCACCAGCTTGGTGGTGGTGTGTGCCCATGCCTGTGCCAGGTTGCTGGCTGTGTCTGGCTTGTGAGGGTTGGGGTAATTGGCCCCCTGTTCCCCATGGCGTGGGCTCCAGCTGTGGCCCGGGGCAGCACAGGTGGGACCCATGAGGTGAGGATGGGGCTGGGCCCAGGGTTTAAAAAGGGCTGAGGATGGGGCTGGCCCTGCTGTATCCGCCAGTATTTTAGTCAGATCCTGCATCATTCCGCTCAGTTAAAGGCTCACGAGAATTACTTAACGTTTGCATTGGGAAGTCCTGCTTCAAACAATGAATTTTCAACAAAATGTTTTTGACACTAGTCAATGAACTCCTGTAATACTGCAGCAAAATGACATTTTTAGTGGTTGTTGAATCTCAGAGTGATAACATAGGCGACCCTGTTTGAGCCCTTACCGCAAGCTTTGCAATGTTTGTTTACACCCTGCTCGGTTCTTTTGTGAAGGTGTGTAGCTATGGGAGGTGCGTTATTGCCAAGGTGCTACGGTGCCGATGCTCTGGCTGTTGGCAGGAATGGGCAAAGCGGAAGGCTCTGTGGCTAGGGGAGAATGGCGTGGACGTGCTGCTGCTCTCTCTG
The DNA here is from genome assembly GCF_035582795.1 of Mycteria americana. Classification (NCBI taxonomy): domain Eukaryota; kingdom Metazoa; phylum Chordata; class Aves; order Ciconiiformes; family Ciconiidae; genus Mycteria; species Mycteria americana. The sequence goes on from NW_027445650.1 coordinate 32,300, forward strand.
TTGCACCAGAATTTCGACGGCTGGGTTGGGCTGCTAAATCAATGGAACGACCGGAAGAAATTTCAGAAAAGTGAGTACTCTCCTGTCTTTATCTTTGAAAGTCGTTGTCTTTCTACAGACCCCTGTCCATGGCTTAGCTATTTGATTGGCGTGAAACAGACCCAGAATTTTGCTTTAAGTGGTGTTCTGATTCGCTGAAATCCCCCGTAGGTAGAGAGCAAGAATGACAAATGTAGCTTGGTGGTTGAAGTTCTCGGGGTTTCTGTGAAAGCTAACTTGCCAGAATGCGTAGGAAGCAGCCTGAATTCCAGTAGAGATACTGCATAAAAGGCCCTTTTCTTGACAGGAAAAGAGCTTCACGAAACGTCGGCGCTGTTTGCCGTAGGGCCTCCGACATACTTGTTCAGTCATCGTGGGCTTTGTGCCGTTCCCGCAGGCACGATCTTGAACAAGTTTTGTACGGCAGCTGGTCTCTTAGCTGACTTTCTATCTCGCGCTTGGTTGCTTGTACCTGCTCAAAGCTGACTGTAGTGTCAAATGAACCCACAGGAAAATGTCCTCAACTCGCGCTGGTAGGGCAAGCCCGCTGTAGTTGATAAAATCGGAAAATAGCACCATGTTTTGAAACATTTGCCTTGCGAGGACGAGGGCTGTCTCCTGGTAGGCAGCTGAATTCTGTGACTGATTCCACCGGTCCGCTCTGGCACTTGAAGGAGGCAGTCCCTAAGCCAACGCAATCTCAAATGGGGGTCGTTTGGGTTTTTCTAATCATTTCTTAGGGATATGAGGCTTGCGTGGGTGTTTAGCTTGCCCTGTTCTTTCTGTTCCTAATTCTGAACGCACTGACTGGCATAAAAGAACGGTCGTCTTGTAGTCTGACGGTGTCGTCTCCCAGGAGCTGGTGGAAGGTCAGGGCTTACGTCAAACTGATAAGGAGGATTGAGTCTGGGAAGTGGAACGTCTAAACAAGAATTACTGTCCTTGGGAGAGAAGCACATCCTGAAGAAATAGGTAAGCTAATGGAAATGTTTTGGGAACCATCCGAAACAACTAGTAGGAGTGTGATAAGAAGCACCCTCCCGCCAAACTATCCTCCTGATGATACTAAAAGTCACAGCCCTCGAGCTGGAGACACCAGCCCAAGCAGAGCGCCCTCGCCTCTGAGCGTGCGCAGCATGTTAAAGTCGCGCTGTAGCTTGAAGTTGAAATAAGAGAAATGTAGACCAATAGAAAACTGCTTTGTGTAATTACTTATGCATATGCATAGCTAGACCGTATCAATACTGTACTTGTAGGAGCGAACTTTGTGCTAGCTTTGCGGAGCTACCACCTAGCACCCATCTCTGCGCAGACATGCCATAAAAACACCTCTGCCCTGTGTGTATATTGGCGTCCCGCACACCGGGTAAACGACCTCACGCTTGTGGGATAACAGTTTTGACACCCCAGATGGGACCGAGCTGACAGCCTCGCCCGGTTCGTCTTGCCGCATCCGACGGGGAGAAGAGGCCTGAGCGGACTCCAGCGCGCACCGACCTGTTGCCTGGGGACTCCTTCAGCTCCTCCCCTGCGGTCGGGCGGTAAGTGACAAAAGGGTGCAATGCTCCTGAAAAGAGGTGTTTTTTGGGGCTAGGAGAAAAGGGGGTAGGGGCCAAGATGTCTCGGGAAGCAGGCGGCCTCTGTTCTGTTCTGGGCTCTGCATAAGACGCACCAGGAAAGACAGGTGGCAGTAGCGTAGTTCTGTTTGTTTCTCCACGCTGTCCTGTTCTGAGTAACGGAGGGAGACGTCCCTCGTTCTGGTTTGTATAGAAATGCTGGGTTTTTCGGTACCGGTATGGGTGCTGCTGCTTCCCAGGAGGCAGCCCTTTGCTCTCCTCTAGGATGCATCCTGAAGCATTGCAAGAAATTTGGGGGAGATGCCATGACTAAAAATCAGCTAAAACGATATTGTAATCAACGGTGGCCACAATATCCATGGGAAGATGGTGAAAAACAGCCTGAGAATGGATCCTTGAAATATAACACTATATCGGAATTAGTGTTGTGTTGTCGGGGAACTGAAAAATGGGATGAAATGCCTTCTGTGGATATGTTTTTTTCGTTAAGACGCGATTGGGATATTAGGAAGAAAGGTGGTTTAGTGGACGCTAAACATCGGATTGGAATATATGTGTTAAAAGAGAAAAAGGGAAAACCTCGTTGTATTGAATGGGAAAATTCAGAAGAGGATATTCAGCTGTTGGTAGCTCCCCCCAAAGAGCCCAAATCTGATAGCTCAAGTGGTGATGGAGTTGTGAGTGCTATCTGTAAAAGAACAAGGGGAGAGAAACCCATAGTTTGAGCTCCCCTCAGACAGGCTGTAGGGCCTGAGGGAGCACCGGTATCCGTACACGTACCTTTTACTGCTTCTGATTTATTAAACTGCAAACGGGCAGTGGGATCCTATGGAAACAATCCAGAAGGAATGGATAGTACTGTTAATCACGACTCCTAGTCCTAACCGGGGAGATGTACAGGCTCTCCTAGAATATTTGTTTACCGCTGAGGAGAGGAGAACAATTTTAGAGAAGGCTAGAGAGGGACTGATCCAACAAGGCGGGGTGGGGTGCCTAATACCAATATGTACCTCCCGAAAGAGGATCCGGAGTGGGATCCAAACACACAAGTGTGAGGGATTAGAGAGGGGAAAGGAATATCAGAAGTTAATTTTGTATGGGATTCAACACGGAGTGCAAAAGCCTAAGAATTTAGCTAAACTATCTGAAGTAAGGCAGGGGGATAAGGAAACCCCGTCAGCCTTCTCTGAGAGATTGTGTGAAGTAGCTCGAAAATGGACCGATCGGGATCCGGAAGGTGATAGCAATTCAAAGTTATTTAACACGCTGTTTATTGGTCAAGCAGCAGCAGCAGATATAAGAAAGAGATGACAAAAGGTAGGGGGCGAGGATGGCATGACAATCTCACAGTTCTTCTCAATGGCATCTAAGGTACGTAATAATCGGGAGGAAATAGAAGAGAAGGAGAAGCGGGGACGAGTAACGCTGCAAGCTTCTTTGTTGGCTGCCTTGAGGGAAGACCAGGAAAAAAGGGAGAGAAAATACAGGAGGTGAATTTTGTGGGTGAGGAAGGGGCTGTAGAAATAATAGTAGAAATGGTTATGACATTCCCCTGGGAATGCATCGGCATGCAAATTGTAAGCAAGAGGGCCGTTGGAAAAAAATTGTCCATGCCGTCTGAGTAATGGGGAAAGAGAGACAGAAGCAGCCGTTGGAGTCATGCCGGAGATTGGGTTGGAGTGAAGGGGGCCGGAGGAATCTCTTAAAATTTCCCCAGACGATCCTCTGGTTCCAGTCAAGCTGGGGAATGAAAGAAGAGATTTTTGTATTTTTCATTGATAGTGGAGGCACACATGCTGTAGTAAGTAGTTGTAGGGGACCCTTAAGTAGAAGTAAAAGAAGCGTTGTTGGTGCAAGAGGGAAGAAGACTTTAAGGCTGTTTTTACAACCTATGGAATGTTCCATTGGAAATACTAAATTAACTCCTGAATTCCTTTAGATGCCAGAATGCCCCCTACCATTGCTTGGGTGGCATTTACTTGTAAACTGAATGCACGGCTAAGTTCCTCTGAAGACTCTGTTCAGTTGACTCTGTTCAGCCCGCAGGGGACCTCTCCTCTTTGTGGCGGATGCCAGCCTGAACGGGACCTCGCCTGTTTGGGGCACACGGATGGCGGGCGCTGTCGCCAAAAGGCAAAGCAGGGTCATAGCAGAGTTTTCCATTTCTGGGGATGGGCTCAGCCGTCCCCCGCACCAATTTCTCCTATGTAGCAAGGGCGATGGTAGCTTTCTTCTGTTTTCTTGACGAACAAGAGGATGATGGAGCACGTGACAAGAGCACGATCTTTTTCTCTTCCTTTGGCAGTACAGGCACCCAAGGCCAGCCTGCATTCAAGGAACAGCATGGGGATATCTGTGTCGAGCGTTAGCAGAGGAAGGAAGCTTCTTTTGGAGGCTGAGGCGATGAAGCAGAGTCCTTAATTGTTCTGTTTGATTTTCAGCATGGGTGCGGGGAGGGCCTGGGACATGCAAAACATGGTCCCGGAGAGGGGAGCTGTCTGTTACGTGGGAGGCTGTGAGAGCTATCGTGGACACCACTGGACTGGCATCCTGTAAGGATGCTTTCACATGTTCTCTTGTTTAGAGGCCAACCTCGGCTTTGGGCTGTAAACTCAAGTCTGCCAGGCCGGTGCCAGCTTGGCGGCAGCATCTGCCCACGGCAGCACCAGCTTGGTGGTGGTGTGTGCCCATGCCTGTGCCAGGTTGCTGGCTGTGTCTGGCTTGTGAGGGTTGGGGTAATTGGCCCCCTGTTCCCCATGGCGTGGGCTCCAGCTGTGGCCCGGGGCAGCACAGGTGGGACCCATGAGGTGAGGATGGGGCTGGGCCCAGGGTTTAAAAAGGGCTGAGGATGGGGCTGGCCCTGCTGTATCCGCCATTATTTTAGTCAGATCCTGCATCATTCCGCTCAGTTAAAGGCTCACGAGAATTACTTAACGTTTGCATTGGGAAGTCCTGCTTCAAACAATGAATTTTCAACAAAATGTTTTTGACACTAGTCAATGAACTCCTGTAATACTGCAGCAAAATGACATTTTTAGTGGTTGTTGAATCTCAGAGTGATAACATAGGCGTCCCTGTTTGAGCCCTTACCGCAAGCTTTGCAATGTTTGTTTACACCCTGCTCGGTTCTTTTGTGAAGGTGTGTAGCTATGGGAGGTGCGTTATTGCCAAGGTGCTACGGTGCCGATGCTCTGGCTGTTGGCAGGAATGGGCAAAGCGGAAGGCTCTGTGGCTAGGGGAGAATGGCGTGGACGTGCTGCTGCTCTCTCTGTTGCACCAGAATTTCGACGGCTGGGTTGGGCTGCTAAATCAATGGAACGACCGGAAGAAATTTCAGAAAAGTGAGTACTCTCCTGTCTTTATCTTTGAAAGTCGTTGTCTTTCTACAGACCCCTGTCCATGGCTTAGCTATTTGATTGGCGTGAAACAGACCCAGAATTTTGCTTTAAGTGGTGTTCTGATTCGCTGAAATCCCCCGTAGGTAGAGAGCAAGAATGACAAATGTAGCTTGGTGGTTGAAGTTCTCGGGGTTTCTGTGAAAGCTAACTTGCCAGAATGCGTAGGAAGCAGCCTGAATTCCAGTAGAGATACTGCATAAAAGGCCCTTTTCTTGACAGGAAAAGAGCTTCACGAAACGTCGGCGCTGTTTGCCGTAGGGCCTCCGACATACTTGTTCAGTCATCGTGGGCTTTGTGCCGTTCCCGCAGGCACGATCTTGAACAAGTTTTGTACGGCAGCTGGTATCTTAGCTGACTTTCTATCTCGCGCTTGGTTGCTTGTACCTGCTCAAAGCTGACTGTAGTGTCAAATGAACCCACAGGAAAATGTCCTCAACTCGCGCTGGTAGGGCAAGCCCGCTGTAGTTGATAAAATCGGAAAATAGCACCATGTTTTGAAACATTTGCCTTGCGAGGACGAGGGCTGTCTCCTGGTAGGCAGCTGAATTCTGTGACTGATTCCACCGGTCCGCTCTGGCACTTGAAGGAGGCAGTCCCTAAGCCAACGCAATCTCAAATGGGGGTCGTTTGGGTTTTTCTAATCATTTCTTAGGGATATGAGGCTTGCGTGGGTGTTTAGCTTGCCCTGTTCTTTCTGTTCCTAATTCTGAACGCACTGACTGGCATAAAAGAACGGTCGTCTTGTAGTCTGACGGTGTCGTCTCCCAGGAGCTGGTGGAAGGTCAGGGCTTACGTCAAACTGATAAGGAGGATTGAGTCTGGGAAGTGGAACGTCTAAACAAGAATTACTGTCCTTGGGAGAGAAGCACATCCTGAAGAAATAGGTAAGCTAATGGAAATGTTTTGGGAACCATCCGAAACAACTAGTAGGAGTGTGATAAGAAGCACCCTCCCGCCAAACTATCCTCCTGATGATACTAAAAGTCACAGCCCTCGAGCTGGAGACACCAGCCCAAGCAGAGCGCCCTCGCCTCTGAGCGTGCGCAGCATGTTAAAGTCGCGCTGTAGCTTGAAGTTGAAATAAGAGAAATGTAGACCAAGAGAAAACTGCTTTGTGTAATTACTTATGCATATGCATAGCTAGACCGTATCAATACTGTACTTGTAGGAGCGAACTTTGTGCTAGCTTTGCGGAGCTACCACCTAGCACCCATCTCTGCGCAGACATGCCATAAAAACACCTCTGCCCTGTGTGTATATTGGCGTCCCGCACACCGGGTAAACGACCTCACGCTTGTGGGATAACAGTTTTGACACCCCAGATGGGACCGAGCTGACAGCCTCGCCCGGTTCGTCTTGCCGCATCCGACGGGGAGAAGAGGCCTGAGCGGACTCCAGCGCGCACCGACCTGTTGCCTGGGGACTCCTTCAGCTCCTCCCCTGCGGTCGGGCGGTAAGTGACAAAAGGGTGCAATGCTCCTGAAAAGAGGTGTTTTTTGGGGCTAGGAGAAAAGGGGGTAGGGGCCAAGATGTCTCGGGAAGCAGGCGGCCTGTGTTCTGTTCTGGGCTCTGCATAAGACGCACCAGGAAAGACAGGTGGCAGTAGCGTAGTTCTGTTTGTTTCTCCACGCTGTCCTGTTCTGAGTAACGGAGGGAGACGTCCCTCGTTCTGGTTTGTATAGAAATGCTGGGTTTTTCGGTACCGGTATGGGTGCTGCTGCTTCCCAGGAGGCAGCCCTTTGCTCTCCTCTAGGATGCATCCTGAAGCATTGCAAGAAATTTGGGGGAGATGCCATGACTAAAAATCAGCTAAAACGATATTGTAATCAACGGTGGCCACAATATCCATGGGAAGATGGTGAAAAACAGCCTGAGAATGGATCCTTGAAATATAACACTATATCGGAATTAGTGTTGTGTTGTCGGGGAACTGAAAAATGGGATGAAATGCCTTCTGTGGATATGTTTTTTTCGTTAAGACGCGATTGGGATATTAGGAAGAAAGGTGGTTTAGTGGACGCTAAACATCGGATTGGAATATATGTGTTAAAAGAGAAAAAGGGAAAACCTCGTTGTATTGAATGGGAAAATTCAGAAGAGGATATTCAGCTGTTGGTAGCTCCCCCCAAAGAGCCCAAATCTGATAGCTCAAGTGGTGATGGAGTTGTGAGTGCTATCTGTAAAAGAACAAGGGGAGAGAAACCCATAGTTTGAGCTCCCCTCAGACAGGCTGTAGGGCCTGAGGGAGCACCGGTATCCGTACACGTACCTTTTACTGCTTCTGATTTATTAAACTGCAAACGGGCAGTGGGATCCTATGGAAACAATCCAGAAGGAATGTATAGTACTGTTAATCACGACTCCTAGTCCTAACCGGGGAGATGTACAGGCTCTCCTAGAATATTTGTTTACCGCTGAGGAGAGGAGAACAATTTTAGAGAAGGCTAGAGAGGGACTGATCCAACAAGGCGGGGTGGGGTGCCTAATACCAATATGTACCTCCCGAAAGAGGATCCGGAGTGGGATCCAAACACACAAGTGTGAGGGATTAGAGAGGGGAAAGGAATATCAGAAGTTAATTTTGTATGGGATTCAACACGGAGTGCAAAAGCCTAAGAATTTAGCTAAACTATCTGAAGTAAGGCAGGGGGATAAGGAAACCCCGTCAGCCTTCTCTGAGAGATTGTGTGAAGTAGCTCGAAAATGGACCGATCGGGATCCGGAAGGTGATAGCAATTCAAAGTTATTTAACACGCTGTTTATTGGTCAAGCAGCAGCAGCAGATATAAGAAAGAGATGACAAAAGGTAGGGGGCGAGGATGGCATGACAATCTCGCAGTTCTTCTCAATGGCATCTAAGGTACGTAATAATCGGGAGGAAATAGAAGAGAAGGAGAAGCGGGGACGAGTAACGCTGCAAGCTTCTTTGTTGGCTGCCTTGAGGGAAGACCAGGAAAAAAGGGAGAGAAAATACAGGAGGTGAATTTTGTGGGTGAGGAAGGGGCTGTAGAAATAATAGTAGAAATGGTTATGACATTCCCCTGGGAATGCATCGGCATGCAAATTGTAAGCAAGAGGGCCGTTGGAAAAAAATTGTCCATGCCGTCTGAGTAATGGGGAAAGAGAGACAGAAGCAGCCGTTGGAGTCATGCCGGAGATTGGGTTGGAGTGAAGGGGGCCGGAGGAATCTCTTAAAATTTCCCCAGACGATCCTCTGGTTCCAGTCAAGCTGGGGAATGAAAGAAGAGATTTTTGTATTTTTCATTGATAGTGGAGGCACACATGCTGTAGTAAGTAGTTGTAGGGGACCCTTAAGTAGAAGTAAAAGAAGCGTTGTTGGTGCAAGAGGGAAGAAGACTTTAAGGCTGTTTTTACAACCTATGGAATGTTCCATTGGAAATACTAAATTAACTCCTGAATTCCTTTAGATGCCAGAATGCCCCCTACCATTGCTTGGGTGGCATTTACTTGTAAACTGAATGCACGGCTAAGTTCCTCTGAAGACTCTGTTCAGTTGACTCTGTTCAGCCCGCAGGGGACCTCTCCTCTTTGTGGCGGATGCCAGCCTGAACGGGACCTCGCCTGTTTGGGGCACACGGATGGCGGGCGCTGTCGCCAAAAGGCAAAGCAGGGTCATAGCAGAGTTTTCCATTTCTGGGGATGGGCTCAGCCGTCCCCCGCACCAATTTCTCCTATGTAGCAAGGGCGATGGTAGCTTTCTTCTGTTTTCTTGACGAACAAGAGGATGATGGAGCACGTGACAAGAGCACGATCTTTTTCTCTTCCTTTGGCAGTACAGGCACCCAAGGCCAGCCTGCATTCAAGGAACAGCATGGGGATATCTGTGTCGAGCGTTAGCAGAGGAAGGAAGCTTCTTTTGGAGGCTGAGGCGATGAAGCAGAGTCCTTAATTGTTCTGTTTGATTTTCAGCATGGGTGCGGGGAGGGCCTGGGACATGCAAAACATGGTCCCGGAGAGGGGAGCTGTCTGTTACGTGGGAGGCTGTGAGAGCTATCGTGGACACCACTGGACTGGCATCCTGTAAGGATGCTTTCACATGTTCTCTTGTTTAGAGGCCAACCTCGGCTTTGGGCTGTAAACTCAAGTCTGCCAGGCCGGTGCCAGCTTGGCGGCAGCATCTGCCCACGGCAGCACCAGCTTGGTGGTGGTGTGTGCCCATGCCTGTGCCAGGTTGCTGGCTGTGTCTGGCTTGTGAGGGTTGGGGTAATTGGCCCCCCGTTCCCCATGGCGTGGGCTCCAGCTGTGGCCCGGGGCAGCACAGGTGGGACCCATGAGGTGAGGATGGGGCTGGGCCCAGGGTTTAAAAAGGGCTGAGGATGGGGCTGGCCCTGCTGTATCCGCCAGTATTTTAGTCAGATCCTGCATCATTCCGCTCAGTTAAAGGCTCACGAGAATTACTTAACGTTTGCATTGGGAAGTCCTGCTTCAAACAATGAATTTTCAACAAAATGTTTTTGACACTAGTCAATGAACTCCTGTAATACTGCAGCAAAATGACATTTTTAGTGGTTGTTGAATCTCAGAGTGATAACATAGGCGTCCCTGTTTGAGCCCTTACCGCAAGCTTTGCAATGTTTGTTTACACCCTGCTCGGTTCTTTTGTGAAGGTGTGTAGCTATGGGAGGTGCGTTATTGCCAAGGTGCTACGGTGCCGATGCTCTGGCTGTTGGCAGGAATGGGCAAAGCGGAAGGCTCTGTGGCTAGGGGAGAATGGCGTGGACGTGCTGCTGCTCTCTCTGTTGCACCAGAATTTCGACGGCTGGGTTGGGCTGCTAAATCAATGGAACGACCGGAAGAAATTTCAGAAAAGTGAGTACTCTCCTGTCTTTATCTTTGAAAGTCGTTGTCTTTCTACAGACCCCTGTCCATGGCTTAGCTATTTGATTGGCGTGAAACAGACCCAGAATTTTGCTTTAAGTGGTGTTCTGATTCGCTGAAATCCCCCGTAGGTAGAGAGCAAGAATGACAAATGTAGCTTGGTGGTTGAAGTTCTCGGGGTTTCTGTGAAAGCTAACTTGCCAGAATGCGTAGGAAGCAGCCTGAATTCCAGTAGAGATACTGCATAAAAGGCCCTTTTCTTGACAGGAAAAGAGCTTCACGAAACGTCGGCGCTGTTTGCCGTAGGGCCTCCGACATACTTGTTCAGTCATCGTGGGCTTTGTGCCGTTCCCGCAGGCACGATCTTGAACAAGTTTTGTACGGCAGCTGGTCTCTTAGCTGACTTTCTATCTCGCGCTTGGTTGCTTGTACCTGCTCAAAGCTGACTGTAGTGTCAAATGAACCCACAGGAAAATGTCCTCAACTCGCGCTGGTAGGGCAAGCCCGCTGTAGTTGATAAAATCGGAAAATAGCACCATGTTTTGAAACATTTGCCTTGCGAGGACGAGGGCTGTCTCCTGGTAGGCAGCTGAATTCTGTGACTGATTCCACCGGTCCGCTCTGGCACTTGAAGGAGGCAGTCCCTAAGCCAACGCAATCTCAAATGGGGGTCGTTTGGGTTTTTCTAATCATTTCTTAGGGATATGAGGCTTGCGTGGGTGTTTAGCTTGCCCTGTTCTTTCTGTTCCTAATTCTGAACGCACTGACTGGCATAAAAGAACGGTCGTCTTGTAGTCTGACGGTGTCGTCTCCCAGGAGCTGGTGGAAGGTCAGGGCTTACGTCAAACTGATAAGGAGGATTGAGTCTGGGAAGTGGAACGTCTAAACAAGAATTACTGTCCTTGGGAGAGAAGCACATCCTGAAGAAATAGGTAAGCTAATGGAAATGTTTTGGGAACCATCCGAAACAACTAGTAGGAGTGTGATAAGAAGCACCCTCCCGCCAAACTATCCTCCTGATGATACTAAAAGTCACAGCCCTCGAGCTGGAGACACCAGCCCAAGCAGAGCGCCCTCGCCTCTGAGCGTGCGCAGCATGTTAAAGTCGCGCTGTAGCTTGAAGTTGAAATAAGAGAAATGTAGACCAAGAGAAAACTGCTTTGTGTAATTACTTATGCATATGCATAGCTAGACCGTATCAATACTGTACTTGTAGGAGCGAACTTTGTGCTAGCTTTGCGGAGCTACCACCTAGCACCCATCTCTGCGCAGACATGCCATAAAAACACCTCTGCCCTGTGTGTATATTGGCGTCCCACACACCGGGTAAACGACCTCACGCTTGTGGGATAACAGTTTTGACACCCCAGATGGGACCGAGCTGACAGCCTCGCCCGGTTCGTCTTGCCGCATCCGACGGGGAGAAGAGGCCTGAGCGGACTCCAGCGCGCACCGACCTGTTGCCTGGGGACTCCTTCAGCTCCTCCCCTGCGGTCGGGCGGTAAGTGACAAAAGGGTGCAATGCTCCTGAAAAGAGGTGTTTTTTGGGGCTAGGAGAAAAGGGGGTAGGGGCCAAGATGTCTCGGGAAGCAGGCGGCCTGTGTTCTGTTCTGGGCTCTGCATAAGACGCACCAGGAAAGACAGGTGGCAGTAGCAGAGTTCTGTTTGTTTCTCCACGCTGTCCTGTTCTGAGTAACGGAGGGAGACGTCCCTCGTTCTGGTTTGTATAGAAATGCTGGGTTTTTCGGTACCGGTATGGGTGCTGCTGCTTCCCAGGAGGCAGCCCTTTGCTCTCCTCTAGGATGCATCCTGAAGCATTGCAAGAAATTTGGGGGAGATGCCATGACTAAAAATCAGCTAAAACGATATTGTAATCAACGGTGGCCACAATATCCATGGGAAGATGGTGAAAAACAGCCTGAGAATGGATCCTTGAAATATAACACTATATCGGAATTAGTGTTGTGTTGTCGGGGAACTGAAAAATGGGATGAAATGCCTTCTGTGGATATGTTTTTTTCGTTAAGACGCGATTGGGATATTAGGAAGAAAGGTGGTTTAGTGGACGCTAAACATCGGATTGGAATATATGTGTTAAAAGAGAAAAAGGGAAAACCTCGTTGTATTGAATGGGAAAATTCAGAAGAGGATATTCAGCTGTTGGTAGCTCCCCCCAAAGAGCCCAAATCTGATAGCTCAAGTGGTGATGGAGTTGTGAGTGCTATCTGTAAAAGAACAAGGGGAGAGAAACCCATAGTTTGAGCTCCCCTCAGACAGGCTGTAGGGCCTGAGGGAGCACCGGTATCCGTACACGTACCTTTTACTGCTTCTGATTTATTAAACTGCAAACGGGCAGTGGGATCCTATGGAAACAATCCAGAAGGAATGTATAGTACTGTTAATCACGACTCCTAGTCCTAACCGGGGAGATGTACAGGCTCTCCTAGAATATTTGTTTACCGCTGAGGAGAGGAGAACAATTTTAGAGAAGGCTAGAGAGGGACTGATCCAACAAGGCGGGGTGGGGTGCCTAATACCAATATGTACCTCCCGAAAGAGGATCCGGAGTGGGATCCAAACACACAAGTGTGAGGGATTAGAGAGGGGAAAGGAATATCAGAAGTTAATTTTGTATGGGATTCAACACGGAGTGCAAAAGCCTAAGAATTTAGCTAAACTATCTGAAGTAAGGCAGGGGGATAAGGAAACCCCGTCAGCCTTCTCTGAGAGATTGTGTGAAGTAGCTCGAAAATGGACCGATCGGGATCCGGAAGGTGATAGCAATTCAAAGTTATTTAACACGCTGTTTATTGGTCAAGCAGCAGCAGCAGATATAAGAAAGAGATGACAAAAGGTAGGGGGCGAGGATGGCATGACAATCTCACAGTTCTTCTCAATGGCATCTAAGGTACGTAATAATCGGGAGGAAATAGAAGAGAAGGAGAAGCGGGGACGAGTAACGCTGCAAGCTTCTTTGTTGGCTGCCTTGAGGGAAGACCAGGAAAAAAGGGAGAGAAAATACAGGAGGTGAATTTTGTGGGTGAGGAAGGGGCTGTAGAAATAATAGTAGAAATGGTTATGACATTCCCCTGGGAATGCATCGGCATGCAAATTGTAAGCAAGAGGGCCGTTGGAAAAAAATTGTCCATGCCGTCTGAGTAATGGGGCAAGAGAGACAGAAGCAGCCGTTGGAGTCATGCCGGAGATTGGGTTGGAGTGAAGGGGGCCGGAGGAATCTCTTAAAATTTCCCCAGACGATCCTCTGGTTCCAGTCAAGCTGGGGAATGAAAGAAGAGATTTTTGTATTTTTCATTGATAGTGGAGGCACACATGCTGTAGTAAGTAGTTGTAGGGGACCCTTAAGTAGAAGTAAAAGAAGCGTTGTTGGTGCAAGAGGGAAGAAGACTTTAAGGCTGTTTTTACAACCTATGGAATGTTCCATTGGAAATACTAAATTAACTCCTGAATTCCTTTAGATGCCAGAATGCCCCCTACCATTGCTTGGGTGGCATTTACTTGTAAACTGAATGCACGGCTAAGTTCCTCTGAAGACTCTGTTCAGTTGACTCTGTTCAGCCCGCAGGGGACCTCTCCTCTTTGTGGCGGATGCCAGCCTGAACGGGACCTCGCCTGTTTGGGGCACACGGATGGCGGGCGCTGTCGCCAAAAGGCAAAGCAGGGTCATAGCAGAGTTTTCCATTTCTGGGGATGGGCTCAGCCGTCCCCCGCACCAATTTCTCCTATGTAGCAAGGGCGATGGTAGCTTTCTTCTGTTTTCTTGACGAACAAGAGGATGATGGAGCACGTGACAAGAGCACGATCTTTTTCTCTTCCTTTGGCAGTACAGGCACCCAAGGCCAGCCTGCATTCAAGGAACAGCATGGGGATATCTGTGTCGAGCGTTAGCAGAGGAAGGAAGCTTCTTTTGGAGGCTGAGGCGATGAAGCAGAGTCCTTAATTGTTCTGTTTGATTTTCAGCATGGGTGCGGGGAGGGCCTGGGACATGCAAAACATGGTCCCGGAGAGGGGAGCTGTCTGTTACGTGGGAGGCTGTGAGAGCTATCGTGGACACCACTGGACTGGCATCCTGTAAGGATGCTTTCACATGTTCTCTTGTTTAGAGGCCAACCTCGGCTTTGGGCTGTAAACTCAAGTCTGCCAGGCCGGTGCCAGCTTGGCGGCAGCATCTGCCCACGGCAGCACCAGCTTGGTGGTGGTGTGTGCCCATGCCTGTGCCAGGTTGCTGGCTGTGTCTGGCTTGTGAGGGTTGGGGTAATTGGCCCCCTGTTCCCCATGGCGTGGGCTCCAGCTGTGGCCCGGGGCAGCACAGGTGGGACCCATGAGGTGAGGATGGGGCTGGGCCCAGGGTTTAAAAAGGGCTGAGGATGGGGCTGGCCCTGCTGTATCCGCCAGTATTTTAGTCAGATCCTGCATCATTCCGCTCAGTTAAAGGCTCACGAGAATTACTTAACGTTTGCATTGGGAAGTCCTGCTTCAAACAATGAATTTTCAACAAAATGTTTTTGACACTAGTCAATGAACTCCTGTAATACTGCAGCAAAATGACATTTTTAGTGGTTGTTGAATCTCAGAGTGATAACATAGGCGACCCTGTTTGAGCCCTTACCGCAAGCTTTGCAATGTTTGTTTACACCCTGCTCGGTTCTTTTGTGAAGGTGTGTAGCTATGGGAGGTGCGTTATTGCCAAGGTGCTACGGTGCCGATGCTCTGGCTGTTGGCAGGAATGGGCAAAGCGGAAGGCTCTGTGGCTAGGGGAGAATGGCGTGGACGTGCTGCTGCTCTCTCTGTTGCACCAGAATTTCGACGGCTGGGTTGGGCTGCTAAATCAATGGAACGACCGGAAGAAATTTCAGAAAAGTGAGTACTCTCCTGTCTTTATCTTTGAAAGTCGTTGTCTTTCTACAGACCCCTGTCCATGGCTTAGCTATTTGATTGGCGTGAAACAGACCCAGAATTTTGCTTTAAGTGGTGTTCTGATTCGCTGAAATCCCCCGTAGGTAGAGAGCAAGAATGACAAATGTAGCTTGGTGGTTGAAGTTCTCGGGGTTTCTGTGAAAGCTAACTTGCCAGAATGCGTAGGAAGCAGCCTGAATTCCAGTAGAGATACTGCATAAAAGGCCCTTTTCTTGACAGGAAAAGAGCTTCACGAAACGTCGGCGCTGTTTGCCGTAGGGCCTCCGACATACTTGTTCAGTCATCGTGGGCTTTGTGCCGTTCCCGCAGGCACGATCTTGAACAAGTTTTGTACGGCAGCTGGTCTCTTAGCTGACTTTCTATCTCGCGCTTGGTTGCTTGTACCTGCTCAAAGCTGACTGTAGTGTCAAATGAACCCACAGGAAAATGTCCTCAACTCGCGCTGGTAGGGCAAGCCCGCTGTAGTTGATAAAATCGGAAAATAGCACCATGTTTTGAAACATTTGCCTTGCGAGGACGAGGGCTGTCTCCTGGTAGGCAGCTGAATTCTGTGACTGATTCCACCGGTCCGCTCTGGCACTTGAAGGAGGCAGTCCCTAAGCCAACGCAATCTCAAATGGGGGTCGTTTGGGTTTTTCTAATCATTTCTTAGGGATATGAGGCTTGCGTGGGTGTTTAGCTTGCCCTGTTCTTTCTGTTCCTAATTCTGAACGCACTGACTGGCATAAAAGAACGGTCGTCTTGTAGTCTGACGGTGTCGTCTCCCAGGAGCTGGTGGAAGGTCAGGGCTTACGTCAAACTGATAAGGAGGATTGAGTCTGGGAAGTGGAACGTCTAAACAAGAATTACTGTCCTTGGGAGAGAAGCACATCCTGAAGAAATAGGTAAGCTAATGGAAATGTTTTGGGAACCATCCGAAACAACTAGTAGGAGTGTGATAAGAAGCACCCTCCCGCCAAACTATCCTCCTGATGATACTAAAAGTCACAGCCCTCGAGCTGGAGACACCAGCCCAAGCAGAGCGCCCTCGCCTCTGAGCGTGCGCAGCATGTTAAAGTCGCGCTGTAGCTTGAAGTTGAAATAAGAGAAATGTAGACCAATAGAAAACTGCTTTGTGTAATTACTTATGCATATGCATAGCTAGACCGTATCAATACTGTACTTGTAGGAGCGAACTTTGTGCTAGCTTTGCGGAGCTACCACCTAGCACCCATCTCTGCGCAGACATGCCATAAAAACACCTCTGCCCTGTGTGTATATTGGCGTCCCGCACACCGGGTAAACGACCTCACGCTTGTGGGATAACAGTTTTGACACCCCAGATGGGACCGAGCTGACAGCCTCGCCCGGTTCGTCTTGCCGCATCCGACGGGGAGAAGAGGCCTGAGCGGACTCCAGCGCGCACCGACCTGTTGCCTGGGGACTCCTTCAGCTCCTCCCCTGCGGTCGGGCGGTAAGTGACAAAAGGGTGCAATGCTCCTGAAAAGAGGTGTTTTTTGGGGCTAGGAGAAAAGGGGGTAGGGGCCAAGATGTCTCGGGAAGCAGGCGGCCTCTGTTCTGTTCTGGGCTCTGCATAAGACGCACCAGGAAAGACAGGTGGCAGTAGCGTAGTTCTGTTTGTTTCTCCACGCTGTCCTGTTCTGAGTAACGGAGGGAGACGTCCCTCGTTCTGGTTTGTATAGAAATGCTGGGTTTTTCGGTACCGGTATGGGTGCTGCTGCTTCCCAGGAGGCAGCCCTTTGCTCTCCTCTAGGATGCATCCTGAAGCATTGCAAGAAATTTGGGGGAGATGCCATGACTAAAAATCAGCTAAAACGATATTGTAATCAACGGTGGCCACAATATCCATGGGAAGATGGTGAAAAACAGCCTGAGAATGGATCCTTGAAATATAACACTATATCGGAATTAGTGTTGTGTTGTCGGGGAACTGAAAAATGGGATGAAATGCCTTCTGTGGATATGTTTTTTTCGTTAAGACGCGATTGGGATATTAGGAAGAAAGGTGGTTTAGTGGACGCTAAACATCGGATTGGAATATATGTGTTAAAAGAGAAAAAGGGAAAACCTCGTTGTATTGAATGGGAAAATTCAGAAGAGGATATTCAGCTGTTGGTAGCTCCCCCCAAAGAGCCCAAATCTGATAGCTCAAGTGGTGATGGAGTTGTGAGTGCTATCTGTAAAAGAACAAGGGGAGAGAAACCCATAGTTTGAGCTCCCCTCAGACAGGCTGTAGGGCCTGAGGGAGCACCGGTATCCGTACACGTACCTTTTACTGCTTCTGATTTATTAAACTGCAAACGGGCAGTGGGATCCTATGGAAACAATCCAGAAGGAATGGATAGTACTGTTAATCACGACTCCTAGTCCTAACCGGGGAGATGTACAGGCTCTCCTAGAATATTTGTTTACCGCTGAGGAGAGGAGAACAATTTTAGAGAAGGCTAGAGAGGGACTGATCCAACAAGGCGGGGTGGGGTGCCTAATACCAATATGTACCTCCCGAAAGAGGATCCGGAGTGGGATCCAAACACACAAGTGTGAGGGATTAGAGAGGGGAAAGGAATATCAGAAGTTAATTTTGTATGGGATTCAACACGGAGTGCAAAAGCCTAAGAATTTAGCTAAACTATCTGAAGTAAGGCAGGGGGATAAGGAAACCCCGTCAGCCTTCTCTGAGAGATTGTGTGAAGTAGCTCGAAAATGGACCGATCGGGATCCGGAAGGTGATAGCAATTCAAAGTTATTTAACACGCTGTTTATTGGTCAAGCAGCAGCAGCAGATATAAGAAAGAGATGACAAAAGGTAGGGGGCGAGGATGGCATGACAATCTCACAGTTCTTCTCAATGGCATCTAAGGTACGTAATAATCGGGAGGAAATAGAAGAGAAGGAGAAGCGGGGACGAGTAACGCTGCAAGCTTCTTTGTTGGCTGCCTTGAGGGAAGACCAGGAAAAAAGGGAGAGAAAATACAGGAGGTGAATTTTGTGGGTGAGGAAGGGGCTGTAGAAATAATAGTAGAAATGGTTATGACATTCCCCTGGGAATGCATCGGCATGCAAATTGTAAGCAAGAGGGCCGTTGGAAAAAAATTGTCCATGCCGTCTGAGTAATGGGGAAAGAGAGACAGAAGCAGCCGTTGGAGTCATGCCGGAGATTGGGTTGGAGTGAAGGGGGCCGGAGGAATCTCTTAAAATTTCCCCAGACGATCCTCTGGTTCCAGTCAAGCTGGGGAATGAAAGAAGAGATTTTTGTATTTTTCATTGATAGTGGAGGCACACATGCTGTAGTAAGTAGTTGTAGGGGACCCTTAAGTAGAAGTAAAAGAAGCGTTGTTGGTGCAAGAGGGAAGAAGACTTTAAGGCTGTTTTTACAACCTATGGAATGTTCCATTGGAAATACTAAATTAACTCCTGAATTCCTTTAGATGCCAGAATGCCCCCTACCATTGCTTGGGTGGCATTTACTTGTAAACTGAATGCACGGCTAAGTTCCTCTGAAGACTCTGTTCAGTTGACTCTGTTCAGCCCGCAGGGGACCTCTCCTCTTTGTGGCGGATGCCAGCCTGAACGGGACCTCGCCTGTTTGGGGCACACGGATGGCGGGCGCTGTCGCCAAAAGGCAAAGCAGGGTCATAGCAGAGTTTTCCATTTCTGGGGATGGGCTCAGCCGTCCCCCGCACCAATTTCTCCTATGTAGCAAGGGCGATGGTAGCTTTCTTCTGTTTTCTTGACGAACAAGAGGATGATGGAGCACGTGACAAGAGCACGATCTTTTTCTCTTCCTTTGGCAGTACAGGCACCCAAGGCCAGCCTGCATTCAAGGAACAGCATGGGGATATCTGTGTCGAGCGTTAGCAGAGGAAGGAAGCTTCTTTTGGAGGCTGAGGCGATGAAGCAGAGTCCTTAATTGTTCTGTTTGATTTTCAGCATGGGTGCGGGGAGGGCCTGGGACATGCAAAACATGGTCCCGGAGAGGGGAGCTGTCTGTTACGTGGGAGGCTGTGAGAGCTATCGTGGACACCACTGGACTGGCATCCTGTAAGGATGCTTTCACATGTTCTCTTGTTTAGAGGCCAACCTCGGCTTTGGGCTGTAAACTCAAGTCTGCCAGGCCGGTGCCAGCTTGGCGGCAGCATCTGCCCACGGCAGCACCAGCTTGGTGGTGGTGTGTGCCCATGCCTGTGCCAGGTTGCTGGCTGTGTCTGGCTTGTGAGGGTTGGGGTAATTGGCCCCCTGTTCCCCATGGCGTGGGCTCCAGCTGTGGCCCGGGGCAGCACAGGTGGGACCCATGAGGTGAGGATGGGGCTGGGCCCAGGGTTTAAAAAGGGCTGAGGATGGGGCTGGCCCTGCTGTATCCGCCATTATTTTAGTCAGATCCTGCATCATTCCGCTCAGTTAAAGGCTCACGAGAATTACTTAACGTTTGCATTGGGAAGTCCTGCTTCAAACAATGAATTTTCAACAAAATGTTTTTGACACTAGTCAATGAACTCCTGTAATACTGCAGCAAAATGACATTTTTAGTGGTTGTTGAATCTCAGAGTGATAACATAGGCGTCCCTGTTTGAGCCCTTACCGCAAGCTTTGCAATGTTTGTTTACACCCTGCTCGGTTCTTTTGTGAAGGTGTGTAGCTATGGGAGGTGCGTTATTGCCAAGGTGCTACGGTGCCGATGCTCTGGCTGTTGGCAGGAATGGGCAAAGCGGAAGGCTCTGTGGCTAGGGGAGAATGGCGTGGACGTGCTGCTGCTCTCTCTGTTGCACCAGAATTTCGACGGCTGGGTTGGGCTGCTAAATCAATGGAACGACCGGAAGAAATTTCAGAAAAGTGAGTACTCTCCTGTCTTTATCTTTGAAAGTCGTTGTCTTTCTACAGACCCCTGTCCATGGCTTAGCTATTTGATTGGCGTGAAACAGACCCAGAATTTTGCTTTAAGTGGTGTTCTGATTCGCTGAAATCCCCCGTAGGTAGAGAGCAAGAATGACAAATGTAGCTTGGTGGTTGAAGTTCTCGGGGTTTCTGTGAAAGCTAACTTGCCAGAATGCGTAGGAAGCAGCCTGAATTCCAGTAGAGATACTGCATAAAAGGCCCTTTTCTTGACAGGAAAAGAGCTTCACGAAACGTCGGCGCTGTTTGCCGTAGGGCCTCCGACATACTTGTTCAGTCATCGTGGGCTTTGTGCCGTTCCCGCAGGCACGATCTTGAACAAGTTTTGTACGGCAGCTGGTATCTTAGCTGACTTTCTATCTCGCGCTTGGTTGCTTGTACCTGCTCAAAGCTGACTGTAGTGTCAAATGAACCCACAGGAAAATGTCCTCAACTCGCGCTGGTAGGGCAAGCCCGCTGTAGTTGATAAAATCGGAAAATAGCACCATGTTTTGAAACATTTGCCTTGCGAGGACGAGGGCTGTCTCCTGGTAGGCAGCTGAATTCTGTGACTGATTCCACCGGTCCGCTCTGGCACTTGAAGGAGGCAGTCCCTAAGCCAACGCAATCTCAAATGGGGGTCGTTTGGGTTTTTCTAATCATTTCTTAGGGATATGAGGCTTGCGTGGGTGTTTAGCTTGCCCTGTTCTTTCTGTTCCTAATTCTGAACGCACTGACTGGCATAAAAGAACGGTCGTCTTGTAGTCTGACGGTGTCGTCTCCCAGGAGCTGGTGGAAGGTCAGGGCTTACGTCAAACTGATAAGGAGGATTGAGTCTGGGAAGTGGAACGTCTAAACAAGAATTACTGTCCTTGGGAGAGAAGCACATCCTGAAGAAATAGGTAAGCTAATGGAAATGTTTTGGGAACCATCCGAAACAACTAGTAGGAGTGTGATAAGAAGCACCCTCCCGCCAAACTATCCTCCTGATGATACTAAAAGTCACAGCCCTCGAGCTGGAGACACCAGCCCAAGCAGAGCGCCCTCGCCTCTGAGCGTGCGCAGCATGTTAAAGTCGCGCTGTAGCTTGAAGTTGAAATAAGAGAAATGTAGACCAAGAGAAAACTGCTTTGTGTAATTACTTATGCATATGCATAGCTAGACCGTATCAATACTGTACTTGTAGGAGCGAACTTTGTGCTAGCTTTGCGGAGCTACCACCTAGCACCCATCTCTGCGCAGACATGCCATAAAAACACCTCTGCCCTGTGTGTATATTGGCGTCCCGCACACCGGGTAAACGACCTCACGCTTGTGGGATAACAGTTTTGACACCCCAGATGGGACCGAGCTGACAGCCTCGCCCGGTTCGTCTTGCCGCATCCGACGGGGAGAAGAGGCCTGAGCGGACTCCAGCGCGCACCGACCTGTTGCCTGGGGACTCCTTCAGCTCCTCCCCTGCGGTCGGGCGGTAAGTGACAAAAGGGTGCAATGCTCCTGAAAAGAGGTGTTTTTTGGGGCTAGGAGAAAAGGGGGTAGGGGCCAAGATGTCTCGGGAAGCAGGCGGCCTGTGTTCTGTTCTGGGCTCTGCATAAGACGCACCAGGAAAGACAGGTGGCAGTAGCGTAGTTCTGTTTGTTTCTCCACGCTGTCCTGTTCTGAGTAACGGAGGGAGACGTCCCTCGTTCTGGTTTGTATAGAAATGCTGGGTTTTTCGGTACCGGTATGGGTGCTGCTGCTTCCCAGGAGGCAGCCCTTTGCTCTCCTCTAGGATGCATCCTGAAGCATTGCAAGAAATTTGGGGGAGATGCCATGACTAAAAATCAGCTAAAACGATATTGTAATCAACGGTGGCCACAATATCCATGGGAAGATGGTGAAAAACAGCCTGAGAATGGATCCTTGAAATATAACACTATATCGGAATTAGTGTTGTGTTGTCGGGGAACTGAAAAATGGGATGAAATGCCTTCTGTGGATATGTTTTTTTCGTTAAGACGCGATTGGGATATTAGGAAGAAAGGTGGTTTAGTGGACGCTAAACATCGGATTGGAATATATGTGTTAAAAGAGAAAAAGGGAAAACCTCGTTGTATTGAATGGGAAAATTCAGAAGAGGATATTCAGCTGTTGGTAGCTCCCCCCAAAGAGCCCAAATCTGATAGCTCAAGTGGTGATGGAGTTGTGAGTGCTATCTGTAAAAGAACAAGGGGAGAGAAACCCATAGTTTGAGCTCCCCTCAGACAGGCTGTAGGGCCTGAGGGAGCACCGGTATCCGTACACGTACCTTTTACTGCTTCTGATTTATTAAACTGCAAACGGGCAGTGGGATCCTATGGAAACAATCCAGAAGGAATGTATAGTACTGTTAATCACGACTCCTAGTCCTAACCGGGGAGATGTACAGGCTCTCCTAGAATATTTGTTTACCGCTGAGGAGAGGAGAACAATTTTAGAGAAGGCTAGAGAGGGACTGATCCAACAAGGCGGGGTGGGGTGCCTAATACCAATATGTACCTCCCGAAAGAGGATCCGGAGTGGGATCCAAACACACAAGTGTGAGGGATTAGAGAGGGGAAAGGAATATCAGAAGTTAATTTTGTATGGGATTCAACACGGAGTGCAAAAGCCTAAGAATTTAGCTAAACTATCTGAAGTAAGGCAGGGGGATAAGGAAACCCCGTCAGCCTTCTCTGAGAGATTGTGTGAAGTAGCTCGAAAATGGACCGATCGGGATCCGGAAGGTGATAGCAATTCAAAGTTATTTAACACGCTGTTTATTGGTCAAGCAGCAGCAGCAGATATAAGAAAGAGATGACAAAAGGTAGGGGGCGAGGATGGCATGACAATCTCGCAGTTCTTCTCAATGGCATCTAAGGTACGTAATAATCGGGAGGAAATAGAAGAGAAGGAGAAGCGGGGACGAGTAACGCTGCAAGCTTCTTTGTTGGCTGCCTTGAGGGAAGACCAGGAAAAAAGGGAGAGAAAATACAGGAGGTGAATTTTGTGGGTGAGGAAGGGGCTGTAGAAATAATAGTAGAAATGGTTATGACATTCCCCTGGGAATGCATCGGCATGCAAATTGTAAGCAAGAGGGCCGTTGGAAAAAAATTGTCCATGCCGTCTGAGTAATGGGGAAAGAGAGACAGAAGCAGCCGTTGGAGTCATGCCGGAGATTGGGTTGGAGTGAAGGGGGCCGGAGGAATCTCTTAAAATTTCCCCAGACGATCCTCTGGTTCCAGTCAAGCTGGGGAATGAAAGAAGAGATTTTTGTATTTTTCATTGATAGTGGAGGCACACATGCTGTAGTAAGTAGTTGTAGGGGACCCTTAAGTAGAAGTAAAAGAAGCGTTGTTGGTGCAAGAGGGAAGAAGACTTTAAGGCTGTTTTTACAACCTATGGAATGTTCCATTGGAAATACTAAATTAACTCCTGAATTCCTTTAGATGCCAGAATGCCCCCTACCATTGCTTGGGTGGCATTTACTTGTAAACTGAATGCACGGCTAAGTTCCTCTGAAGACTCTGTTCAGTTGACTCTGTTCAGCCCGCAGGGGACCTCTCCTCTTTGTGGCGGATGCCAGCCTGAACGGGACCTCGCCTGTTTGGGGCACACGGATGGCGGGCGCTGTCGCCAAAAGGCAAAGCAGGGTCATAGCAGAGTTTTCCATTTCTGGGGATGGGCTCAGCCGTCCCCCGCACCAATTTCTCCTATGTAGCAAGGGCGATGGTAGCTTTCTTCTGTTTTCTTGACGAACAAGAGGATGATGGAGCACGTGACAAGAGCACGATCTTTTTCTCTTCCTTTGGCAGTACAGGCACCCAAGGCCAGCCTGCATTCAAGGAACAGCATGGGGATATCTGTGTCGAGCGTTAGCAGAGGAAGGAAGCTTCTTTTGGAGGCTGAGGCGATGAAGCAGAGTCCTTAATTGTTCTGTTTGATTTTCAGCATGGGTGCGGGGAGGGCCTGGGACATGCAAAACATGGTCCCGGAGAGGGGAGCTGTCTGTTACGTGGGAGGCTGTGAGAGCTATCGTGGACACCACTGGACTGGCATCCTGTAAGGATGCTTTCACATGTTCTCTTGTTTAGAGGCCAACCTCGGCTTTGGGCTGTAAACTCAAGTCTGCCAGGCCGGTGCCAGCTTGGCGGCAGCATCTGCCCACGGCAGCACCAGCTTGGTGGTGGTGTGTGCCCATGCCTGTGCCAGGTTGCTGGCTGTGTCTGGCTTGTGAGGGTTGGGGTAATTGGCCCCCTGTTCCCCATGGCGTGGGCTCCAGCTGTGGCCCGGGGCAGCACAGGTGGGACCCATGAGGTGAGGATGGGGCTGGGCCCAGGGTTTAAAAAGGGCTGAGGATGGGGCTGGCCCTGCTGTATCCGCCAGTATTTTAGTCAGATCCTGCATCATTCCGCTCAGTTAAAGGCTCACGAGAATTACTTAACGTTTGCATTGGGAAGTCCTGCTTCAAACAATGAATTTTCAACAAAATGTTTTTGACACTAGTCAATGAACTCCTGTA
Organism: Mycteria americana; assembly: GCF_035582795.1. NCBI lineage: Eukaryota > Metazoa > Chordata > Aves > Ciconiiformes > Ciconiidae > Mycteria > Mycteria americana. Next base: position 56,476 of record NW_027445650.1, read on the forward strand.
ATACTGCAGCAAAATGACATTTTTAGTGGTTGTTGAATCTCAGAGTGATAACATAGGCGTCCCTGTTTGAGCCCTTACCGCAAGCTTTGCAATGTTTGTTTACACCCTGCTCGGTTCTTTTGTGAAGGTGTGTAGCTATGGGAGGTGCGTTATTGCCAAGGTGCTACGGTGCCGATGCTCTGGCTGTTGGCAGGAATGGGCAAAGCGGAAGGCTCTGTGGCTAGGGGAGAATGGCGTGGACGTGCTGCTGCTCTCTCTGTTGCACCAGAATTTCGACGGCTGGGTTGGGCTGCTAAATCAATGGAACGACCGGAAGAAATTTCAGAAAAGTGAGTACTCTCCTGTCTTTATCTTTGAAAGTCGTTGTCTTTCTACAGACCCCTGTCCATGGCTTAGCTATTTGATTGGCGTGAAACAGACCCAGAATTTTGCTTTAAGTGGTGTTCTGATTCGCTGAAATCCCCCGTAGGTAGAGAGCAAGAATGACAAATGTAGCTTGGTGGTTGAAGTTCTCGGGGTTTCTGTGAAAGCTAACTTGCCAGAATGCGTAGGAAGCAGCCTGAATTCCAGTAGAGATACTGCATAAAAGGCCCTTTTCTTGACAGGAAAAGAGCTTCACGAAACGTCGGCGCTGTTTGCCGTAGGGCCTCCGACATACTTGTTCAGTCATCGTGGGCTTTGTGCCGTTCCCGCAGGCACGATCTTGAACAAGTTTTGTACGGCAGCTGGTCTCTTAGCTGACTTTCTATCTCGCGCTTGGTTGCTTGTACCTGCTCAAAGCTGACTGTAGTGTCAAATGAACCCACAGGAAAATGTCCTCAACTCGCGCTGGTAGGGCAAGCCCGCTGTAGTTGATAAAATCGGAAAATAGCACCATGTTTTGAAACATTTGCCTTGCGAGGACGAGGGCTGTCTCCTGGTAGGCAGCTGAATTCTGTGACTGATTCCACCGGTCCGCTCTGGCACTTGAAGGAGGCAGTCCCTAAGCCAACGCAATCTCAAATGGGGGTCGTTTGGGTTTTTCTAATCATTTCTTAGGGATATGAGGCTTGCGTGGGTGTTTAGCTTGCCCTGTTCTTTCTGTTCCTAATTCTGAACGCACTGACTGGCATAAAAGAACGGTCGTCTTGTAGTCTGACGGTGTCGTCTCCCAGGAGCTGGTGGAAGGTCAGGGCTTACGTCAAACTGATAAAGAGGATTGAGTCTGGGAAGTGGAACGTCTAAACAAGAATTACTGTCCTTGGGAGAGAAGCACATCCTGAAGAAATAGGTAAGCTAATGGAAATGTTTTGGGAACCATCCGAAACAACTAGTAGGAGTGTGATAAGAAGCACCCTCCCGCCAAACTATCCTCCTGATGATACTAAAAGTCACAGCCCTCGAGCTGGAGACACCAGCCCAAGCAGAGAGCCCTCGCCTCTGAGCGTGCGCAGCATGTTAAAGTCGCGCTGTAGCTTGAAGTTGAAATAAGAGAAATGTAGACCAATAGAAAACTGCTTTGTGTAATTACTTATGCATATGCATAGCTAGACCGTATCAATACTGTACTCGTAGGAGCGAACTTTGTGCTAGCTTTGCGGAGCTACCACCTAGCACCCATCTCTGCGCAGACATGCCATAAAAACACCTCTGCCCTGTGTGTATATTGGCGTCCCGCACACCGGGTAAACGACCTCACGCTTGTGGGATAACAGTTTTGACACCCCAGATGGGACCGAGCTGACAGCCTCGCCCGGTTCGTCTTGCCGCATCCGACGGGGAGAAGAGGCCTGAGCGGACTCCAGCGCGCACCGACCTGTTGCCTGGGGACTCCTTCAGCTCCTCCCCTGCGGTCGGGCGGTAAGTGACAAAAGGGTGCAATGCTCCTGAAAAGAGGTGTTTTTTGGGGCTAGGAGAAAAGGGGGTAGGGGCCAAGATGTCTCGGGAAGCAGGCGGCCTCTGTTCTGTTCTGGGCTCTGCATAAGACGCACCAGGAAAGACAGGTGGCAGTAGCGTAGTTCTGTTTGTTTCTCCACGCTGTCCTGTTCTGAGTAACGGAGGGAGACGTCCCTCGTTCTGGTTTGTATAGAAATGCTGGGTTTTTCGGTACCGGTATGGGTGCTGCTGCTTCCCAGGAGGCAGCCCTTTGCTCTCCTCTAGGATGCATCCTGAAGCATTGCAAGAAATTTGGGGGAGATGCCATGACTAAAAATCAGCTAAAACGATATTGTAATCAACGGTGGCCACAATATCCATGGGAAGATGGTGAAAAACAGCCTGAGAATGGATCCTTGAAATATAACACTATATCGGAATTAGTGTTGTGTTGTCTGAGAACTGAAAAATGGGATGAAATGCCTTCTGTGGATATGTTTTTTTCGTTAAGACGCGATTGGGATATTAGGAAGAAAGGTGGTTTAGTGGACGCTAAACATCAGATTGGCATATATGTGTTAAAAGAGAAAAAGGGAAAACCTCGTTGTATTGAATGGGAAAATTCAGAAGAGGATATTCAGCTGTTGGTAGCTCCCCCCAAAGAGCCCAAATCTGATAGCTCAAGTGGTGATGGAGTTGTGAGTGCTATCTGTAAAAGAACAAGGGGAGAGAAACCCATAGTTTGAGCTCCCCTCAGACAGGCTGTAGGGCCTGAGGGAGCACCGGTATCCGTACACGTACCTTTTACTGCTTCTGATTTATTAAACTGCAAACGGGCAGTGGGATCCTATGGAAACAATCCAGAAGGAATGTATAGTACTGTTAATCACGACTCCTAGTCCTAACCGGGGAGATGTACAGGCTCTCCTAGAATATTTGTTTACCGCTGAGGAGAGGAGAACAATTTTAGAGAAGGCTAGAGAGGGACTGATCCAACAAGGCGGGGTGGGGTGCCTAATACCAATATGTACCTCCCGAAAGAGGATCCGGAGTGGGATCCAAACACACAAGTGTGAGGGATTAGAGAGGGGAAAGGAATATCAGAAGTTAATTTTGTATGGGATTCAACACGGAGTGCAAAAGCCTAAGAATTTAGCTAAACTATCTGAAGTAAGGCAGGGGGATAAGGAAACCCCGTCAGCCTTCTCTGAGAGATTGTGTGAAGTAGCTCGAAAATGGACCGATCGGGATCCGGAAGATGATAGCAATTCAAAGTTATTTAACACGCTGTTTATTGGTCAAGCAGCAGCAGCAGCTATAAGAAAGAGATGACAAAAGGTAGGGGGCGAGGATGGCATGACAATCTCACAGTTCTTCTCAATGGCATCTAAGGTACGTAATAATCGGGAGGAAATAGAAGAGAAGGAGAAGCGGGGACGAGTAACGCTGCAAGCTGCTTTGTTGGCTGCCTTGAGGGAAGACCAGGAAAAAAGGGAGAGAAAATACAGGAGGTGAATTTTGTGGGTGAGGAAGGGGCTGTAGAAATAATAGTAGAAATGGTTATGACATTCCCCTGGGAATGCATCGGCATGCAAATTGTAAGCAAGAGGGCCGTTGGAAAAAAATTGTCCATGCCGTCTGAGTAATGGGGAAAGAGAGACAGAAGCAGCCGTTGGAGTCATGCCGGAGATTGGGTTGGAGTGAAGGGGGCCGGAGGAATCTCTTAAAATTTCCCCAGACGATCCTCTGGTTCCAGTCAAGCTGGGGAATGAAAGAAGAGATTTTTGTATTTTTCATTGATAGTGGAGGCACACATGCTGTAGTAAGTAGTTGTAGGGGACCCTTAAGTAGAAGTAAAAGAAGCGTTGTTGGTGCAAGAGGGAAGAAGACTTTAAGGCTGTTTTTACAACCTATGGAATGTTCCATTGGAAATACTAAATTAACTCCTGAATTCCTTTAGATGCCAGAATGCCCCCTACCATTGCTTGGGTGGCATTTACTTGTAAACTGAATGCACGGCTAAGTTCCTCTGAAGACTCTGTTCAGTTGACTCTGTTCAGCCCGCAGGGGACCTCTCCTCTTTGTGGCGGATGCCAGCCTGAACGGGACCTCGCCTGTTTGGGGCACACGGATGGCGGGCGCTGTCGCCAAAAGGCAAAGCAGGGTCATAGCAGAGTTTTCCATTTCTGGGGATGGGCTCAGCCGTCCCCTGCACCAATTTCTCCTATGTAGCAAGGGCGATGGTAGCTTTCTTCTGTTTTCTTGACGAACAAGAGGATGATGGAGCACGTGACAAGAGCACGATCTTTTTCTCTTCCTTTGGCAGTACAGGCACCCAAGGCCAGCCTGCATTCAAGGAACAGCATGGGGATATCTGTGTCGAGCGTTAGCAGAGGAAGGAAGCTTCTTTTGGAGGCTGAGGCGATGAAGCAGAGTCCTTAATTGTTCTGTTTGATTTTCAGCATGGGTGCGGGGAGGGCCTGGGACATGCAAAACATGGTCCCGGAGAGGGGAGCTGTCTGTTACGTGGGAGGCTGTGAGAGCTATCGTGGACACCACTGGACTGGCATCCTGTAAGGATGCTTTCACATGTTCTCTTGTTTAGAGGCCAACCTTGGCTTTGGGCTGTAAACTCAAGTCTGCCAGGCCGGTGCCAGCTTGGCGGCAGCATCTGCCCACGGCAGCACCAGCTTGGTGGTGGTGTGTGCCCATGCCTGTGCCAGGTTGCTGGCTGTGCCTGGCTTGTGAAGGTTGAGGTAATTGGCCCCCTGTTCCCCATGGCGTGGGCTCCAGCTGTGGCCCGGGGCAGCACAGGTGGGACCCATGAGGTGAGGATGGGGCTGGGCCCAGGGTTTAAAAAGGGCTGAGGATGGGGCTGGCCCTGCTGTATCCGCCATTATTTTAGTCAGATCCTGCATCATTCCGCTCAGTTAAAGGCTCACGAGAATTACTTAACGTTTGCATTGGGAAGTCCTGCTTCAAACAATGAATTTTCAACAAAATGTTTTTGACACTAGTCAATGAACTCCTGTAATACTGCAGCAAAATGACATTTTTAGTGGTTGTTGAATCTCAGAGTGATAACATAGGCGTCCCTGTTTGAGCCCTTACCGCAAGCTTTGCAATGTTTGTTTACACCCTGCTCGGTTCTTTTGTGAAGGTGTGTAGCTATGGGAGGTGCGTTATTGCCAAGGTGCTACGGTGCCGATGCTCTGGCTGTTGGCAGGAATGGGCAAAGCGGAAGGCTCTGTGGCTAGGGGAGAATGGCGTGGACGTGCTGCTGCTCTCTCTGTTGCACCAGAATTTCGATGGCTGGGTTGGGCTGCTAAATCAATGGAACGACTGGAAGACATTTCAGAAAAGTGAGTACTCTCCTGTCTTTATCTTTGAAAGTCGTTGTCTTTCTACAGACCCCTGTCCATGGCTTAGCTATTTGATTGGCGTGAAACAGACCCAGAATTTTGCTTTAAGTGGTGTTCTGATTCGCTGAAATCCCCCGTAGGTAGAGAGCAAGAATTACAAATGTAGCTTGGTGGTTGAAGTTCTCGGGGTTTCTGTGAAAGCTAACTTGCCAGAATGCGTAGGAAGCAGCCTGAATTCCAGTAGAGATACTGCATAAAAGGCCCTTTTCTTGACAGGAAAAGAGCTTCACGAAACGTCGGCGCTGTTTGCCGTAGGGCCTCCGACATACTTGTTCAGTCATCGTGGGCTTTGTGCCGTTCCCGCAGGCACGATCTTGAACAAGTTTTGTACGGCAGCTGGTCTCTTAGCTGACTTTCTATCTCGCGCTTGGTTGCTTGTACCTGCTCAAAGCTGACTGTAGTGTCAAATGAACCCACAGGAAAATGTCCTCAACTCGCGCTGGTAGGGCAAGCCCGCTGTAGTTGATAAAATCGGAAAATAGCACCATGTTTTGAAACATTTGCCTTGCGAGGACGAGGGCTGTCTCCTGGTAGGCAGCTGAATTCTGTGACTGATTCCACCGGTCCGCTCTGGCACTTGAAGGAGGCAGTCCCTAAGCCAACGCAATCTCAAATGGGGGTCGTTTGGGTTTTTCTAATCATTTCTTAGGGATATGAGGCTTGCGTGGGTGTTTAGCTTGCCCTGTTCTTTCTGTTCCTAATTCTGAACGCACTGACTGGCATAAAAGAACGGTCGTCTTGTAGTCTGACGGTGTCGTCTCCCAGGAGCTGGTGGAAGGTCAGGGCTTACGTCAAACTGATAAAGAGGATTGAGTCTGGGAAGTGGAACGTCTAAACAAGAATTACTGTCCTTGGGAGAGAAGCACATCCTGAAGAAATAGGTAAGCTAATGGAAATGTTTTGGGAACCATCCGAAACAACTAGTAGGAGTGTGATAAGAAGCACCCTCCCGCCAAACTATCCTCCTTATGATACTAAAAGTCACAGCCCTCGAGCTGGAGACACCAGCCCAAGCAGAGCGCCCTCGCCTCTGAGCGTGCGCAGCATGTTAAAGTCGCGCTGTAGCTTGAAGTTGAAATAAGAGAAATGTAGACCAAGAGAAAACTGCTTTGTGTAATTACTTATGCATATGCATAGCTAGACCGTATCAATACTGTACTTGTAGGAGCGAACTTTGTGCTAGCTTTGCGGAGCTACCACCTAGCACCCATCTCTGCGCAGACATGCCATAAAAACACCTCTGCCCTGTGTGTATATTGGCGTCCCGCACACCGGGTAAACGACCTCACGCTTGTGGGATAACAGTTTTGACACCCCAGATGGGACCGAGCTGACAGCCTCGCCCGGTTCGTCTTGCCGCATCCGACGGGGAGAAGAGGCCTGAGCGGACTCCAGCGCGCACCGACCTGTTGCCTGGGGACTCCTTCAGCTCCTCCCCTGCGGTCGGGCGGTAAGTGACAAAAGGGTGCAATGCTCCTGAAAAGAGGTGTTTTTTGGGGCTAGGAGAAAAGGGGGTAGGGGCCAAGATGTCTCGGGAAGCAGGCGGCCTCTGTTCTGTTCTGGGCTCTGCATAAGACGCACCAGGAAAGACAGGTGGCAGTAGCGTAGTTCTGTTTGTTTCTCCACGCTGTCCTGTTCTGAGTAACGGAGGGAGACGTCCCTCGTTCTGGTTTGTATAGAAATGCTGGGTTTTTCGGTACCGGTATGGGTGCTGCTGCTTCCCAGGAGGCAGCCCTTTGCTCTCCTCTAGGATGCATCCTGAAGCATTGCAAGAAATTTGGGGGAGATGCCATGACTAAAAATCAGCTAAAACGATATTGTAATCAACGGTGGCCACAATATCCATGGGAAGATGGTGAAAAACAGCCTGAGAATGGATCCTTGAAATATAACACTATATCGGAATTAGTGTTGTGTTGTCTGAGAACTGAAAAATGGCATGAAATGCCTTCTGTGGATATGTTTTTTTTCGTTAAGGCGCGATTGGGATATTAGGAAGAAAGGTGGCTTAGTGGATTCTAAACATCAGATTGGCATATATGTGTTAAAAGAGAAAGAGGGAAAACCTCGTTGTATTGAATGGGAAAATTCAGAAGAGGATATTCAGCTGTTGGTAGCTCCCCCCAAAGAGCCCAAATCTGATAGCTCAAGTGGTGATGGAGTTGTGAGTGCTATCGGTAAAAGAACAAGGGGAGAGAAACCCATAGTTTGAGCTCCCCTCAGACAGGCTGTAGGGCCTGAGGGAGCACCGGTATCCGTACACGTACCTTTTACTGCTTCTGATTTATTAAACTGCAAACGGGCAGTGGGATCCTATGGAAACAATCCAGAAGGAATGTATAGTACTGTTAATCACGACTCCTAGTCCTAACCGGGGAGATGTACAGGCTCTCCTAGAATATTTGTTTACCGCTGAGGAGAGGAGAACAATTTTAGAGAAGGCCAGAGAGGGACTGATCCAACAAGGCGGGGTGGGGTGCCTAATACCAATATGTACCTCCCGAAAGAGGATCCGGAGTGGGATCCAAACACACAAGTGTGAGGGATTAGAGAGGGGAAAGGAATATCAGAAGTTAATTTTGTATGGGATTCAACACGGAGTGCAAAAGCCTAAGAATTTAGCTAAACTATCTGAAGTAAGGCAGGGGGATAAGGAAACCCCGTCAGCCTTCTCTGAGAGATTGTGTGAAGTAGCTCGAAAATGGACCGATCGGGATCCGGAAGATGATAGCAATTCAAAGTTATTTAACACGCTGTTTATTGGTCAAGCAGCAGCAGCAGATATAAGAAAGAGATGACAAAAGGTAGGGGGCGAGGATGGCATGACAATCTCACAGTTCTTCTCAATGGCATCTAAGGTACGTAATAATCGGGAGGAAATAGAAGAGAAGGAGAAGCGGGGACGAGTAACGCTGCAAGCTGCTTTGTTGGCTGCCTTGAGGGAAGACCAGGAAAAAAGGGAGAGAAAATACAGGAGGTGAATTTTGTGGGTGAGGAAGGGGCTGTAGAAATAATAGTAGAAATGGTTATGACATTCCCCTGGGAATGCATCGGCATGCAAATTGTAAGCAAGAGGGCCGTTGGAAAAAAATTGTCCATGCCGTCTGAGTAATGGGGAAAGAGAGACAGAAGCAGCCGTTGGAGTCATGCCGGAGATTGGGTTGGAGTGAAGGGGGCCGGAGGAATCTCTTAAAATTTCCCCAGACGATCCTCTGGTTCCAGTCAAGCTGGGGAATGAAAGAAGAGATTTTTGTATTTTTCATTGATAGTGGAGGCACACATGCTGTAGTAAGTAGTTGTAGGGGACCCTTAAGTAGAAGTAAAAGAAGCGTTGTTGGTGCAAGAGGGAAGAAGACTTTAAGGCTGTTTTTACAACCTATGGAATGTTCCATTGGAAATACTAAATTAACTCCTGAATTCCTTTAGATGCCAGAATGCCCCCTACCATTGCTTGGGTGGCATTTACTTGTAAACTGAATGCACGGCTAAGTTCCTCTGAAGACTCTGTTCAGTTGACTCTGTTCAGCCCGCAGGGGACCTCTCCTCTTTGTGGCGGATGCCAGCCTGAACGGGACCTCGCCTGTTTGGGGCACACGGATGGCGGGCGCTGTCGCCAAAAGGCAAAGCAGGGTCATAGCAGAGTTTTCCATTTCTGGGGATGGGCTCAGCCGTCCCCTGCACCAATTTCTCCTATGTAGCAAGGGCGATGGTAGCTTTCTTCTGTTTTCTTGACGAACAAGAGGATGATGGAGCACGTGACAAGAGCACGATCTTTTTCTCTTCCTTTGGCAGTACAGGCACCCAAGGCCAGCCTGCATTCAAGGAACAGCATGGGGATATCTGTGTCGAGCGTTAGCAGAGGAAGGAAGCTTCTTTTGGAGGCTGAGGCGATGAAGCAGAGTCCTTAATTGTTCTGTTTGATTTTCAGCATGGGTGCGGGGAGGGCCTGGGACATGCAAAACATGGTCCCGGAGAGGGGAGCTGTCTGTTACGTGGGAGGCTGTGAGAGCTATCGTGGACACCACTGGACTGGCATCCTGTAAGGATGCTTTCACATGTTCTCTTGTTTAGAGGCCAACCTCGGCTTTGGGCTGTAAACTGAAGTCTGCCAGGCCGGTGCCAGCTTGGCGGCAGCATCTGCCCACGGCAGCACCAGCTTGGTGGTGGTGTGTGCCCATGCCTGTGCCAGGTTGCTGGCTGTGCCTGGCTTGTGAGGGTTGAGGTAATTGGCCCCCCGTTCCCCATGGCGTGGGCTCCAGCTGTGGCCCGGGGCAGCACAGGTGGGACCCATGAGGTGAGGATGGGGCTGGGCCCAGGGTTTAAAAAGGGCTGAGGATGGGGCTGGCCCTGCTGTATCCGCCAGTATTTTAGTCAGATCCTGCATCATTCCGCTCAGTTAAAGGCTCACGAGAATTACTTAACGTTTGCATTGGGAAGTCCTGCTTCAAACAATGAATTTTCAACAAAATGTTTTTGACACTAGTCAATGAACTCCTGTAATACTGCAGCAAAATGACATTTTTAGTGGTTGTTGAATCTCAGAGTGATAACATAGGCGTCTCTGTTTGAGCCCTTACCGCAAGCATTGCAATGTTTGTTTACACCCTGCTCGGTTCTTTTGTGAAGGTGTGTAGCTATGGGAGGTGCGTTATTGCCAAGGTGCTACGGCGCCGATGCTCTGGCTGTTGGCAGGAATGGGCAAAGCGGAAGGCTCTGTGGCTAGGGGAGAATGGCGTGGACGTGCTGCTGCTCTCTCTGTTGCACCAGAATTTCGACGGCTGGGTTGGGCTGCTAAATCAATGGAACGACTGGAAGAAATTTCAGAAAAGTGATTACTCTCCTGTCTTTATCTTTGAAAGTCGTTGTCTTTCTACAGACCCCTGTCCATGGCTTAGCTATTTGATTGGTGTGAAACAGACCCAGAATTTTGCTTTAAGTGGTGTTCTGATTGGCTGAAATCCCCCGTAGGTAGAGAGCAAGAATTACAAATGTAGCTTGGTGGTTGAAGTTCTCGGGGTTTCTGTGAAAGCTAACTTGCCAGAATGCGTAGGAAGCAGCCTGAATTCCAGTAGAGATACTGCATAAAAGGCCCTTTTCTTGACAGGAAAAGAGCTTCACGAAACGTCGGCGCTGTTTGCCGTAGGGCCTCCGACATACTTGTTCAGTCATCGTGGGCTTTGTGCCGTTCCCGCAGGCACGATCTTGAACAAGTTTTGTACGGCAGCTGGTCTCTTAGCTGACTTTCTATCTCGCGCTTGGTTGCTTGTACCTGCTCAAAGCTGACTGTAGTGTCAAATGAACCCACAGGAAAATGTCCTCAACTCGCGCTGGTAGGGCAAGCCCGCTGTAGTTGATAAAATCGGAAAATAGCACCATGTTTTGAAACATTTGCCTTGCGAGGACGAGGGCTGTCTCCTGGTAGGCAGCTGAATTCTGTGACTGATTCCACCGGTCCGCTCTGGCACTTGAAGGAGGCAGTCCCTAAGCCAACGCAATCTCAAATGGGGGTCGTTTGGGTTTTTCTAATCATTTCTTAGGGATATGAGGCTTGCGTGGGTGTTTAGCTTGCCCTGTTCTTTCTGTTCCTAATTCTGAACGCACTGACTGGCATAAAAGAACGGTCGTCTTGTAGTCTGACGGTGTCGTCTCCCAGGAGCTGGTGGAAGGTCAGGGCTTACGTCAAACTGATAAGGAGGATTGAGTCTGGGAAGTGGAACGTCTAAACAAGAATTACTGTCCTTGGGAGAGAAGCACATCCTGAAGAAATAGGTAAGCTAATGGAAATGTTTTGGGAACCATCCGAAACAACTAGTAGGAGTGTGATAAGAAGCACCCTCCCGCCAAACTATCCTCCTGATGATACTAAAAGTCACAGCCCTCGAGCTGGAGACACCAGCCCAAGCAGAGCGCCCTCGCCTCTGAGCGTGCGCAGCATGTTAAAGTCGCGCTGTAGCTTGAAGTTGAAATAAGAGAAATGTAGACCAAGAGAAAACTGCTTTGTGTAATTACTTATGCATATGCATAGCTAGACCGTATCAATACTGTACTTGTAGGAGCGAACTTTGTGCTAGCTTTGCGGAGCTACCACCTAGCACCCATCTCTGCGCAGACATGCCATAAAAACACCTCTGCCCTGTGTGTATATTGGCGTCCCGCACACCGGGTAAACGACCTCACGCTTGTGGGATAACAGTTTTGACACCCCAGATGGGACCGAGCTGACAGCCTCGCCCGGTTCGTCTTGCCGCATCCGACGGGGAGAAGAGGCCTGAGCGGACTCCAGCGCGCACCGACCTGTTGCCTGGGGACTCCTTCAGCTCCTCCCCTGCGGTCGGGCGGTAAGTGACAAAAGGGTGCAATGCTCCTGAAAAGAGGTGTTTTTTGGGGCTAGGAGAAAAGGGGGTAGGGGCCAAGATGTCTCGGGAAGCAGGCGGCCTCTGTTCTGTTCTGGGCTCTGCATAAGACGCACCAGGAAAGACAGGTGGCAGTAGCGTAGTTCTGTTTGTTTCTCCACGCTGTCCTGTTCTGAGTAACGGAGGGAGACGTCCCTCGTTCTGGTTTGTATAGAAATGCTGGGTTTTTCGGTACCGGTATGGGTGCTGCTGCTTCCCAGGAGGCAGCCCTTTGCTCTCCTCTAGGATGCATCCTGAAGCATTGCAAGAAATTTGGGGGAGATGCCATGACTAAAAATCAGCTAAAACGATATTGTAATCAACGGTGGCCACAATATCCATGGGAAGATGGTGAAAAACAGCCTGAGAATGGATCCTTGAAATATAACACTATATCGGAATAAGTGTTGTGTTGTCTGAGAACTGAAAAATGGCATGAAATGCCTTCTGTGGATATGTTTTTTTTCGTTAAGGCGCGATTGGGGTATTAGGAAGAAAGGTGGCTTAGTGGATTCTAAACATCAGATTGGCATATATGTGTTAAAAGAGAAAGAGGGAAAACCTCGTTGTATTGAATGGGAAAATTCAGAAGAGGATATTCAGCTGTTGGTAGCTCCCCCCAAAGAGCCCAAATCTGATAGCTCAAGTGGTGATGGAGTTGTGAGTGCTATCTGTAAAAGAACAAGGGGAGAGAAACCCATAGTTTGAGCTCCCCTCAGACAGGCTGTAGGGCCTGAGGGAGCACCGGTATCCGTACACGTACCTTTTACTGCTTCTGATTTATTAAACTGCAAACGGGCAGTGGGATCCTATGGAAACAATCCAGAAGGAATGTATAGTACTGTTAATCACGACTCCTAGTCCTAACCGGGGAGATGTACAGGCTCTCCTAGAATATTTGTTTACCGCTGAGGAGAGGAGACCAATTTTAGAGAAGGCTAGAGAGGGACTGATCCAACAAGGCGGGGTGGGGTGCCTAATACCAATATGTACCTCCCGAAAGAGGATCCGGAGTGGGATCCAAACACACAAGTGTGAGGGATTAGAGAGGGGAAAGGAATATCAGAAGTTAATTTTGTATGGGATTCAACACGGAGTGCAAAAGCCTAAGAATTTAGCTAAACTATCTGAAGTAAGGCAGGGGGATAAGGAAACCCCGTCAGCCTTCTCTGAGAGATTGTGTGAAGTAGCTCGAAAATGGACCGATCGGGATCCGGAAGATGATAGCAATTCAAAGTTATTTAACACGCTGTTTATTGGTCAAGCAGCAGCAGCAGATATAAGAAAGAGATGACAAAAGGTAGGGGGCGAGGATGGCATGACAATCTCACAGTTCTTCTCAATGGCATCTAAGGTACGTAATAATCGGGAGGAAATAGAAGAGAAGGAGAAGCGGGGACGAGTAACGCTGCAAGCTGCTTTGTTGGCTGCCTTGAGGGAAGACCAGGAAAAAAGGGAGAGAAAATACAGGAGGTGAATTTTGTGGGTGAGGAAGGGGCTGTAGAAATAATAGTAGAAATGGTTATGACATTCCCCTGGGAATGCATCGGCATGCAAATTGTAAGCAAGAGGGCCGTTGGAAAAAAATTGTCCATGCCGTCTGAGTAATGGGGAAAGAGAGACAGAAGCAGCCGTTGGAGTCATGCCGGAGATTGGGTTGGAGTGAAGGGGGCCGGAGGAATCTCTTAAAATTTCCCCAGACGATCCTCTGGTTCCAGTCAAGCTGGGGAATGAAAGAAGAGATTTTTGTATTTTTCATTGATAGTGGAGGCACACATGCTGTAGTAAGTAGTTGTAGGGGACCCTTAAGTAGAACTAAAAGAAGCGTTGTTGGTGCAAGAGGGAAGAAGACTTTAAGGCTGTTTTTACAACCTATGGAATGTTCCATTGGAAATACTAAATTAACTCCTGAATTCCTTTAGATGCCAGAATGCCCCCTACCATTGCTTGGGTGGCATTTACTTGTAAACTGAATGCACGGCTAAGTTCCTCTGAAGACTCTGTTCAGTTGACTCTGTTCAGCCCGCAGGGGACCTCTCCTCTTTGTGGCGGATGCCAGCCTGAACGGGACCTCGCCTGTTTGGGGCACACGGATGGCGGGCGCTGTCGCCAAAAGGCAAAGCAGGGTCATAGCAGAGTTTTCCATTTCTGGGGATGGGCTCAGCCGTCCCCCGCACCAATTTCTCCTATGTAGCAAGGGCGATGGTAGCTTTCTTCTGTTTTCTTGACGAACAAGAGGATGATGGAGCACGTGACAAGAGCACGATCTTTTTCTCTTCCTTTGGCAGTACAGGCACCCAAGGCCAGCCTGCATTCAAGGAACAGCATGGGGATATCTGTGTCGAGCGTTAGCAGAGGAAGGAAGCTTCTTTTGGAGGCTGAGGCGATGAAGCAGAGTCCTTAATTGTTCTGTTTGATTTTCAGCATGGGTGCGGGGAGGGCCTGGGACATGCAAAACATGGTCCCGGAGAGGGGAGCTGTCTGTTACGTGGGAGGCTGTGAGAGCTATCGTGGACACCACTGGACTGGCATCCTGTAAGGATGCTTTCACATGTTCTCTTGTTTAGAGGCCAACCTCGGCTTTGGGCTGTAAACTCAAGTCTGCCAGGCCGGTGCCAGCTTGGCGGCAGCATCTGCCCACGGCAGCACCAGCTTGGTGGTGGTGTGTGCCCATGCCTGTGCCAGGTTGCTGGCTGTGTCTGGCTTGTGAGGGTTGGGGTAATTGGCCCCCTGTTCCCCATGGCGTGGGCTCCAGCTGTGGCCCGGGGCAGCACAGGTGGGACCCATGAGGTGAGGATGGGGCTGGGCCCAGGGTTTAAAAAGGGCTGAGGATGGGGCTGGCCCTGCTGTATCCGCCATTATTTTAGTCAGATCCTGCATCATTCCGCTCAGTTAAAGGCTCACGAGAATTACTTAACGTTTGCATTGGGAAGTCCTGCTTCAAACAATGAATTTTCAACAAAATGTTTTTGACACTAGTCAATGAACTCCTGTAATACTGCAGCAAAATGACATTTTTTAGTGGTTGTTGAATCTCAGAGTGATAACATAGGCGTCCCTGTTTGAGCCCTTACCGCAAGCTTTGCAATGCTTGTTTACACCCTGCTCGGTTCTTTTGTGAAGGTGTGTAGCTATGGGAGGTGCGTTATTGCCAAGGTGCTACGGTGCCGATGCTCTGGCTGTTGGCAGGAATGGGCAAAGCGGAAGGCTCTGTGGCTAGGGGAGAATGGCGTGGACGTGCTGCTGCTCTCTCTGTTGCACCAGAATTTCGACGGCTGGGTTGGGCTGCTAAATCAATGGAACGACCGGAAGAAATTTCAGAAAAGTGAGTACTCTCCTGTCTTTATCTTTGAAAGTCGTTGTCTTTCTACAGACCCCTGTCCATGGCTTAGCTATTTGATTGGCGTGAAACAGACCCAGAATTTTGCTTTAAGTGGTGTTCTGATTCGCTGAAATCCCCCGTAGGTAGAGAGCAAGAATGACAAATGTAGCTTGGTGGTTGAAGTTCTCGGGGTTTCTGTGAAAGCTAACTTGCCAGAATGCGTAGGAAGCAGCCTGAATTCCAGTAGAGATACTGCATAAAAGGCCCTTTTCTTGACAGGAAAAGAGCTTCACGAAACGTCGGCGCTGTTTGCCGTAGGGCCTCCGACATACTTGTTCAGTCATCGTGGGCTTTGTGCCGTTCCCGCAGGCACGATCTTGAACAAGTTTTGTACGGCAGCTGGTCTCTTAGCTGACTTTCTATCTCGCGCTTGGTTGCTTGTACCTGCTCAAAGCTGACTGTAGTGTCAAATGAACCCACAGGAAAATGTCCTCAACTCGCGCTGGTAGGGCAAGCCCGCTGTAGTTGATAAAATCGGAAAATAGCACCATGTTTTGAAACATTTGCCTTGCGAGGACGAGGGCTGTCTCCTGGTAGGCAGCTGAATTCTGTGACTGATTCCACCGGTCCGCTCTGGCACTTGAAGGAGGCAGTCCCTAAGCCAACGCAATCTCAAATGGGGGTCGTTTGGGTTTTTCTAATCATTTCTTAGGGATATGAGGCTTGCGTGGGTGTTTAGCTTGCCCTGTTCTTTCTGTTCCTAATTCTGAACGCACTGACTGGCATAAAAGAACGGTCGTCTTGTAGTCTGACGGTGTCGTCTCCCAGGAGCTGGTGGAAGGTCAGGGCTTACGTCAAACTGATAAGGAGGATTGAGTCTGGGAAGTGGAACGTCTAAACAAGAATTACTGTCCTTGGGAGAGAAGCACATCCTGAAGAAATAGGTAAGCTAATGGAAATGTTTTGGGAACCATCCGAAACAACTAGTAGGAGTGTGATAAGAAGCACCCTCCCGCCAAACTATCCTCCTTATGATACTAAAAGTCACAGCCCTCGAGCTGGAGACACCAGCCCAAGCAGAGCGCCCTCGCCTCTGAGCGTGCGCAGCATGTTAAAGTCGCGCTGTAGCTTGAAGTTGAAATAAGAGAAATGTAGACCAAGAGAAAACTGCTTTGTGTAATTACTTATGCATATGCATAGCTAGACCGTATCAATACTGTACTTGTAGGAGCGAACTTTGTGCTAGCTTTGCGGAGCTACCACCTAGCACCCATCTCTGCGCAGACATGCCATAAAAACACCTCTGCCCTGTGTGTATATTGGCGTCCCGCACACCGGGTAAACGACCTCACGCTTGTGGGATAACAGTTTTGACACCCCAGATGGGACCGAGCTGACAGCCTCGCCCGGTTCGTCTTGCCGCATCCGACGGGGAGAAGAGGCCTGAGCGGACTCCAGCGCGCACCGACCTGTTGCCTGGGGACTCCTTCAGCTCCTCCCCTGCGGTCGGGCGGTAAGTGACAAAAGGGTGCAATGCTCCTGAAAAGAGGTGTTTTTTGGGGCTAGGAGAAAAGGGGGTAGGGGCCAAGATGTCTCGGGAAGCAGGCGGCCTCTGTTCTGTTCTGGGCTCTGCATAAGACGCACCAGGAAAGACAGGTGGCAGTAGCGTAGTTCTGTTTGTTTCTCCACGCTGTCCTGTTCTGAGTAACGGAGGGAGACGTCCCTCGTTCTGGTTTGTATAGAAATGCTGGGTTTTTCGGTACCGGTATGGGTGCTGCTGCTTCCCAGGAGGCAGCCCTTTGCTCTCCTCTAGGATGCATCCTGAAGCATTGCAAGAAATTTGGGGGAGATGCCATGACTAAAAATCAGCTAAAACGATATTGTAATCAACGGTGGCCACAATATCCATGGGAAGATGGTGAAAAACAGCCTGAGAATGGATCCTTGAAATATAACACTATATCGGAATTAATGTTGTGTTGTCGGGGAACTGAAAAATGGGATGAAATGCCTTCTGTGGATATGTTTTTTTCGTTAAGACGCGATTGGGATATTAGGAAGAAAGGTGGTTTAGTGGACGCTAAACATCGGATTGGAATATATGTGTTAAAAGAGAAAAAGGGAAAACCTCGTTGTATTGAATGGGAAAATTCAGAAGAGGATATTCAGCTGTTGGTAGCTCCCCCCAAAGAGCCCAAATCTGATAGCTCAAGTGGTGATGGAGTTGTGAGTGCTATCGGTAAAAGAACAAGGGGAGAGAAACCCATAGTTTGAGCTCCCCTCAGACAGGCTGTAGGGCCTGAGGGAGCACCGGTATCCGTACACGTACCTTTTACTGCTTCTGATTTATTAAACTGCAAACGGGCAGTGGGATCCTATGGAAACAATCCAGAAGGAATGTATAGTACTGTTAATCACGACTCCTAGTCCTAACCGGGGAGATGTACAGGCTCTCCTAGAATATTTGTTTACCGCTGAGGAGAGGAGAACAATTTTAGAGAAGGCTAGAGAGGGACTGATCCAACAAGGCGGGGTGGGGTGCCTAATACCAATATGTACCTCCCGAAAGAGGATCCGGAGTGGGATCCAAACACACAAGTGTGAGGGATTAGAGAGGGGAAAGGAATATCAGAAGTTAATTTTGTATGGGATTCAACACGGAGTGCAAAAGCCTAAGAATTTAGCTAAACTATCTGAAGTAAGGCAGGGGGATAAGGAAACCCCGTCAGCCTTCTCTGAGAGATTGTGTGAAGTAGCTCGAAAATGGACCGATCGGGATCCGGAAGGTGATAGCAATTCAAAGTTATTTAACACGCTGTTTATTGGTCAAGCAGCAGCAGCAGATATAAGAAAGAGATGACAAAAGGTAGGGGGCGAGGATGGCATGACAATCTCACAGTTCTTCTCAATGGCATCTAAGGTACGTAATAATCGGGAGGAAATAGAAGAGAAGGAGAAGCGGGGACGAGTAACGCTGCAAGCTTCTTTGTTGGCTGCCTTGAGGGAAGACCAGGAAAAAAGGGAGAGAAAATACAGGAGGTGAATTTTGTGGGTGAGGAAGGGGCTGTAGAAATAATAGTAGAAATGGTTATGACATTCCCCTGGGAATGCATCGGCATGCAAATTGTAAGCAAGAGGGCCGTTGGAAAAAAATTGTCCATGCCGTCTGAGTAATGGGGAAAGAGAGACAGAAGCAGCCGTTGGAGTCATGCCGGAGATTGGGTTGGAGTGAAGGGGGCCGGAGGAATCTCTTAAAATTTCCCCAGACGATCCTCTGGTTCCAGTCAAGCTGGGGAATGAAAGAAGAGATTTTTGTATTTTTCATTGATAGTGGAGGCACACATGCTGTAGTAAGTAGTTGTAGGGGACCCTTAAGTAGAAGTAAAAGAAGCGTTGTTGGTGCAAGAGGGAAGAAGACTTTAAGGCTGTTTTTACAACCTATGGAATGTTCCATTGGAAATACTAAATTAACTCCTGAATTCCTTTAGATGCCAGAATGCCCCCTACCATTGCTTGGGTGGCATTTACTTGTAAACTGAATGCACGGCTAAGTTCCTCTGAAGACTCTGTTCAGTTGACTCTGTTCAGCCCGCAGGGGACCTCTCCTCTTTGTGGCGGATGCCAGCCTGAACGGGACCTCGCCTGTTTGGGGCACACGGATGGCGGGCGCTGTCGCCAAAAGGCAAAGCAGGGTCATAGCAGAGTTTTCCATTTCTGGGGATGGGCTCAGCCGTCCCCCGCACCAATTTCTCCTATGTAGCAAGGGCGATGGTAGCTTTCTTCTGTTTTCTTGACGAACAAGAGGATGATGGAGCACGTGACAAGAGCACGATCTTTTTCTCTTCCTTTGGCAGTACAGGCACCCAAGGCCAGCCTGCATTCAAGGAACAGCATGGGGATATCTGTGTCGAGCGTTAGCAGAGGAAGGAAGCTTCTTTTGGAGGCTGAGGCGATGAAGCAGAGTCCTTAATTGTTCTGTTTGATTTTCAGCATGGGTGCGGGGAGGGCCTGGGACATGCAAAACATGGTCCCGGAGAGGGGAGCTGTCTGTTACGTGGGAGGCTGTGAGAGCTATCGTGGACACCACTGGACTGGCATCCTGTAAGGATGCTTTCACATGTTCTCTTGTTTAGAGGCCAACCTCGGCTTTGGGCTGTAAACTCAAGTCTGCCAGGCCGGTGCCAGCTTGGCGGCAGCATCTGCCCACGGCAGCACCAGCTTGGTGGTGGTGTGTGCCCATGCCTGTGCCAGGTTGCTGGCTGTGTCTGGCTTGTGAGGGTTGGGGTAATTGGCCCCCTGTTCCCCATGGCGTGGGCTCCAGCTGTGGCCCGGGGCAGCACAGGTGGGACCCATGAGGTGAGGATGGGGCTGGGCCCAGGGTTTAAAAAGGGCTGAGGATGGGGCTGGCCCTGCTGTATCCGCCAGTATTTTAGTCAGATCCTGCATCATTCCGCTCAGTTAAAGGCTCACGAGAATTACTTAACGTTTGCATTGGGAAGTCCTGCTTCAAACAATGAATTTTCAACAAAATGTTTTTGACACTAGTCAATGAACTCCTGTAATACTGCAGCAAAATGACATTTTTAGTGGTTGTTGAATCTCAGAGTGATAACATAGGCGTCCCTGTTTGAGCCCTTACCGCAAGCTTTGCAATGTTTGTTTACACCCTGCTCGGTTCTTTTGTGAAGGTGTGTAGCTATGGGAGGTGCGTTATTGCCAAGGTGCTACGGTGCCGATGCTCTGGCTGTTGGCAGGAATGGGCAAAGCGGAAGGCTCTGTGGCTAGGGGAGAATGGCGTGGACGTGCTGCTGCTCTCTCTGTTGCACCAGAATTTCGACGGCTGGGTTGGGCTGCTAAATCAATGGAACGACCGGAAGAAATTTCAGAAAAGTGAGTACTCTCCTGTCTTTATCTTTGAAAGTCGTTGTCTTTCTACAGACCCCTGTCCATGGCTTAGCTATTTGATTGGCGTGAAACAGACCCAGAATTTTGCTTTAAGTGGTGTTCTGATTCGCTGAAATCCCCCGTAGGTAGAGAGCAAGAATGACAAATGTAGCTTGGTGGTTGAAGTTCTCGGGGTTTCTGTGAAAGCTAACTTGCCAGAATGCGTAGGAAGCAGCCTGAATTCCAGTAGAGATACTGCATAAAAGGCCCTTTTCTTGACAGGAAAAGAGCTTCACGAAACGTCGGCGCTGTTTGCCGTAGGGCCTCCGACATACTTGTTCAGTCATCGTGGGCTTTGTGCCGTTCCCGCAGGCACGATCTTGAACAAGTTTTGTACGGCAGCTGGTCTCTTAGCTGACTTTCTATCTCGCGCTTGGTTGCTTGTACCTGCTCAAAGCTGACTGTAGTGTCAAATGAACCCACAGGAAAATGTCCTCAACTCGCGCTGGTAGGGCAAGCCCGCTGTAGTTGATAAAATCGGAAAATAGCACCATGTTTTGAAACATTTGCCTTGCGAGGACGAGGGCTGTCTCCTGGTAGGCAGCTGAATTCTGTGACTGATTCCACCGGTCCGCTCTGGCACTTGAAGGAGGCAGTCCCTAAGCCAACGCAATCTCAAATGGGGGTCGTTTGGGTTTTTCTAATCATTTCTTAGGGATATGAGGCTTGCGTGGGTGTTTAGCTTGCCCTGTTCTTTCTGTTCCTAATTCTGAACGCACTGACTGGCATAAAAGAACGGTCGTCTTGTAGTCTGACGGTGTCGTCTCCCAGGAGCTGGTGGAAGGTCAGGGCTTACGTCAAACTGATAAGGAGGATTGAGTCTGGGAAGTGGAACGTCTAAACAAGAATTACTGTCCTTGGGAGAGAAGCACATCCTGAAGAAATAGGTAAGCTAATGGAAATGTTTTGGGAACCATCCGAAACAACTAGTAGGAGTGTGATAAGAAGCACCCTCCCGCCAAACTATCCTCCTGATGATACTAAAAGTCACAGCCCTCGAGCTGGAGACACCAGCCCAAGCAGAGCGCCCTCGCCTCTGAGCGTGCGCAGCATGTTAAAGTCGCGCTGTAGCTTGAAGTTGAAATAAGAGAAATGTAGACCAATAGAAAACTGCTTTGTGTAATTACTTATGCATATGCATAGCTAGACCGTATCAATACTGTACTTGTAGGAGCGAACTTTGTGCTAGCTTTGCGGAGCTACCACCTAGCACCCATCTCTGCGCAGACATGCCATAAAAACACCTCTGCCCTGTGTGTATATTGGCGTCCCGCACACCGGGTAAACGACCTCACGCTTGTGGGATAACAGTTTTGACACCCCAGATGGGACCGAGCTGACAGCCTCGCCCGGTTCGTCTTGCCGCATCCGACGGGGAGAAGAGGCCTGAGCGGACTCCAGCGCGCACCGACCTGTTGCCTGGGGACTCCTTCAGCTCCTCCCCTGCGGTCGGGCGGTAAGTGACAAAAGGGTGCAATGCTCCTGAAAAGAGGTGTTTTTTGGGGCTAGGAGAAAAGGGGGTAGGGGCCAAGATGTCTCGGGAAGCAGGCGGCCTGTGTTCTGTTCTGGGCTCTGCATAAGACGCACCAGGAAAGACAGGTGGCAGTAGCGTAGTTCTGTTTGTTTCTCCACGCTGTCCTGTTCTGAGTAACGGAGGGAGACGTCCCTCGTTCTGGTTTGTATAGAAATGCTGGGTTTTTCGGTACCGGTATGGGTGCTGCTGCTTCCCAGGAGGCAGCCCTTTGCTCTCCTCTAGGATGCATCCTGAAGCATTGCAAGAAATTTGGGGGAGATGCCATGACTAAAAATCAGCTAAAACGATATTGTAATCAACGGTGGCCACAATATCCATGGGAAGATGGTGAAAAACAGCCTGAGAATGGATCCTTGAAATATAACACTATATCGGAATTAGTGTTGTGTTGTCGGGGAACTGAAAAATGGGATGAAATGCCTTCTGTGGATATGTTTTTTTCGTTAAGACGCGATTGGGATATTAGGAAGAAAGGTGGTTTAGTGGACGCTAAACATCGGATTGGAATATATGTGTTAAAAGAGAAAAAGGGAAAACCTCGTTGTATTGAATGGGAAAATTCAGAAGAGGATATTCAGCTGTTGGTAGCTCCCCCCAAAGAGCCCAAATCTGATAGCTCAAGTGGTGATGGAGTTGTGAGTGCTATCTGTAAAAGAACAAGGGGAGAGAAACCCATAGTTTGAGCTCCCCTCAGACAGGCTGTAGGGCCTGAGGGAGCACCGGTATCCGTACACGTACCTTTTACTGCTTCTGATTTATTAAACTGCAAACGGGCAGTGGGATCCTATGGAAACAATCCAGAAGGAATGTATAGTACTGTTAATCACGACTCCTAGTCCTAACCGGGGAGATGTACAGGCTCTCCTAGAATATTTGTTTACCGCTGAGGAGAGGAGAACAATTTTAGAGAAGGCTAGAGAGGGACTGATCCAACAAGGCGGGGTGGGGTGCCTAATACCAATATGTACCTCCCGAAAGAGGATCCGGAGTGGGATCCAAACACACAAGTGTGAGGGATTAGAGAGGGGAAAGGAATATCAGAAGTTAATTTTGTATGGGATTCAACACGGAGTGCAAAAGCCTAAGAATTTAGCTAAACTATCTGAAGTAAGGCAGGGGGATAAGGAAACCCCGTCAGCCTTCTCTGAGAGATTGTGTGAAGTAGCTCGAAAATGGACCGATCGGGATCCGGAAGGTGATAGCAATTCAAAGTTATTTAACACGCTGTTTATTGGTCAAGCAGCAGCAGCAGATATAAGAAAGAGATGACAAAAGGTAGGGGGCGAGGATGGCATGACAATCTCACAGTTCTTCTCAATGGCATCTAAGGTACGTAATAATCGGGAGGAAATAGAAGAGAAGGAGAAGCGGGGACGAGTAACGCTGCAAGCTTCTTTGTTGGCTGCCTTGAGGGAAGACCAGGAAAAAAGGGAGAGAAAATACAGGAGGTGAATTTTGTGGGTGAGGAAGGGGCTGTAGAAATAATAGTAGAAATGGTTATGACATTCCCCTGGGAATGCATCGGCATGCAAATTGTAAGCAAGAGGGCCGTTGGAAAAAAATTGTCCATGCCGTCTGAGTAATGGGGAAAGAGAGACAGAAGCAGCCGTTGGAGTCATGCCGGAGATTGGGTTGGAGTGAAGGGGGCCGGAGGAATCTCTTAAAATTTCCCCAGACGATCCTCTGGTTCCAGTCAAGCTGGGGAATGAAAGAAGAGATTTTTGTATTTTTCATTGATAGTGGAGGCACACATGCTGTAGTAAGTAGTTGTAGGGGACCCTTAAGTAGAAGTAAAAGAAGCGTTGTTGGTGCAAGAGGGAAGAAGACTTTAAGGCTGTTTTTACAACCTATGGAATGTTCCATTGGAAATACTAAATTAACTCCTGAATTCCTTTAGATGCCAGAATGCCCCCTACCATTGCTTGGGTGGCATTTACTTGTAAACTGAATGCACGGCTAAGTTCCTCTGAAGACTCTGTTCAGTTGACTCTGTTCAGCCCGCAGGGGACCTCTCCTCTTTGTGGCGGATGCCAGCCTGAACGGGACCTCGCCTGTTTGGGGCACACGGATGGCGGGCGCTGTCGCCAAAAGGCAAAGCAGGGTCGTAGCAGAGTTTTCCATTTCTGGGGATGGGCTCAGCCGTCCCCCGCACCAATTTCTCCTATGTAGCAAGGGCGATGGTAGCTTTCTTCTGTTTTCTTGACGAACAAGAGGATGATGGAGCACGTGACAAGAGCACGATCTTTTTCTCTTCCTTTGGCAGTACAGGCACCCAAGGCCAGCCTGCATTCAAGGAACAGCATGGGGATATCTGTGTCGAGCGTTAGCAGAGGAAGGAAGCTTCTTTTGGAGGCTGAGGCGATGAAGCAGAGTCCTTAATTGTTCTGTTTGATTTTCAGCATGGGTGCGGGGAGGGCCTGGGACATGCAAAACATGGTCCCGGAGAGGGGAGCTGTCTGTTACGTGGGAGGCTGTGAGAGCTATCGTGGACACCACTGGACTGGCATCCTGTAAGGATGCTTTCACATGTTCTCTTGTTTAGAGGCCAACCTCGGCTTTGGGCTGTAAACTCAAGTCTGCCAGGCCGGTGCCAGCTTGGCGGCAGCATCTGCCCACGGCAGCACCAGCTTGGTGGTGGTGTGTGCCCATGCCTGTGCCAGGTTGCTGGCTGTGTCTGGCTTGTGAGGGTTGGGGTAATTGGCCCCCTGTTCCCCATGGCGTGGGCTCCAGCTGTGGCCCGGGGCAGCACAGGTGGGACCCATGAGGTGAGGATGGGGCTGGGCCCAGGGTTTAAAAAGGGCTGAGGATGGGGCTGGCCCTGCTGTATCCGCCAGTATTTTAGTCAGATCCTGCATCATTCCGCTCAGTTAAAGGCTCACGAGAATTACTTAACGTTTGCATTGGGAAGTCCTGCTTCAAACAATGAATTTTCAACAAAATGTTTTTGACACTAGTCAATGAACTCCTGTAATACTGCAGCAAAATGACATTTTTAGTGGTTGTTGAATCTCAGAGTGATAACATAGGCGTCCCTGTTTGAGCCCTTACCGCAAGCTTTGCAATGTTTGTTTACACCCTGCTCGGTTCTTTTGTGAAGGTGTGTAGCTATGGGAGGTGCGTTATTGCCAAGGTGCTACGGTGCCGATGCTCTGGCTGTTGGCAGGAATGGGCAAAGCGGAAGGCTCTGTGGCTAGGGGAGAATGGCGTGGACGTGCTGCTGCTCTCTCTGTTGCACCAGAATTTCGACGGCTGGGTTGGGCTGCTAAATCAATGGAACGACCGGAAGAAATTTCAGAAAAGTGAGTACTCTCCTGTCTTTATCTTTGAAAGTCGTTGTCTTTCTACAGACCCCTGTCCATGGCTTAGCTATTTGATTGGCGTGAAACAGACCCAGAATTTTGCTTTAAGTGGTGTTCTGATTCGCTGAAATCCCCCGTAGGTAGAGAGCAAGAATGACAAATGTAGCTTGGTGGTTGAAGTTCTCGGGGTTTCTGTGAAAGCTAACTTGCCAGAATGCGTAGGAAGCAGCCTGAATTCCAGTAGAGATACTGCATAAAAGGCCCTTTTCTTGACAGGAAAAGAGCTTCACGAAACGTCGGCGCTGTTTGCCGTAGGGCCTCCGACATACTTGTTCAGTCATCGTGGGCTTTGTGCCGTTCCCGCAGGCACGATCTTGAACAAGTTTTGTACGGCAGCTGGTCTCTTAGCTGACTTTCTATCTCGCGCTTGGTTGCTTGTACCTGCTCAAAGCTGACTGTAGTGTCAAATGAACCCACAGGAAAATGTCCTCAACTCGCGCTGGTAGGGCAAGCCCGCTGTAGTTGATAAAATCGGAAAATAGCACCATGTTTTGAAACATTTGCCTTGCGAGGACGAGGGCTGTCTCCTGGTAGGCAGCTGAATTCTGTGACTGATTCCACCGGTCCGCTCTGGCACTTGAAGGAGGCAGTCCCTAAGCCAACGCAATCTCAAATGGGGGTCGTTTGGGTTTTTCTAATCATTTCTTAGGGATATGAGGCTTGCGTGGGTGTTTAGCTTGCCCTGTTCTTTCTGTTCCTAATTCTGAACGCACTGACTGGCATAAAAGAACGGTCGTCTTGTAGTCTGACGGTGTCGTCTCCCAGGAGCTGGTGGAAGGTCAGGGCTTACGTCAAACTGATAAAGAGGATTGAGTCTGGGAAGTGGAACGTCTAAACAAGAATTACTGTCCTTGGGAGAGAAGCACATCCTGAAGAAATAGGTAAGCTAATGGAAATGTTTTGGGAACCATCCGAAACAACTAGTAGGAGTGTGATAAGAAGCACCCTCCCGCCAAACTATCCTCCTGATGATACTAAAAGTCACAGCCCTCGAGCTGGAGACACCAGCCCAAGCAGAGCGCCCTCGCCTCTGAGCGTGCGCAGCATGTTAAAGTCGCGCTGTAGCTTGAAGTTGAAATAAGAGAAATGTAGACCAATAGAAAACTGCTTTGTGTAATTACTTATGCATATGCATAGCTAGACCGTATCAATACTGTACTTGTAGGAGCGAACTTTGTGCTAGCTTTGCGGAGCTACCACCTAGCACCCATCTCTGCGCAGACATGCCATAAAAACACCTCTGCCCTGTGTGTATATTGGCGTCCCGCACACCGGGTAAACGACCTCACGCTTGTGGGATAACAGTTTTGACACCCCAGATGGGACCGAGCTGACAGCCTCGCCCGGTTCGTCTTGCCGCATCCGACGGGGAGAAGAGGCCTGAGCGGACTCCAGCGCGCACCGACCTGTTGCCTGGGGACTCCTTCAGCTCCTCCCCTGCGGTCGGGCGGTAAGTGACAAAAGGGTGCAATGCTCCTGAAAAGAGGTGTTTTTTGGGGCTAGGAGAAAAGGGGGTAGGGGCCAAGATGTCTCGGGAAGCAGGCGGCCTCTGTTCTGTTCTGGGCTCTGCATAAGACGCACCAGGAAAGACAGGTGGCAGTAGCGTAGTTCTGTTTGTTTCTCCACGCTGTCCTGTTCTGAGTAACGGAGGGAGACGTCCCTCGTTCTGGTTTGTATAGAAATGCTGGGTTTTTCGGTACCGGTATGGGTGCTGCTGCTTCCCAGGAGGCAGCCCTTTGCTCTCCTCTAGGATGCATCCTGAAGCATTGCAAGAAATTTGGGGGAGATGCCATGACTAAAAATCAGCTAAAACGATATTGTAATCAACGGTGGCCACAATATCCATGGGAAGATGGTGAAAAACAGCCTGAGAATGGATCCTTGAAATATAACACTATATCGGAATTAATGTTGTGTTGTCGGGGAACTGAAAAATGGGATGAAATGCCTTCTGTGGATATGTTTTTTTCGTTAAGACGCGATTGGGATATTAGGAAGAAAGGTGGTTTAGTGGACGCTAAACATCGGATTGGAATATATGTGTTAAAAGAGAAAAAGGGAAAACCTCGTTGTATTGAATGGGAAAATTCAGAAGAGGATATTCAGCTGTTGGTAGCTCCCCCCAAAGAGCCCAAATCTGATAGCTCAAGTGGTGATGGAGTTGTGAGTGCTATCGGTAAAAGAACAAGGGGAGAGAAACCCATAGTTTGAGCTCCCCTCAGACAGGCTGTAGGGCCTGAGGGAGCACCGGTATCCGTACACGTACCTTTTACTGCTTCTGATTTATTAAACTGCAAACGGGCAGTGGGATCCTATGGAAACAATCCAGAAGGAATGTATAGTACTGTTAATCACGACTCCTAGTCCTAACCGGGGAGATGTACAGGCTCTCCTAGAATATTTGTTTACCGCTGAGGAGAGGAGAACAATTTTAGAGAAGGCTAGAGAGGGACTGATCCAACAAGGCGGGGTGGGGTGCCTAATACCAATATGTACCTCCCGAAAGAGGATCCGGAGTGGGATCCAAACACACAAGTGTGAGGGATTAGAGAGGGGAAAGGAATATCAGAAGTTAATTTTGTATGGGATTCAACACGGAGTGCAAAAGCCTAAGAATTTAGCTAAACTATCTGAAGTAAGGCAGGGGGATAAGGAAACCCCGTCAGCCTTCTCTGAGAGATTGTGTGAAGTAGCTCGAAAATGGACCGATCGGGATCCGGAAGGTGATAGCAATTCAAAGTTATTTAACACGCTGTTTATTGGTCAAGCAGCAGCAGCAGATATAAGAAAGAGATGACAAAAGGTAGGGGGCGAGGATGGCATGACAATCTCACAGTTCTTCTCAATGGCATCTAAGGTACGTAATAATCGGGAGGAAATAGAAGAGAAGGAGAAGCGGGGACGAGTAACGCTGCAAGCTTCTTTGTTGGCTGCCTTGAGGGAAGACCAGGAAAAAAGGGAGAGAAAATACAGGAGGTGAATTTTGTGGGTGAGGAAGGGGCTGTAGAAATAATAGTAGAAATGGTTATGACATTCCCCTGGGAATGCATCGGCATGCAAATTGTAAGCAAGAGGGCCGTTGGAAAAAAATTGTCCATGCCGTCTGAGTAATGGGGAAAGAGAGACAGAAGCAGCCGTTGGAGTCATGCCGGAGATTGGGTTGGAGTGAAGGGGGCCGGAGGAATCTCTTAAAATTTCCCCAGACGATCCTCTGGTTCCAGTCAAGCTGGGGAATGAAAGAAGAGATTTTTGTATTTTTCATTGATAGTGGAGGCACACATGCTGTAGTAAGTAGTTGTAGGGGACCCTTAAGTAGAAGTAAAAGAAGCGTTGTTGGTGCAAGAGGGAAGAAGACTTTAAGGCTGTTTTTACAACCTATGGAATGTTCCATTGGAAATACTAAATTAACTCCTGAATTCCTTTAGATGCCAGAATGCCCCCTACCATTGCTTGGGTGGCATTTACTTGTAAACTGAATGCACGGCTAAGTTCCTCTGAAGACTCTGTTCAGTTGACTCTGTTCAGCCCGCAGGGGACCTCTCCTCTTTGTGGCGGATGCCAGCCTGAACGGGACCTCGCCTGTTTGGGGCACACGGATGGCGGGCGCTGTCGCCAAAAGGCAAAGCAGGGTCATAGCAGAGTTTTCCATTTCTGGGGATGGGCTCAGCCGTCCCCCGCACCAATTTCTCCTATGTAGCAAGGGCGATGGTAGCTTTCTTCTGTTTTCTTGACGAACAAGAGGATGATGGAGCACGTGACAAGAGCACGATCTTTTTCTCTTCCTTTGGCAGTACAGGCACCCAAGGCCAGCCTGCATTCAAGGAACAGCATGGGGATATCTGTGTCGAGCGTTAGCAGAGGAAGGAAGCTTCTTTTGGAGGCTGAGGCGATGAAGCAGAGTCCTTAATTGTTCTGTTTGATTTTCAGCATGGGTGCGGGGAGGGCCTGGGACATGCAAAACATGGTCCCGGAGAGGGGAGCTGTCTGTTACGTGGGAGGCTGTGAGAGCTATCGTGGACACCACTGGACTGGCATCCTGTAAGGATGCTTTCACATGTTCTCTTGTTTAGAGGCCAACCTCGGCTTTGGGCTGTAAACTCAAGTCTGCCAGGCCGGTGCCAGCTTGGCGGCAGCATCTGCCCACGGCAGCACCAGCTTGGTGGTGGTGTGTGCCCATGCCTGTGCCAGGTTGCTGGCTGTGTCTGGCTTGTGAGGGTTGGGGTAATTGGCCCCCTGTTCCCCATGGCGTGGGCTCCAGCTGTGGCCCGGGGCAGCACAGGTGGGACCCATGAGGTGAGGATGGGGCTGGGCCCAGGGTTTAAAAAGGGCTGAGGATGGGGCTGGCCCTGCTGTATCCGCCAGTATTTTAGTCAGATCCTGCATCATTCCGCTCAGTTAAAGGCTCACGAGAATTACTTAACGTTTGCATTGGGAAGTCCTGCTTCAAACAATGAATTTTCAACAAAATGTTTTTGACACTAGTCAATGAACTCCTGTAATACTGCAGCAAAATGACATTTTTAGTGGTTGTTGAATCTCAGAGTGATAACATAGGCGTCCCTGTTTGAGCCCTTACCGCAAGCTTTGCAATGTTTGTTTACACCCTGCTCGGTTCTTTTGTGAAGGTGTGTAGCTATGGGAGGTGCGTTATTGCCAAGGTGCTACGGTGCCGATGCTCTGGCTGTTGGCAGGAATGGGCAAAGCGGAAGGCTCTGTGGCTAGGGGAGAATGGCGTGGACGTGCTGCTGCTCTCTCTGTTGCACCAGAATTTCGACGGCTGGGTTGGGCTGCTAAATCAATGGAACGACCGGAAGAAATTTCAGAAAAGTGAGTACTCTCCTGTCTTTATCTTTGAAAGTCGTTGTCTTTCTACAGACCCCTGTCCATGGCTTAGCTATTTGATTGGCGTGAAACAGACCCAGAATTTTGCTTTAAGTGGTGTTCTGATTCGCTGAAATCCCCCGTAGGTAGAGAGCAAGAATTACAAATGTAGCTTGGTGGTTGAAGTTCTCGGGGTTTCTGTGAAAGCTAACTTGCCAGAATGCGTAGGAAGCAGCCTGAATTCCAGTAGAGATACTGCATAAAAGGCCCTTTTCTTGACAGGAAAAGAGCTTCACGAAACGTCGGCGCTGTTTGCCGTAGGGCCTCCGACATACTTGTTCAGTCATCGTGGGCTTTGTGCCGTTCCCGCAGGCACGATCTTGAACAAGTTTTGTACGGCAGCTGGTCTCTTAGCTGACTTTCTATCTCGCGCTTGGTTGCTTGTACCTGCTCAAAGCTGACTGTAGTGTCAAATGAACCCACAGGAAAATGTCCTCAACTCGCGCTGGTAGGGCAAGCCCGCTGTAGTTGATAAAATCGGAAAATAGCACCATGTTTTGAAACATTTGCCTTGCGAGGACGAGGGCTGTCTCCTGGTAGGCAGCTGAATTCTGTGACTGATTCCACCGGTCCGCTCTGGCACTTGAAGGAGGCAGTCCCTAAGCCAACGCAATCTCAAATGGGGGTCGTTTGGGTTTTTCTAATCATTTCTTAGGGATATGAGGCTTGCGTGGGTGTTTAGCTTGCCCTGTTCTTTCTGTTCCTAATTCTGAACGCACTGACTGGCATAAAAGAACGGTCGTCTTGTAGTCTGACGGTGTCGTCTCCCAGGAGCTGGTGGAAGGTCAGGGCTTACGTCAAACTGATAAGGAGGATTGAGTCTGGGAAGTGGAACGTCTAAACAAGAATTACTGTCCTTGGGAGAGAAGCACATCCTGAAGAAATAGGTAAGCTAATGGAAATGTTTTGGGAACCATCCGAAACAACTAGTAGGAGTGTGATAAGAAGCACCCTCCCGCCAAACTATCCTCCTGATGATACTAAAAGTCACAGCCCTCGAGCTGGAGACACCAGCCCAAGCAGAGCGCCCTCGCCTCTGAGCGTGCGCAGCATGTTAAAGTCGCGCTGTAGCTTGACGTTGAAATAAGAGAAATGTAGACCAATAGAAAACTGCTTTGTGTAATTACTTATGCATATGCATAGCTAGACCGTATCAATACTGTACTTGTAGGAGCGAACTTTGTGCTAGCTTTGCGGAGCTACCACCTAGCACCCATCTCTGCGCAGACATGCCATAAAAACACCTCTGCCCTGTGTGTATATTGGCGTCCCGCACACCGGGTAAACGACCTCACGCTTGTGGGATAACAGTTTTGACACCCCAGATGGGACCGAGCTGACAGCCTCGCCCGGTTCGTCTTGCCGCATCCGACGGGGAGAAGAGGCCTGAGCGGACTCCAGCGCGCACCGACCTGTTGCCTGGGGACTCCTTCAGCTCCTCCCCTGCGGTCGGGCGGTAAGTGACAAAAGGGTGCAATGCTCCTGAAAAGAGGTGTTTTTTGGGGCTAGGAGAAAAGGGGGTAGGGGCCAAGATGTCTCGGGAAGCAGGCGGCCTGTGTTCTGTTCTGGGCTCTGCATAAGACGCACCAGGAAAGACAGGTGGCAGTAGCGTAGTTCTGTTTGTTTCTCCACGCTGTCCTGTTCTGAGTAACGGAGGGAGACGTCCCTCGTTCTGGTTTGTATAGAAATGCTGGGTTTTTCGGTACCGGTATGGGTGCTGCTGCTTCCCAGGAGGCAGCCCTTTGCTCTCCTCTAGGATGCATCCTGAAGCATTGCAAGAAATTTGGGGGAGATGCCATGACTAAAAATCAGCTAAAACGATATTGTAATCAACGGTGGCCACAATATCCATGGGAAGATGGTGAAAAACAGCCTGAGAATGGATCCTTGAAATATAACACTATATCGGAATTAGTGTTGTGTTGTCGGGGAACTGAAAAATGGGATGAAATGCCTTCTGTGGATATGTTTTTTTCGTTAAGACGCGATTGGGATATTAGGAAGAAAGGTGGTTTAGTGGACGCTAAACATCGGATTGGAATATATGTGTTAAAAGAGAAAAAGGGAAAACCTCGTTGTATTGAATGGGAAAATTCAGAAGAGGATATTCAGCTGTTGGTAGCTCCCCCCAAAGAGCCCAAATCTGATAGCTCAAGTGGTGATGGAGTTGTGAGTGCTATCTGTAAAAGAACAAGGGGAGAGAAACCCATAGTTTGAGCTCCCCTCAGACAGGCTGTAGGGCCTGAGGGAGCACCGGTATCCGTACACGTACCTTTTACTGCTTCTGATTTATTAAACTGCAAACGGGCAGTGGGATCCTATGGAAACAATCCAGAAGGAATGTATAGTACTGTTAATCACGACTCCTAGTCCTAACCGGGGAGATGTACAGGCTCTCCTAGAATATTTGTTTACCGCTGAGGAGAGGAGAACAATTTTAGAGAAGGCTAGAGAGGGACTGATCCAACAAGGCGGGGTGGGGTGCCTAATACCAATATGTACCTCCCGAAAGAGGATCCGGAGTGGGATCCAAACACACAAGTGTGAGGGATTAGAGAGGGGAAAGGAATATCAGAAGTTAATTTTGTATGGGATTCAACACGGAGTGCAAAAGCCTAAGAATTTAGCTAAACTATCTGAAGTAAGGCAGGGGGATAAGGAAACCCCGTCAGCCTTCTCTGAG
This sequence comes from Mycteria americana, assembly GCF_035582795.1. Taxonomy (NCBI): domain Eukaryota; kingdom Metazoa; phylum Chordata; class Aves; order Ciconiiformes; family Ciconiidae; genus Mycteria; species Mycteria americana. Next base: position 88,867 of record NW_027445650.1, read on the forward strand.
AGATTGTGTGAAGTAGCTCGAAAATGGACCGATCGGGATCCGGAAGGTGATAGCAATTCAAAGTTATTTAACACGCTGTTTATTGGTCAAGCAGCAGCAGCAGATATAAGAAAGAGATGACAAAAGGTAGGGGGCGAGGATGGCATGACAATCTCACAGTTCTTCTCAATGGCATCTAAGGTACGTAATAATCGGGAGGAAATAGAAGAGAAGGAGAAGCGGGGACGAGTAACGCTGCAAGCTTCTTTGTTGGCTGCCTTGAGGGAAGACCAGGAAAAAAGGGAGAGAAAATACAGGAGGTGAATTTTGTGGGTGAGGAAGGGGCTGTAGAAATAATAGTAGAAATGGTTATGACATTCCCCTGGGAATGCATCGGCATGCAAATTGTAAGCAAGAGGGCCGTTGGAAAAAAATTGTCCATGCCGTCTGAGTAATGGGGAAAGAGAGACAGAAGCAGCCGTTGGAGTCATGCCGGAGATTGGGTTGGAGTGAAGGGGGCCGGAGGAATCTCTTAAAATTTCCCCAGACGATCCTCTGGTTCCAGTCAAGCTGGGGAATGAAAGAAGAGATTTTTGTATTTTTCATTGATAGTGGAGGCACACATGCTGTAGTAAGTAGTTGTAGGGGACCCTTAAGTAGAAGTAAAAGAAGCGTTGTTGGTGCAAGAGGGAAGAAGACTTTAAGGCTGTTTTTACAACCTATGGAATGTTCCATTGGAAATACTAAATTAACTCCTGAATTCCTTTAGATGCCAGAATGCCCCCTACCATTGCTTGGGTGGCATTTACTTGTAAACTGAATGCACGGCTAAGTTCCTCTGAAGACTCTGTTCAGTTGACTCTGTTCAGCCCGCAGGGGACCTCTCCTCTTTGTGGCGGATGCCAGCCTGAACGGGACCTCGCCTGTTTGGGGCACACGGATGGCGGGCGCTGTCGCCAAAAGGCAAAGCAGGGTCATAGCAGAGTTTTCCATTTCTGGGGATGGGCTCAGCCGTCCCCCGCACCAATTTCTCCTATGTAGCAAGGGCGATGGTAGCTTTCTTCTGTTTTCTTGACGAACAAGAGGATGATGGAGCACGTGACAAGAGCACGATCTTTTTCTCTTCCTTTGGCAGTACAGGCACCCAAGGCCAGCCTGCATTCAAGGAACAGCATGGGGATATCTGTGTCGAGCGTTAGCAGAGGAAGGAAGCTTCTTTTGGAGGCTGAGGCGATGAAGCAGAGTCCTTAATTGTTCTGTTTGATTTTCAGCATGGGTGCGGGGAGGGCCTGGGACATGCAAAACATGGTCCCGGAGAGGGGAGCTGTCTGTTACGTGGGAGGCTGTGAGAGCTATCGTGGACACCACTGGACTGGCATCCTGTAAGGATGCTTTCACATGTTCTCTTGTTTAGAGGCCAACCTCGGCTTTGGGCTGTAAACTCAAGTCTGCCAGGCCGGTGCCAGCTTGGCGGCAGCATCTGCCCACGGCAGCACCAGCTTGGTGGTGGTGTGTGCCCATGCCTGTGCCAGGTTGCTGGCTGTGTCTGGCTTGTGAGGGTTGGGGTAATTGGCCCCCTGTTCCCCATGGCGTGGGCTCCAGCTGTGGCCCGGGGCAGCACAGGTGGGACCCATGAGGTGAGGATGGGGCTGGGCCCAGGGTTTAAAAAGGGCTGAGGATGGGGCTGGCCCTGCTGTATCCGCCAGTATTTTAGTCAGATCCTGCATCATTCCGCTCAGTTAAAGGCTCACGAGAATTACTTAACGTTTGCATTGGGAAGTCCTGCTTCAAACAATGAATTTTCAACAAAATGTTTTTGACACTAGTCAATGAACTCCTGTAATACTGCAGCAAAATGACATTTTTAGTGGTTGTTGAATCTCAGAGTGATAACATAGGCGTCCCTGTTTGAGCCCTTACCGCAAGCTTTGCAATGTTTGTTTACACCCTGCTCGGTTCTTTTGTGAAGGTGTGTAGCTATGGGAGGTGCGTTATTGCCAAGGTGCTACGGTGCCGATGCTCTGGCTGTTGGCAGGAATGGGCAAAGCGGAAGGCTCTGTGGCTAGGGGAGAATGGCGTGGACGTGCTGCTGCTCTCTCTGTTGCACCAGAATTTCGACGGCTGGGTTGGGCTGCTAAATCAATGGAACGACCGGAAGAAATTTCAGAAAAGTGAGTACTCTCCTGTCTTTATCTTTGAAAGTCGTTGTCTTTCTACAGACCCCTGTCCATGGCTTAGCTATTTGATTGGCGTGAAACAGACCCAGAATTTTGCTTTAAGTGGTGTTCTGATTCGCTGAAATCCCCCGTAGGTAGAGAGCAAGAATGACAAATGTAGCTTGGTGGTTGAAGTTCTCGGGGTTTCTGTGAAAGCTAACTTGCCAGAATGCGTAGGAAGCAGCCTGAATTCCAGTAGAGATACTGCATAAAAGGCCCTTTTCTTGACAGGAAAAGAGCTTCACGAAACGTCGGCGCTGTTTGCCGTAGGGCCTCCGACATACTTGTTCAGTCATCGTGGGCTTTGTGCCGTTCCCGCAGGCACGATCTTGAACAAGTTTTGTACGGCAGCTGGTCTCTTAGCTGACTTTCTATCTCGCGCTTGGTTGCTTGTACCTGCTCAAAGCTGACTGTAGTGTCAAATGAACCCACAGGAAAATGTCCTCAACTCGCGCTGGTAGGGCAAGCCCGCTGTAGTTGATAAAATCGGAAAATAGCACCATGTTTTGAAACATTTGCCTTGCGAGGACGAGGGCTGTCTCCTGGTAGGCAGCTGAATTCTGTGACTGATTCCACCGGTCCGCTCTGGCACTTGAAGGAGGCAGTCCCTAAGCCAACGCAATCTCAAATGGGGGTCGTTTGGGTTTTTCTAATCATTTCTTAGGGATATGAGGCTTGCGTGGGTGTTTAGCTTGCCCTGTTCTTTCTGTTCCTAATTCTGAACGCACTGACTGGCATAAAAGAACGGTCGTCTTGTAGTCTGACGGTGTCGTCTCCCAGGAGCTGGTGGAAGGTCAGGGCTTACGTCAAACTGATAAGGAGGATTGAGTCTGGGAAGTGGAACGTCTAAACAAGAATTACTGTCCTTGGGAGAGAAGCACATCCTGAAGAAATAGGTAAGCTAATGGAAATGTTTTGGGAACCATCCGAAACAACTAGTAGGAGTGTGATAAGAAGCACCCTCCCGCCAAACTATCCTCCTGATGATACTAAAAGTCACAGCCCTCGAGCTGGAGACACCAGCCCAAGCAGAGCGCCCTCGCCTCTGAGCGTGCGCAGCATGTTAAAGTCGCGCTGTAGCTTGAAGTTGAAATAAGAGAAATGTAGACCAATAGAAAACTGCTTTGTGTAATTACTTATGCATATGCATAGCTAGACCGTATCAATACTGTACTTGTAGGAGCGAACTTTGTGCTAGCTTTGCGGAGCTACCACCTAGCACCCATCTCTGCGCAGACATGCCATAAAAACACCTCTGCCCTGTGTGTATATTGGCGTCCCGCACACCGGGTAAACGACCTCACGCTTGTGGGATAACAGTTTTGACACCCCAGATGGGACCGAGCTGACAGCCTCGCCCGGTTCGTCTTGCCGCATCCGACGGGGAGAAGAGGCCTGAGCGGACTCCAGCGCGCACCGACCTGTTGCCTGGGGACTCCTTCAGCTCCTCCCCTGCGGTCGGGCGGTAAGTGACAAAAGGGTGCAATGCTCCTGAAAAGAGGTGTTTTTTGGGGCTAGGAGAAAAGGGGGTAGGGGCCAAGATGTCTCGGGAAGCAGGCGGCCTGTGTTCTGTTCTGGGCTCTGCATAAGACGCACCAGGAAAGACAGGTGGCAGTAGCGTAGTTCTGTTTGTTTCTCCACGCTGTCCTGTTCTGAGTAACGGAGGGAGACGTCCCTCGTTCTGGTTTGTATAGAAATGCTGGGTTTTTCGGTACCGGTATGGGTGCTGCTGCTTCCCAGGAGGCAGCCCTTTGCTCTCCTCTAGGATGCATCCTGAAGCATTGCAAGAAATTTGGGGGAGATGCCATGACTAAAAATCAGCTAAAACGATATTGTAATCAACGGTGGCCACAATATCCATGGGAAGATGGTGAAAAACAGCCTGAGAATGGATCCTTGAAATATAACACTATATCGGAATTAGTGTTGTGTTGTCGGGGAACTGAAAAATGGGATGAAATGCCTTCTGTGGATATGTTTTTTTCGTTAAGACGCGATTGGGATATTAGGAAGAAAGGTGGTTTAGTGGACGCTAAACATCGGATTGGAATATATGTGTTAAAAGAGAAAAAGGGAAAACCTCGTTGTATTGAATGGGAAAATTCAGAAGAGGATATTCAGCTGTTGGTAGCTCCCCCCAAAGAGCCCAAATCTGATAGCTCAAGTGGTGATGGAGTTGTGAGTGCTATCTGTAAAAGAACAAGGGGAGAGAAACCCATAGTTTGAGCTCCCCTCAGACAGGCTGTAGGGCCTGAGGGAGCACCGGTATCCGTACACGTACCTTTTACTGCTTCTGATTTATTAAACTGCAAACGGGCAGTGGGATCCTATGGAAACAATCCAGAAGGAATGTATAGTACTGTTAATCACGACTCCTAGTCCTAACCGGGGAGATGTACAGGCTCTCCTAGAATATTTGTTTACCGCTGAGGAGAGGAGAACAATTTTAGAGAAGGCTAGAGAGGGACTGATCCAACAAGGCGGGGTGGGGTGCCTAATACCAATATGTACCTCCCGAAAGAGGATCCGGAGTGGGATCCAAACACACAAGTGTGAGGGATTAGAGAGGGGAAAGGAATATCAGAAGTTAATTTTGTATGGGATTCAACACGGAGTGCAAAAGCCTAAGAATTTAGCTAAACTATCTGAAGTAAGGCAGGGGGATAAGGAAACCCCGTCAGCCTTCTCTGAGAGATTGTGTGAAGTAGCTCGAAAATGGACCGATCGGGATCCGGAAGGTGATAGCAATTCAAAGTTATTTAACACGCTGTTTATTGGTCAAGCAGCAGCAGCAGATATAAGAAAGAGATGACAAAAGGTAGGGGGCGAGGATGGCATGACAATCTCACAGTTCTTCTCAATGGCATCTAAGGTACGTAATAATCGGGAGGAAATAGAAGAGAAGGAGAAGCGGGGACGAGTAACGCTGCAAGCTTCTTTGTTGGCTGCCTTGAGGGAAGACCAGGAAAAAAGGGAGAGAAAATACAGGAGGTGAATTTTGTGGGTGAGGAAGGGGCTGTAGAAATAATAGTAGAAATGGTTATGACATTCCCCTGGGAATGCATCGGCATGCAAATTGTAAGCAAGAGGGCCGTTGGAAAAAAATTGTCCATGCCGTCTGAGTAATGGGGCAAGAGAGACAGAAGCAGCCGTTGGAGTCATGCCGGAGATTGGGTTGGAGTGAAGGGGGCCGGAGGAATCTCTTAAAATTTCCCCAGACGATCCTCTGGTTCCAGTCAAGCTGGGGAATGAAAGAAGAGATTTTTGTATTTTTCATTGATAGTGGAGGCACACATGCTGTAGTAAGTAGTTGTAGGGGACCCTTAAGTAGAAGTAAAAGAAGCGTTGTTGGTGCAAGAGGGAAGAAGACTTTAAGGCTGTTTTTACAACCTATGGAATGTTCCATTGGAAATACTAAATTAACTCCTGAATTCCTTTAGATGCCAGAATGCCCCCTACCATTGCTTGGGTGGCATTTACTTGTAAACTGAATGCACGGCTAAGTTCCTCTGAAGACTCTGTTCAGTTGACTCTGTTCAGCCCGCAGGGGACCTCTCCTCTTTGTGGCGGATGCCAGCCTGAACGGGACCTCGCCTGTTTGGGGCACACGGATGGCGGGCGCTGTCGCCAAAAGGCAAAGCAGGGTCATAGCAGAGTTTTCCATTTCTGGGGATGGGCTCAGCCGTCCCCCGCACCAATTTCTCCTATGTAGCAAGGGCGATGGTAGCTTTCTTCTGTTTTCTTGACGAACAAGAGGATGATGGAGCACGTGACAAGAGCACGATCTTTTTCTCTTCCTTTGGCAGTACAGGCACCCAAGGCCAGCCTGCATTCAAGGAACAGCATGGGGATATCTGTGTCGAGCGTTAGCAGAGGAAGGAAGCTTCTTTTGGAGGCTGAGGCGATGAAGCAGAGTCCTTAATTGTTCTGTTTGATTTTCAGCATGGGTGCGGGGAGGGCCTGGGACATGCAAAACATGGTCCCGGAGAGGGGAGCTGTCTGTTACGTGGGAGGCTGTGAGAGCTATCGTGGACACCACTGGACTGGCATCCTGTAAGGATGCTTTCACATGTTCTCTTGTTTAGAGGCCAACCTCGGCTTTGGGCTGTAAACTCAAGTCTGCCAGGCCGGTGCCAGCTTGGCGGCAGCATCTGCCCACGGCAGCACCAGCTTGGTGGTGGTGTGTGCCCATGCCTGTGCCAGGTTGCTGGCTGTGTCTGGCTTGTGAGGGTTGGGGTAATTGGCCCCCTGTTCCCCATGGCGTGGGCTCCAGCTGTGGCCCGGGGCAGCACAGGTGGGACCCATGAGGTGAGGATGGGGCTGGGCCCAGGGTTTAAAAAGGGCTGAGGATGGGGCTGGCCCTGCTGTATCCGCCAGTATTTTAGTCAGATCCTGCATCATTCCGCTCAGTTAAAGGCTCACGAGAATTACTTAACGTTTGCATTGGGAAGTCCTGCTTCAAACAATGAATTTTCAACAAAATGTTTTTGACACTAGTCAATGAACTCCTGTAATACTGCAGCAAAATGACATTTTTAGTGGTTGTTGAATCTCAGAGTGATAACATAGGCGTCCCTGTTTGAGCCCTTACCGCAAGCTTTGCAATGTTTGTTTACACCCTGCTCGGTTCTTTTGTGAAGGTGTGTAGCTATGGGAGGTGCGTTATTGCCAAGGTGCTACGGTGCCGATGCTCTGGCTGTTGGCAGGAATGGGCAAAGCGGAAGGCTCTGTGGCTAGGGGAGAATGGCGTGGACGTGCTGCTGCTCTCTCTGTTGCACCAGAATTTCGACGGCTGGGTTGGGCTGCTAAATCAATGGAACGACCGGAAGAAATTTCAGAAAAGTGAGTACTCTCCTGTCTTTATCTTTGAAAGTCGTTGTCTTTCTACAGACCCCTGTCCATGGCTTAGCTATTTGATTGGCGTGAAACAGACCCAGAATTTTGCTTTAAGTGGTGTTCTGATTCGCTGAAATCCCCCGTAGGTAGAGAGCAAGAATGACAAATGTAGCTTGGTGGTTGAAGTTCTCGGGGTTTCTGTGAAAGCTAACTTGCCAGAATGCGTAGGAAGCAGCCTGAATTCCAGTAGAGATACTGCATAAAAGGCCCTTTTCTTGACAGGAAAAGAGCTTCACGAAACGTCGGCGCTGTTTGCCGTAGGGCCTCCGACATACTTGTTCAGTCATCGTGGGCTTTGTGCCGTTCCCGCAGGCACGATCTTGAACAAGTTTTGTACGGCAGCTGGTCTCTTAGCTGACTTTCTATCTCGCGCTTGGTTGCTTGTACCTGCTCAAAGCTGACTGTAGTGTCAAATGAACCCACAGGAAAATGTCCTCAACTCGCGCTGGTAGGGCAAGCCCGCTGTAGTTGATAAAATCGGAAAATAGCACCATGTTTTGAAACATTTGCCTTGCGAGGACGAGGGCTGTCTCCTGGTAGGCAGCTGAATTCTGTGACTGATTCCACCGGTCCGCTCTGGCACTTGAAGGAGGCAGTCCCTAAGCCAACGCAATCTCAAATGGGGGTCGTTTGGGTTTTTCTAATCATTTCTTAGGGATATGAGGCTTGCGTGGGTGTTTAGCTTGCCCTGTTCTTTCTGTTCCTAATTCTGAACGCACTGACTGGCATAAAAGAACGGTCGTCTTGTAGTCTGACGGTGTCGTCTCCCAGGAGCTGGTGGAAGGTCAGGGCTTACGTCAAACTGATAAGGAGGATTGAGTCTGGGAAGTGGAACGTCTAAACAAGAATTACTGTCCTTGGGAGAGAAGCACATCCTGAAGAAATAGGTAAGCTAATGGAAATGTTTTGGGAACCATCCGAAACAACTAGTAGGAGTGTGATAAGAAGCACCCTCCCGCCAAACTATCCTCCTGATGATACTAAAAGTCACAGCCCTCGAGCTGGAGACACCAGCCCAAGCAGAGCGCCCTCGCCTCTGAGCGTGCGCAGCATGTTAAAGTCGCGCTGTAGCTTGAAGTTGAAATAAGAGAAATGTAGACCAATAGAAAACTGCTTTGTGTAATTACTTATGCATATGCATAGCTAGACCGTATCAATACTGTACTTGTAGGAGCGAACTTTGTGCTAGCTTTGCGGAGCTACCACCTAGCACCCATCTCTGCGCAGACATGCCATAAAAACACCTCTGCCCTGTGTGTATATTGGCGTCCCGCACACCGGGTAAACGACCTCACGCTTGTGGGATAACAGTTTTGACACCCCAGATGGGACCGAGCTGACAGCCTCGCCCGGTTCGTCTTGCCGCATCCGACGGGGAGAAGAGGCCTGAGCGGACTCCAGCGCGCACCGACCTGTTGCCTGGGGACTCCTTCAGCTCCTCCCCTGCGGTCGGGCGGTAAGTGACAAAAGGGTGCAATGCTCCTGAAAAGAGGTGTTTTTTGGGGCTAGGAGAAAAGGGGGTAGGGGCCAAGATGTCTCGGGAAGCAGGCGGCCTGTGTTCTGTTCTGGGCTCTGCATAAGACGCACCAGGAAAGACAGGTGGCAGTAGCGTAGTTCTGTTTGTTTCTCCACGCTGTCCTGTTCTGAGTAACGGAGGGAGACGTCCCTCGTTCTGGTTTGTATAGAAATGCTGGGTTTTTCGGTACCGGTATGGGTGCTGCTGCTTCCCAGGAGGCAGCCCTTTGCTCTCCTCTAGGATGCATCCTGAAGCATTGCAAGAAATTTGGGGGAGATGCCATGACTAAAAATCAGCTAAAACGATATTGTAATCAACGGTGGCCACAATATCCATGGGAAGATGGTGAAAAACAGCCTGAGAATGGATCCTTGAAATATAACACTATATCGGAATTAGTGTTGTGTTGTCGGGGAACTGAAAAATGGGATGAAATGCCTTCTGTGGATATGTTTTTTTCGTTAAGACGCGATTGGGATATTAGGAAGAAAGGTGGTTTAGTGGACGCTAAACATCGGATTGGAATATATGTGTTAAAAGAGAAAAAGGGAAAACCTCGTTGTATTGAATGGGAAAATTCAGAAGAGGATATTCAGCTGTTGGTAGCTCCCCCCAAAGAGCCCAAATCTGATAGCTCAAGTGGTGATGGAGTTGTGAGTGCTATCTGTAAAAGAACAAGGGGAGAGAAACCCATAGTTTGAGCTCCCCTCAGACAGGCTGTAGGGCCTGAGGGAGCACCGGTATCCGTACACGTACCTTTTACTGCTTCTGATTTATTAAACTGCAAACGGGCAGTGGGATCCTATGGAAACAATCCAGAAGGAATGTATAGTACTGTTAATCACGACTCCTAGTCCTAACCGGGGAGATGTACAGGCTCTCCTAGAATATTTGTTTACCGCTGAGGAGAGGAGAACAATTTTAGAGAAGGCTAGAGAGGGACTGATCCAACAAGGCGGGGTGGGGTGCCTAATACCAATATGTACCTCCCGAAAGAGGATCCGGAGTGGGATCCAAACACACAAGTGTGAGGGATTAGAGAGGGGAAAGGAATATCAGAAGTTAATTTTGTATGGGATTCAACACGGAGTGCAAAAGCCTAAGAATTTAGCTAAACTATCTGAAGTAAGGCAGGGGGATAAGGAAACCCCGTCAGCCTTCTCTGAGAGATTGTGTGAAGTAGCTCGAAAATGGACCGATCGGGATCCGGAAGGTGATAGCAATTCAAAGTTATTTAACACGCTGTTTATTGGTCAAGCAGCAGCAGCAGATATAAGAAAGAGATGACAAAAGGTAGGGGGCGAGGATGGCATGACAATCTCACAGTTCTTCTCAATGGCATCTAAGGTACGTAATAATCGGGAGGAAATAGAAGAGAAGGAGAAGCGGGGACGAGTAACGCTGCAAGCTTCTTTGTTGGCTGCCTTGAGGGAAGACCAGGAAAAAAGGGAGAGAAAATACAGGAGGTGAATTTTGTGGGTGAGGAAGGGGCTGTAGAAATAATAGTAGAAATGGTTATGACATTCCCCTGGGAATGCATCGGCATGCAAATTGTAAGCAAGAGGGCCGTTGGAAAAAAATTGTCCATGCCGTCTGAGTAATGGGGAAAGAGAGACAGAAGCAGCCGTTGGAGTCATGCCGGAGATTGGGTTGGAGTGAAGGGGGCCGGAGGAATCTCTTAAAATTTCCCCAGACGATCCTCTGGTTCCAGTCAAGCTGGGGAATGAAAGAAGAGATTTTTGTATTTTTCATTGATAGTGGAGGCACACATGCTGTAGTAAGTAGTTGTAGGGGACCCTTAAGTAGAAGTAAAAGAAGCGTTGTTGGTGCAAGAGGGAAGAAGACTTTAAGGCTGTTTTTACAACCTATGGAATGTTCCATTGGAAATACTAAATTAACTCCTGAATTCCTTTAGATGCCAGAATGCCCCCTACCATTGCTTGGGTGGCATTTACTTGTAAACTGAATGCACGGCTAAGTTCCTCTGAAGACTCTGTTCAGTTGACTCTGTTCAGCCCGCAGGGGACCTCTCCTCTTTGTGGCGGATGCCAGCCTGAACGGGACCTCGCCTGTTTGGGGCACACGGATGGCGGGCGCTGTCGCCAAAAGGCAAAGCAGGGTCATAGCAGAGTTTTCCATTTCTGGGGATGGGCTCAGCCGTCCCCCGCACCAATTTCTCCTATGTAGCAAGGGCGATGGTAGCTTTCTTCTGTTTTCTTGACGAACAAGAGGATGATGGAGCACGTGACAAGAGCACGATCTTTTTCTCTTCCTTTGGCAGTACAGGCACCCAAGGCCAGCCTGCATTCAAGGAACAGCATGGGGATATCTGTGTCGAGCGTTAGCAGAGGAAGGAAGCTTCTTTTGGAGGCTGAGGCGATGAAGCAGAGTCCTTAATTGTTCTGTTTGATTTTCAGCATGGGTGCGGGGAGGGCCTGGGACATGCAAAACATGGTCCCGGAGAGGGGAGCTGTCTGTTACGTGGGAGGCTGTGAGAGCTATCGTGGACACCACTGGACTGGCATCCTGTAAGGATGCTTTCACATGTTCTCTTGTTTAGAGGCCAACCTCGGCTTTGGGCTGTAAACTCAAGTCTGCCAGGCCGGTGCCAGCTTGGCGGCAGCATCTGCCCACGGCAGCACCAGCTTGGTGGTGGTGTGTGCCCATGCCTGTGCCAGGTTGCTGGCTGTGCCTGGCTTGTGAGGGTTGGGGTAATTGGCCCCCTGTTCCCCATGGCGTGGGCTCCAGCTGTGGCCCGGGGCAGCACAGGTGGGACCCATGAGGTGAGGATGGGGCTGGGCCCAGGGTTTAAAAAGGGCTGAGGATGGGGCTGGCCCTGCTGTATCCGCCAGTATTTTAGTCAGATCCTGCATCATTCCGCTCAGTTAAAGGCTCACGAGAATTACTTAACGTTTGCATTGGGAAGTCCTGCTTCAAACAATGAATTTTCAACAAAATGTTTTTGACACTAGTCAATGAACTCCTGTAATACTGCAGCAAAATGACATTTTTAGTGGTTGTTGAATCTCAGAGTGATAACATAGGCGTCCCTGTTTGAGCCCTTACCGCAAGCTTTGCAATGTTTGTTTACACCCTGCTCGGTTCTTTTGTGAAGGTGTGTAGCTATGGGAGGTGCGTTATTGCCAAGGTGCTACGGTGCCGATGCTCTGGCTGTTGGCAGGAATGGGCAAAGCGGAAGGCTCTGTGGCTAGGGGAGAATGGCGTGGACGTGCTGCTGCTCTCTCTGTTGCACCAGAATTTCGACGGCTGGGTTGGGCTGCTAAATCAATGGAACGACCGGAAGAAATTTCAGAAAAGTGAGTACTCTCCTGTCTTTATCTTTGAAAGTCGTTGTCTTTCTACAGACCCCTGTCCATGGCTTAGCTATTTGATTGGCGTGAAACAGACCCAGAATTTTGCTTTAAGTGGTGTTCTGATTCGCTGAAATCCCCCGTAGGTAGAGAGCAAGAATTACAAATGTAGCTTGGTGGTTGAAGTTCTCGGGGTTTCTGTGAAAGCTAACTTGCCAGAATGCGTAGGAAGCAGCCTGAATTCCAGTAGAGATACTGCATAAAAGGCCCTTTTCTTGACAGGAAAAGAGCTTCACGAAACATCGGCGCTGTTTGCCGTAGGGCCTCCGACATACTTGTTCAGTCATCGTGGGCTTTGTGCCGTTCCCGCAGGCACGATCTTGAACAAGTTTTGTACGGCAGCTGGTATCTTAGCTGACTTTCTATCTCGCGCTTGGTTGCTTGTACCTGCTCAAAGCTGACTGTAGTGTCAAATGAACCCACAGGAAAATGTCCTCAACTCGCGCTGGTAGGGCAAGCCCGCTGTAGTTGATAAAATCGGAAAATAGCACCATGTTTTGAAACATTTGCCTTGCGAGGACGAGGGCTGTCTCCTGGTAGGCAGCTGAATTCTGTGACTGATTCCACCGGTCCGCTCTGGCACTTGAAGGAGGCAGTCCCTAAGCCAACGCAATCTCAAATGGGGGTCGTTTGGGTTTTTCTAATCATTTCTTAGGGATATGAGGCTTGCGTGGGTGTTTAGCTTGCCCTGTTCTTTCTGTTCCTAATTCTGAACGCACTGACTGGCATAAAAGAACGGTCGTGTTGTAGTCTGACGGTGTCGTCTCCCAGGAGCTGGTGGAAGGTCAGGGCTTACGTCAAACTGATAAAGAGGATTGAGTCTGGGAAGTGGAACGTCTAAACAAGAATTACTGTCCTTGGGAGAGAAGCACATCCTGAAGAAATAGGTAAGCTAATGGAAATGTTTTGGGAACCATCCGAAACAACTAGTAGGAGTGTGATAAGAAGCACCCTCCCGCCAAACTATCCTCCTTATGATACTAAAAGTCACAGCCCTCGAGCTGGAGACACCAGCCCAAGCAGAGAGCCCTCGCCTCTGAGCGTGCGCAGCATGTTAAAGTCGCGCTGTAGCTTGAAGTTGAAATAAGAGAAATGTAGACCAATAGAAAACTGCTTTGTGTAATTACTTATGCATATGCATAGCTAGACCGTATCAATACTGTACTTGTAGGAGCGAACTTTGTGCTAGCTTTGCGGAGCTACCACCTAGCACCCATCTCTGCGCAGACATGCCATAAAAACACCTCTGCCCTGTGTGTATATTGGCGTCCCGCACACCGGGTAAACGACCTCACGCTTGTGGGATAACAGTTTTGACACCCCAGATGGGACCGAGCTGACAGCCTCGCCCGGTTCGTCTTGCCGCATCCGACGGGGAGAAGAGGCCTGAGCGGACTCCAGCGCGCACCGACCTGTTGCCTGGGGACTCCTTCAGCTCCTCCCCTGCGGTCGGGCGGTAAGTGACAAAAGGGTGCAATGCTCCTGAAAAGAGGTGTTTTTTGGGGCTAGGAGAAAAGGGGGTAGGGGCCAAGATGTCTCGGGAAGCAGGCGGCCTGTGTTCTGTTCTGGGCTCTGCATAAGACGCACCAGGAAAGACAGGTGGCAGTAGCGTAGTTCTGTTTGTTTCTCCACGCTGTCCTGTTCTGAGTAACGGAGGGAGACGTCCCTCGTTCTGGTTTGTATAGAAATGCTGGGTTTTTCGGTACCGGTATGGGTGCTGCTGCTTCCCAGGAGGCAGCCCTTTGCTCTCCTCTAGGATGCATCCTGAAGCATTGCAAGAAATTTGGGGGAGATGCCATGACTAAAAATCAGCTAAAACGATATTGTAATCAACGGTGGCCACAATATCCATGGGAAGATGGTGAAAAACAGCCTGAGAATGGATCCTTGAAATATAACACTATATCGGAATTAGTGTTGTGTTGTCGGGGAACTGAAAAATGGGATGAAATGCCTTCTGTGGATATGTTTTTTTCGTTAAGACGCGATTGGGATATTAGGAAGAAAGGTGGTTTAGTGGACGCTAAACATCGGATTGGCATATATGTGTTAAAAGAGAAAAAGGGAAAACCTCGTTGTATTGAATGGGAAAATTCAGAAGAGGATATTCAGCTGTTGGTAGCTCCCCCCAAAGAGCCCAAATCTGATAGCTCAAGTGGTGATGGAGTTGTGAGTGCTATCTGTAAAAGAACAAGGGGAGAGAAACCCATAGTTTGAGCTCCCCTCAGACAGGCTGTAGGGCCTGAGGGAGCACCGGTATCCGTACACGTACCTTTTACTGCTTGTGATTTATTAAACTGCAAACGGGCAGTGGGATCCTATGGAAACAATCCAGAAGGAATGTATAGTACTGTTAATCACGACTCCTAGTCCTAACCGGGGAGATGTACAGGCTCTCCTAGAATATTTGTTTACCGCTGAGGAGAGGAGAACAATTTTAGAGAAGGCTAGAGAGGGACTGATCCAACAAGGCGGGGTGGGGTGCCTAATACCAATATGTACCTCCCGAAAGAGGATCCGGAGTGGGATCCAAACACACAAGTGTGAGGGATTAGAGAGGGGAAAGGAATATCAGAAGTTAATTTTGTATGGGATTCAACACGGAGTGCAAAAGCCTAAGAATTTAGCTAAACTATCTGAAGTAAGGCAGGGGGATAAGGAAACCCCGTCAGCCTTCTCTGAGAGATTGTGTGAAGTAGCTCGAAAATGGACCGATCGGGATCCGGAAGATGATAGCAATTCAAAGTTATTTAACACGCTGTTTATTGGTCAAGCAGCAGCAGCAGATATAAGAAAGAGATGACAAAAGGTAGGGGGCGAGGATGGCATGACAATCTCACAGTTCTTCTCAATGGCATCTAAGGTACGTAATAATCGGGAGGAAATAGAAGAGAAGGAGAAGCGGGGACGAGTAACGCTGCAAGCTGCTTTGTTGGCTGCCTTGAGGGAAGACCAGGAAAAAAGGGAGAGAAAATACAGGAGGTGAATTTTGTGGGTGAGGAAGGGGCTGTAGAAATAATAGTAGAAATGGTTATGACATTCCCCTGGGAATGCATCGGCATGCAAATTGTAAGCAAGAGGGCCGTTGGAAAAAAATTGTCCATGCCGTCTGAGTAATGGGGAAAGAGAGACAGAAGCAGCCGTTGGAGTCATGCCGGAGATTGGGTTGGCGTGAAGGGGGCCGGAGGAATCTCTTAAAATTTCCCCAGACGATCCTCTGGTTCCAGTCAAGCTGGGGAATGAAAGAAGAGATTTTTGTATTTTTCATTGATAGTGGAGGCACACATGCTGTAGTAAGTAGTTGTAGGGGACCCTTAAGTAGAAGTAAAAGAAGCGTTGTTGGTGCAAGAGGGAAGAAGACTTTAAGGCTGTTTTTACAACCTATGGAATGTTCCATTGGAAATACTAAATTAACTCCTGAATTCCTTTAGATGCCAGAATGCCCCCTACCATTGCTTGGGTGGCATTTACTTGTAAACTGAATGCACGGCTAAGTTCCTCTGAAGACTCTGTTCAGTTGACTCTGTTCAGCCCGCAGGGGACCTCTCCTCTTTGTGGCGGATGCCAGCCTGAACGGGACCTCGCCTGTTTGGGGCACACGGATGGCGGGCGCTGTCGCCAAAAGGCAAAGCAGGGTCGTAGCAGAGTTTTCCATTTCTGGGGATGGGCTCAGCCGTCCCCCGCACCAATTTCTCCTATGTAGCAAGGGCGATGGTAGCTTTCTTCTGTTTTCTTGACGAACAAGAGGATGATGGAGCACGTGACAAGAGCACGATCTTTTTCTCTTCCTTTGGCAGTACAGGCACCCAAGGCCAGCCTGCATTCAAGGAACAGCATGGGGATATCTGTGTCGAGCGTTAGCAGAGGAAGGAAGCTTCTTTTGGAGGCTGAGGCGATGAAGCAGAGTCCTTAATTGTTCTGTTTGATTTTCAGCATGGGTGCGGGGAGGGCCTGGGACATGCAAAACATGGTCCCGGAGAGGGGAGCTGTCTGTTACGTGGGAGGCTGTGAGAGCTATCGTGGACACCACTGGACTGGCATCCTGTAAGGATGCTTTCACATGTTCTCTTGTTTAGAGGCCAACCTTGGCTTTGGGCTGTAAACTAAAGTCTGCCAGGCCGGTGCCAGCTTGGCGGCAGCATCTGCCCACGGCAGCACCAGCTTGGTGGTGGTGTGTGCCCATGCCTGTGCCAGGTTGCTGGCTGTGTCTGGCTTGTGAGGGTTGGGGTAATTGGTCCCCTGTTCCCCATGGCGTGGGCTCCAGCTGTGGCCCGGGGCAGCACAGGTGGGACCCATGAGGTGAGGATGGGGCTGGGCCCAGGGTTTAAAAAGGGCTGAGGAAGGGGCTGGCCCTGCTGTATCCGCCATTATTTTAGTCAGATCCTGCATCATTCCGCTCAGTTAAAGGCTCACGAGAATTACTTAACGTTTGCATTGGGAAGTCCTGCTTCAAACAATGAATTTTCAACAAAATGTTTTTGACACTAGTCAATGAACTCCTGTAATACTGCAGCAAAATGACATTTTTAGTGGTTGTTGAATCTCAGAGTGATAACATAGGCGTCCCTGTTTGAGCCCTTACCGCAAGCTTTGCAATGTTTGTTTACACCCTGCTCGGTTCTTTTGTGAAGGTGTGTAGCTATGGGAGGTGCGTTATTGCCAAGGTGCTACGGTGCCGATGCTCTGGCTGTTGGCAGGAATGGGCAAAGCGGAAGGCTCTGTGGCTAGGGGAGAATGGCGTGGACGTGCTGCTGCTCTCTCTGTTGCACCAGAATTTCGACGGCTGGGTTGGGCTGCTAAATCAATGGAACGACCGGAAGAAATTTCAGAAAAGTGAGTACTCTCCTGTCTTTATCTTTGAAAGTCGTTGTCTTTCTACAGACCCCTGTCCATGGCTTAGCTATTTGATTGGCGTGAAACAGACCCAGAATTTTGCTTTAAGTGGTGTTCTGATTCGCTGAAATCCCCCGTAGGTAGAGAGCAAGAATGACAAATGTAGCTTGGTGGTTGAAGTTCTCGGGGTTTCTGTGAAAGCTAACTTGCCAGAATGCGTAGGAAGCAGCCTGAATTCCAGTAGAGATACTGCATAAAAGGCCCTTTTCTTGACAGGAAAAGAGCTTCACGAAACGTCGGCGCTGTTTGCCGTAGGGCCTCCGACATACTTGTTCAGTCATCGTGGGCTTTGTGCCGTTCCCGCAGGCACGATCTTGAACAAGTTTTGTACGGCAGCTGGTCTCTTAGCTGACTTTCTATCTCGCGCTTGGTTGCTTGTACCTGCTCAAAGCTGACTGTAGTGTCAAATGAACCCACAGGAAAATGTCCTCAACTCGCGCTGGTAGGGCAAGCCCGCTGTAGTTGATAAAATTGGAAAATAGCACCATGTTTTGAAACATTTGCCTTGCGAGGACGAGGGCTGTCTCCTGGTAGGCAGCTGAATTCTGTGACTGATTCCACCGGTCCGCTCTGGCACTTGAAGGAGGCAGTCCCTAAGCCAACGCAATCTCAAATGGGGGTCGTTTGGGTTTTTCTAATCATTTCTTAGGGATATGAGGCTTGCGTGGGTGTTTAGCTTGCCCTGTTCTTTCTGTTCCTAATTCTGAACGCACTGACTGGCATAAAAGAACGGTCGTCTTGTAGTCTGACGGTGTCGTCTCCCAGGAGCTGGTGGAAGGTCAGGGCTTACGTCAAACTGATAAGGAGGATTGAGTCTGGGAAGTGGAACGTCTAAACAAGAATTACTGTCCTTGGGAGAGAAGCACATCCTGAAGAAATAGGTAAGCTAATGGAAATGTTTTGGGAACCATCCGAAACAACTAGTAGGAGTGTGATAAGAAGCACCCTCCCGCCAAACTATCCTCCTGATGATACTAAAAGTCACAGCCCTCGAGCTGGAGACACCAGCCCAAGCAGAGCGCCCTCGCCTCTGAGCGTGCGCAGCATGTTAAAGTCGCACTGTAGCTTGAAGTTGAAATAAGAGAAATGTAGACCAAGAGAAAACTGCTTTGTGTAATTACTTATGCATATGCATAGCTAGACCGTATCAATACTGTACTTGTAGGAGCGAACTTTGTGCTAGCTTTGCGGAGCTACCACCTAGCACCCATCTCTGCGCAGACATGCCATAAAAACACCTCTGCCCTGTGTGTATATTGGCGTCCCGCACACCGGGTAAACGACCTCACGCTTGTGGGATAACAGTTTTGACACCCCAGATGGGACCGAGCTGACAGCCTCGCCCGGTTCGTCTTGCCGCATCCGACGGGGAGAAGAGGCCTGAGCGGACTCCAGCGCGCACCGACCTGTTGCCTGGGGACTCCTTCAGCTCCTCCCCTGCGGTCGGGCGGTAAGTGACAAAAGGGTGCAATGCTCCTGAAAAGAGGTGTTTTTTGGGGCTAGGAGAAAAGGGGGTAGGGGCCAAGATGTCTCGGGAAGCAGGCGGCCTGTGTTCTGTTCTGGGCTCTGCATAAGACGCACCAGGAAAGACAGGTGGCAGTAGCGTAGTTCTGTTTGTTTCTCCACGCTGTCCTGTTCTGAGTAACGGAGGGAGACGTCCCTCGTTCTGGTTTGTATAGAAATGCTGGGTTTTTCGGTACCGGTATGGGTGCTGCTGCTTCCCAGGAGGCAGCCCTTTGCTCTCCTCTAGGATGCATCCTGAAGCATTGCAAGAAATTTGGGGGAGATGCCATGACTAAAAATCAGCTAAAACGATATTGTAATCAACGGTGGCCACAATATCCATGGGAAGATGGTGAAAAACAGCCTGAGAATGGATCCTTGAAATATAACACTATATCGGAATTAGTGTTGTGTTGTCTGAGAACTGAAAAATGGCATGAAATGCCTTCTGTGGATATGTTTTTTTTCGTTAAGGCGCGATTGGGATATTAGGAAGAAAGGTGGCTTAGTGGATTCTAAACATCAGATTGGCATATATGTGTTAAAAGAGAAAAAGGGAAAACCTCGTTGTATTGAATGGGAAAATTCAGAAGAGGATATTCAGCTGTTGGTAGCTCCCCCCAAAGAGCCCAAATCTGATAGCTCAAGTGGTGATGGAGTTGTGAGTGCTATCTGTAAAAGAACAAGGGGAGAGAAACCCATAGTTTGAGCTCCCCTCAGACAGGCTGTAGGGCCTGAGGGAGCACCGGTATCCGTACACGTACCTTTTACTGCTTGTGATTTATTAAACTGCAAACGGGCAGTGGGATCCTATGGAAACAATCCAGAAGGAATGTATAGTACTGTTAATCACGACTCCTAGTCCTAACCGGGGAGATGTACAGGCTCTCCTAGAATATTTGTTTACCGCTGAGGAGAGGAGAACAATTTTAGAGAAGGCCAGAGAGGGACTGATCCAACAAGGCGGGGTGGGGTGCCTAATACCAATATGTACCTCCCGAAAGAGGATCCGGAGTGGGATCCAAACACACAAGTGTGAGGGATTAGAGAGGGGAAAGGAATATCAGAAGTTAATTTTGTATGGGATTCAACACGGAGTGCAAAAGCCTAAGAATTTAGCTAAACTATCTGAAGTAAGGCAGGGGGATAAGGAAACCCCGTCAGCCTTCTCTGAGAGATTGTGTGAAGTAGCTCGAAAATGGACCGATCGGGATCCGGAAGATGATAGCAATTCAAAGTTATTTAACACGCTGTTTATTGGTCAAGCAGCAGCAGCAGATATAAGAAAGAGATGACAAAAGGTAGGGGGCGAGGATGGCATGACAATCTCACAGTTCTTCTCAATGGCATCTAAGGTACGTAATAATCGGGAGGAAATAGAAGAGAAGGAGAAGCGGGGACGAGTAACGCTGCAAGCTGCTTTGTTGGCTGCCTTGAGGGAAGACCAGGAAAAAAGGGAGAGAAAATACAGGAGGTGAATTTTGTGGGTGAGGAAGGGGCTGTAGAAATAATAGTAGAAATGGTTATGACATTCCCCTGGGAATGCATCGGCATGCAAATTGTAAGCAAGAGGGCCGTTGGAAAAAAATTGTCCATGCCGTCTGAGTAATGGGGAAAGAGAGACAGAAGCAGCCGTTGGAGTCATGCCGGAGATTGGGTTGGCGTGAAGGGGGCCGGAGGAATCTCTTAAAATTTCCCCAGACGATCCTCTGGTTCCAGTCAAGCTGGGGAATGAAATAGGAGATTTTTGTATTTTTCATTGATAGTGGAGGCACACATGCTGTAGTAAGTAGTTGTAGGGGACCCTTAAGTAGAAGTAAAAGAAGCGTTGTTGGTGCAAGAGGGAAGAAGACTTTAAGGCTGTTTTTACAACCTATGGAATGTTCCATTGGAAATACTAAATTAACTCCTGAATTCCTTTAGATGCCAGAATGCCCCCTACCATTGCTTGGGTGGCATTTACTTGTAAACTGAATGCACGGCTAAGTTCCTCTGAAGACTCTGTTCAGTTGACTCTGTTCAGCCCGCAGGGGACCTCTCCTCTTTGTGGCGGATGCCAGCCTGAACGGGACCTCGCCTGTTTGGGGCACACGGATGGCGGGCGCTGTCGCCAAAAGGCAAAGCAGGGTCATAGCAGAGTTTTCCATTTCTGGGGATGGGCTCAGCCGTCCCCCGCACCAATTTCTCCTATGTAGCAAGGGCGATGGTAGCTTTCTTCTGTTTTCTTGACGAACAAGAGGATGATGGAGCACGTGACAAGAGCACGATCTTTTTCTCTTCCTTTGGCAGTACAGGCACCCAAGGCCAGCCTGCATTCAAGGAACGGCATGGGGATATCTGTGTCGAGCGTTAGCAGAGGAAGGAAGCTTCTTTTGGAGGCTGAGGCGATGAAGCAGAGTCCTTAATTGTTCTGTTTGATTTTCAGCATGGGTGCGGGGAGGGCCTGGGACATGCAAAACATGGTCCCGGAGAGGGGAGCTGTCTGTTACGTGGGAGGCTGTGAGAGCTATCGTGGACACCACTGGACTGGCATCCTGTAAGGATGCTTTCACATGTTCTCTTGTTTAGAGGCCAACCTTGGCTTTGGGCTGTAAACTAAAGTCTGCCAGGCCGGTGCCAGCTTGGCGGCAGCATCTGCCCACGGCAGCACCAGCTTGGTGGTGGTGTGTGCCCATGCCTGTGCCAGGTTGCTGGCTGTGTCTGGCTTGTGAGGGTTGGGGTAATTGGCCCCCTGTTCCCCATGGCGTGGGCTCCAGCTGTGGCCCGGGGCAGCACAGGTGGGACCCATGAGGTGAGGATGGGGCTGGGCCCAGGGTTTAAAAAGGGCTGAGGAAGGGGCTGGCCCTGCTGTATCCGCCATTATTTTAGTCAGATCCTGCATCATTCCGCTCAGTTAAAGGCTCACGAGAATTACTTAACGTTTGCATTGGGAAGTCCTGCTTCAAACAATGAATTTTCAACAAAATGTTTTTGACACTAGTCAATGAACTCCTGTAATACTGCAGCAAAATGACATTTTTAGTGGTTGTTGAATCTCAGAGTGATAACATAGGCGTCCCTGTTTGAGCCCTTACCGCAAGCTTTGCAATGTTTGTTTACACCCTGCTCGGTTCTTTTGTGAAGGTGTGTAGCTATGGGAGGTGCGTTATTGCCAAGGTGCTACGGTGCCGATGCTCTGGCTGTTGGCAGGAATGGGCAAAGCGGAAGGCTCTGTGGCTAGGGGAGAATGGCGTGGACGTGCTGCTGCTCTCTCTGTTGCACCAGAATTTCGACGGCTGGGTTGGGCTGCTAAATCAATGGAACGACCGGAAGAAATTTCAGAAAAGTGAGTACTCTCCTGTCTTTATCTTTGAAAGTCGTTGTCTTTCTACAGACCCCTGTCCATGGCTTAGCTATTTGATTGGCGTGAAACAGACCCAGAATTTTGCTTTAAGTGGTGTTCTGATTCGCTGAAATCCCCCGTAGGTAGAGAGCAAGAATGACAAATGTAGCTTGGTGGTTGAAGTTCTCGGGGTTTCTGTGAAAGCTAACTTGCCAGAATGCGTAGGAAGCAGCCTGAATTCCAGTAGAGATACTGCATAAAAGGCCCTTTTCTTGACAGGAAAAGAGCTTCACGAAACGTCGGCGCTGTTTGCCGTAGGGCCTCCGACATACTTGTTCAGTCATCGTGGGCTTTGTGCCGTTCCCGCAGGCACGATCTTGAACAAGTTTTGTACGGCAGCTGGTCTCTTAGCTGACTTTCTATCTCGCGCTTGGTTGCTTGTACCTGCTCAAAGCTGACTGTAGTGTCAAATGAACCCACAGGAAAATGTCCTCAACTCGCGCTGGTAGGGCAAGCCCGCTGTAGTTGATAAAATCGGAAAATAGCACCATGTTTTGAAACATTTGCCTTGCGAGGACGAGGGCTGTCTCCTGGTAGGCAGCTGAATTCTGTGACTGATTCCACCGGTCCGCTCTGGCACTTGAAGGAGGCAGTCCCTAAGCCAACGCAATCTCAAATGGGGGTCGTTTGGGTTTTTCTAATCATTTCTTAGGGATATGAGGCTTGCGTGGGTGTTTAGCTTGCCCTGTTCTTTCTGTTCCTAATTCTGAACGCACTGACTGGCATAAAAGAACGGTCGTCTTGTAGTCTGACGGTGTCGTCTCCCAGGAGCTGGTGGAAGGTCAGGGCTTACGTCAAACTGATAAGGAGGATTGAGTCTGGGAAGTGGAACGTCTAAACAAGAATTACTGTCCTTGGGAGAGAAGCACATCCTGAAGAAATAGGTAAGCTAATGGAAATGTTTTGGGAACCATCCGAAACAACTAGTAGGAGTGTGATAAGAAGCACCCTCCCGCCAAACTATCCTCCTGATGATACTAAAAGTCACAGCCCTCGAGCTGGAGACACCAGCCCAAGCAGAGCGCCCTCGCCTCTGAGCGTGCGCAGCATGTTAAAGTCGCACTGTAGCTTGAAGTTGAAATAAGAGAAATGTAGACCAATAGAAAACTGCTTTGTGTAATTACTTATGCATATGCATAGCTAGACCGTATCAATACTGTACTTGTAGGAGCGAACTTTGTGCTAGCTTTGCGGAGCTACCACCTAGCACCCATCTCTGCGCAGACATGCCATAAAAACACCTCTGCCCTGTGTGTATATTGGCGTCCCGCACACCGGGTAAACGACCTCAC
Source organism: Mycteria americana (assembly GCF_035582795.1). Lineage (NCBI taxonomy): Eukaryota > Metazoa > Chordata > Aves > Ciconiiformes > Ciconiidae > Mycteria > Mycteria americana. The sequence goes on from NW_027445650.1 coordinate 111,915, forward strand.
GCTTGTGGGATAACAGTTTTGACACCCCAGATGGGACCGAGCTGACAGCCTCGCCCGGTTCGTCTTGCCGCATCCGACGGGGAGAAGAGGCCTGAGCGGACTCCAGCGCGCACCGACCTGTTGCCTGGGGACTCCTTCAGCTCCTCCCCTGCGGTCGGGCGGTAAGTGACAAAAGGGTGCAATGCTCCTGAAAAGAGGTGTTTTTTGGGGCTAGGAGAAAAGGGGGTAGGGGCCAAGATGTCTCGGGAAGCAGGCGGCCTGTGTTCTGTTCTGGGCTCTGCATAAGACGCACCAGGAAAGACAGGTGGCAGTAGCGTAGTTCTGTTTGTTTCTCCACGCTGTCCTGTTCTGAGTAACGGAGGGAGACGTCCCTCGTTCTGGTTTGTATAGAAATGCTGGGTTTTTCGGTACCGGTATGGGTGCTGCTGCTTCCCAGGAGGCAGCCCTTTGCTCTCCTCTAGGATGCATCCTGAAGCATTGCAAGAAATTTGGGGGAGATGCCATGACTAAAAATCAGCTAAAACGATATTGTAATCAACGGTGGCCACAATATCCATGGGAAGATGGTGAAAAACAGCCTGAGAATGGATCCTTGAAATATAACACTATATCGGAATTAGTGTTGTGTTGTCGGGGAACTGAAAAATGGGATGAAATGCCTTCTGTGGATATGTTTTTTTCGTTAAGACGCGATTGGGATATTAGGAAGAAAGGTGGTTTAGTGGACGCTAAACATCGGATTGGAATATATGTGTTAAAAGAGAAAAAGGGAAAACCTCGTTGTATTGAATGGGAAAATTCAGAAGAGGATATTCAGCTGTTGGTAGCTCCCCCCAAAGAGCCCAAATCTGATAGCTCAAGTGGTGATGGAGTTGTGAGTGCTATCTGTAAAAGAACAAGGGGAGAGAAACCCATAGTTTGAGCTCCCCTCAGACAGGCTGTAGGGCCTGAGGGAGCACCGGTATCCGTACACGTACCTTTTACTGCTTCTGATTTATTAAACTGCAAACAGGCAGTGGGATCCTATGGAAACAATCCAGAAGGAATGTATAGTACTGTTAATCACGACTCCTAGTCCTAACCGGGGAGATGTACAGGCTCTCCTAGAATATTTGTTTACCGCTGAGGAGAGGAGAACAATTTTAGAGAAGGCTAGAGAGGGACTGATCCAACAAGGCGGGGTGGGGTGCCTAATACCAATATGTACCTCCCGAAAGAGGATCCGGAGTGGGATCCAAACACACAAGTGTGAGGGATTAGAGAGGGGAAAGGAATATCAGAAGTTAATTTTGTATGGGATTCAACACGGAGTGCAAAAGCCTAAGAATTTAGCTAAACTATCTGAAGTAAGGCAGGGGGATAAGGAAACCCCGTCAGCCTTCTCTGAGAGATTGTGTGAAGTAGCTCGAAAATGGACCGATCGGGATCCGGAAGGTGATAGCAATTCAAAGTTATTTAACACGCCGTTTATTGGTCAAGCAGCAGCAGCAGATATAAGAAAGAGATGACAAAAGGTAGGGGGCGAGGATGGCATGACAATCTCACAGTTCTTCTCAATGGCATCTAAGGTACGTAATAATCGGGAGGAAATAGAAGAGAAGGAGAAGCGGGGACGAGTAACGCTGCAAGCTTCTTTGTTGGCTGCCTTGAGGGAAGACCAGGAAAAAAGGGAGAGAAAATACAGGAGGTGAATTTTGTGGGTGAGGAAGGGGCTGTAGAAATAATAGTAGAAATGGTTATGACATTCCCCTGGGAATGCATCGGCATGCAAATTGTAAGCAAGAGGGCCGTTGGAAAAAAATTGTCCATGCCGTCTGAGTAATGGGGCAAGAGAGACAGAAGCAGCCGTTGGAGTCATGCCGGAGATTGGGTTGGAGTGAAGGGGGCCGGAGGAATCTCTTAAAATTTCCCCAGACGATCCTCTGGTTCCAGTCAAGCTGGGGAATGAAAGAAGAGATTTTTGTATTTTTCATTGATAGTGGAGGCACACATGCTGTAGTAAGTAGTTGTAGGGGACCCTTAAGTAGAAGTAAAAGAAGCGTTGTTGGTGCAAGAGGGAAGAAGACTTTAAGGCTGTTTTTACAACCTATGGAATGTTCCATTGGAAATACTAAATTAACTCCTGAATTCCTTTAGATGCCAGAATGCCCCCTACCATTGCTTGGGTGGCATTTACTTGTAAACTGAATGCACGGCTAAGTTCCTCTGAAGACTCTGTTCAGTTGACTCTGTTCAGCCCGCAGGGGACCTCTCCTCTTTGTGGCGGATGCCAGCCTGAACGGGACCTCGCCTGTTTGGGGCACACGGATGGCGGGCGCTGTCGCCAAAAGGCAAAGCAGGGTCATAGCAGAGTTTTCCATTTCTGGGGATGGGCTCAGCCGTCCCCCGCACCAATTTCTCCTATGTAGCAAGGGCGATGGTAGCTTTCTTCTGTTTTCTTGACGAACAAGAGGATGATGGAGCACGTGACAAGAGCACGATCTTTTTCTCTTCCTTTGGCAGTACAGGCACCCAAGGCCAGCCTGCATTCAAGGAACAGCATGGGGATATCTGTGTCGAGCGTTAGCAGAGGAAGGAAGCTTCTTTTGGAGGCTGAGGCGATGAAGCAGAGTCCTTAATTGTTCTGTTTGATTTTCAGCATGGGTGCGGGGAGGGCCTGGGACATGCAAAACATGGTCCCGGAGAGGGGAGCTGTCTGTTACGTGGGAGGCTGTGAGAGCTATCGTGGACACCACTGGACTGGCATCCTGTAAGGATGCTTTCACATGTTCTCTTGTTTAGAGGCCAACCTCGGCTTTGGGCTGTAAACTCAAGTCTGCCAGGCCGGTGCCAGCTTGGCGGCAGCATCTGCCCACGGCAGCACCAGCTTGGTGGTGGTGTGTGCCCATGCCTGTGCCAGGTTGCTGGCTGTGCCTGGCTTGTGAGGGTTGGGGTAATTGGCCCCCTGTTCCCCATGGCGTGGGCTCCAGCTGTGGCCCGGGGCAGCACAGGTGGGACCCATGAGGTGAGGATGGGGCTGGGCCCAGGGTTTAAAAAGGGCTGAGGATGGGGCTGGCCCTGCTGTATCTGCCAGTATTTTAGTCAGATCCTGCATCATTCCGCTCAGTTAAAGGCTCACGAGAATTACTTAACGTTTGCATTGGGAAGTCCTGCTTCAAACAATGAATTTTCAACAAAATGTTTTTGACACTAGTCAATGAACTCCTGTAATACTGCAGCAAAATGACATTTTTAGTGGTTGTTGAATCTCAGAGTGATAACATAGGCGTCCCTGTTTGAGCCCTTACCGCAAGCTTTGCAATGTTTGTTTACACCCTGCTCGGTTCTTTTGTGAAGGTGTGTAGCTATGGGAGGTGCGTTATTGCCAAGGTGCTACGGTGCCGATGCTCTGGCTGTTGGCAGGAATGGGCAAAGCGGAAGGCTCTGTGGCTAGGGGAGAATGGCGTGGACGTGCTGCTGCTCTCTCTGTTGCACCAGAATTTCGACGGCTGGGTTGGGCTGCTAAATCAATGGAACGACCGGAAGAAATTTCAGAAAAGTGAGTACTCTCCTGTCTTTATCTTTGAAAGTCGTTGTCTTTCTACAGACCCCTGTCCATGGCTTAGCTATTTGATTGGCGTGAAACAGACCCAGAATTTTGCTTTAAGTGGTGTTCTGATTCGCTGAAATCCCCCGTAGGTAGAGAGCAAGAATGACAAATGTAGCTTGGTGGTTGAAGTTCTCGGGGTTTCTGTGAAAGCTAACTTGCCAGAATGCGTAGGAAGCAGCCTGAATTCCAGTAGAGATACTGCATAAAAGGCCCTTTTCTTGACAGGAAAAGAGCTTCACGAAACGTCGGCGCTGTTTGCCGTAGGGCCTCCGACATACTTGTTCAGTCATCGTGGGCTTTGTGCCGTTCCCGCAGGCACGATCTTGAACAAGTTTTGTACGGCAGCTGGTCTCTTAGCTGACTTTCTATCTCGCGCTTGGTTGCTTGTACCTGCTCAAAGCTGACTGTAGTGTCAAATGAACCCACAGGAAAATGTCCTCAACTCGTGCTGGTAGGGCAAGCCCGCTGTAGTTGATAAAATCGGAAAATAGCACCATGTTTTGAAACATTTGCCTTGCGAGGACGAGGGCTGTCTCCTGGTAGGCAGCTGAATTCTGTGACTGATTCCACCGGTCCGCTCTGGCACTTGAAGGAGGCAGTCCCTAAGCCAACGCAATCTCAAATGGGGGTCGTTTGGGTTTTTCTAATCATTTCTTAGGGATATGAGGCTTGCGTGGGTGTTTAGCTTGCCCTGTTCTTTCTGTTCCTAATTCTGAACGCACTGACTGGCATAAAAGAACGGTCGTCTTGTAGTCTGACGGTGTCGTCTCCCAGGAGCTGGTGGAAGGTCAGGGCTTACGTCAAACTGATAAGGAGGATTGAGTCTGGGAAGTGGAACGTCTAAACAAGAATTACTGTCCTTGGGAGAGAAGCACATCCTGAAGAAATAGGTAAGCTAATGGAAATGTTTTGGGAACCATCCGAAACAACTAGTAGGAGTGTGATAAGAAGCACCCTCCCGCCAAACTATCCTCCTGATGATACTAAAAGTCACAGCCCTCGAGCTGGAGACACCAGCCCAAGCAGAGCGCCCTCGCCTCTGAGCGTGCGCAGCATGTTAAAGTCGCGCTGTAGCTTGAAGTTGAAATAAGAGAAATGTAGACCAATAGAAAACTGCTTTGTGTAATTACTTATGCATATGCATAGCTAGACCGTATCAATACTGTACTTGTAGGAGCGAACTTTGTGCTAGCTTTGCGGAGCTACCACCTAGCACCCATCTCTGCGCAGACATGCCATAAAAACACCTCTGCCCTGTGTGTATATTGGCGTCCCGCACACCGGGTAAACGACCTCACGCTTGTGGGATAACAGTTTTGACACCCCAGATGGGACCGAGCTGACAGCCTCGCCCGGTTCGTCTTGCCGCATCCGACGGGGAGAAGAGGCCTGAGCGGACTCCAGCGCGCACCGACCTGTTGCCTGGGGACTCCTTCAGCTCCTCCCCTGCGGTCGGGCGGTAAGTGACAAAAGGGTGCAATGCTCCTGAAAAGAGGTGTTTTTTGGGGCTAGGAGAAAAGGGGGTAGGGGCCAAGATGTCTCGGGAAGCAGGCGGCCTGTGTTCTGTTCTGGGCTCTGCATAAGACGCACCAGGAAAGACAGGTGGCAGTAGCGTAGTTCTGTTTGTTTCTCCACGCTGTCCTGTTCTGAGTAACGGAGGGAGACGTCCCTCGTTCTGGTTTGTATAGAAATGCTGGGTTTTTCGGTACCGGTATGGGTGCTGCTGCTTCCCAGGAGGCAGCCCTTTGCTCTCCTCTAGGATGCATCCTGAAGCATTGCAAGAAATTTGGGGGAGATGCCATGACTAAAAATCAGCTAAAACGATATTGTAATCAACGGTGGCCACAATATCCATGGGAAGATGGTGAAAAACAGCCTGAGAATGGATCCTTGAAATATAACACTATATCGGAATTAGTGTTGTGTTGTCTGAGAACTGAAAAATGGCATGAAATGCCTTCTGTGGATATGTTTTTTTTCGTTAAGGCGCGATTGGGATATTAGGAAGAAAGGTGGCTTAGTGGATTCTAAACATCAGATTGGCATATATGTGTTAAAAGAGAAAAAGGGAAAACCTCGTTGTATTGAATGGGAAAATTCAGAAGAGGATATTCAGCTGTTGGTAGCTCCCCCCAAAGAGCCCAAATCTGATAGCTCAAGTGGTGATGGAGTTGTGAGTGCTATCTGTAAAAGAACAAGGGGAGAGAAACCCATAGTTTGAGCTCCCCTCAGACAGGCTGTAGGGCCTGAGGGAGCACCGGTATCCGTACACGTACCTTTTACTGCTTCTGATTTATTAAACTGCAAACGGGCAGTGGGATCCTATGGAAACAATCCAGAAGGAATGTATAGTACTGTTAATCACGACTCCTAGTCCTAACCGGGGAGATGTACAGGCTCTCCTAGAATATTTGTTTACCGCTGAGGAGAGGAGAACAATTTTAGAGAAGGCCAGAGAGGGACTGATCCAACAAGGCGGGGTGGGGTGCCTAATACCAATATGTACCTCCCGAAAGAGGATCCGGAGTGGGATCCAAACACACAAGTGTGAGGGATTAGAGAGGGGAAAGGAATATCAGAAGTTAATTTTGTATGGGATTCAACACGGAGTGCAAAAGCCTAAGAATTTAGCTAAACTATCTGAAGTAAGGCAGGGGGATAAGGAAACCCCGTCAGCCTTCTCTGAGAGATTGTGTGAAGTAGCTCGAAAATGGACCGATCGGGATCCGGAAGATGATAGCAATTCAAAGTTATTTAACACGCTGTTTATTGGTCAAGCAGCAGCAGCAGATATAAGAAAGAGATGACAAAAGGTAGGGGGCGAGGATGGCATGACAATCTCACAGTTCTTCTCAATGGCATCTAAGGTACGTAATAATCGGGAGGAAATAGAAGAGAAGGAGAAGCGGGGACGAGTAACGCTGCAAGCTGCTTTGTTGGCTGCCTTGAGGGAAGACCAGGAAAAAAGGGAGAGAAAATACAGGAGGTGAATTTTGTGGGTGAGGAAGGGGCTGTAGAAATAATAGTAGAAATGGTTATGACATTCCCCTGGGAATGCATCGGCATGCAAATTGTAAGCAAGAGGGCCGTTGGAAAAAAATTGTCCATGCCGTCTGAGTAATGGGGAAAGAGAGACAGAAGCAGCCGTTGGAGTCATGCCGGAGATTGGGTTGGCGTGAAGGGGGCCGGAGGAATCTCTTAAAATTTCCCCAGACGATCCTCTGGTTCCAGTCAAGCTGGGGAATGAAATAGGAGATTTTTGTATTTTTCATTGATAGTGGAGGCACACATGCTGTAGTAAGTAGTTGTAGGGGACCCTTAAGTAGAAGTAAAAGAAGCGTTGTTGGTGCAAGAGGGAAGAAGACTTTAAGGCTGTTTTTACAACCTATGGAATGTTCCATTGGAAATACTAAATTAACTCCTGAATTCCTTTAGATGCCAGAATGCCCCCTACCATTGCTTGGGTGGCATTTACTTGTAAACTGAATGCACGGCTAAGTTCCTCTGAAGACTCTGTTCAGTTGACTCTGTTCAGCCCGCAGGGGACCTCTCCTCTTTGTGGCGGATGCCAGCCTGAACGGGACCTCGCCTGTTTGGGGCACACGGATGGCGGGCGCTGTCGCCAAAAGGCAAAGCAGGGTCATAGCAGAGTTTTCCATTTCTGGGGATGGGCTCAGCCGTCCCCCGCACCAATTTCTCCTATGTAGCAAGGGCGATGGTAGCTTTCTTCTGTTTTCTTGACGAACAAGAGGATGATGGAGCACGTGACAAGAGCACGATCTTTTTCTCTTCCTTTGGCAGTACAGGCACCCAAGGCCAGCCTGCATTCAAGGAACGGCATGGGGATATCTGTGTCGAGCGTTAGCAGAGGAAGGAAGCTTCTTTTGGAGGCTGAGGCGATGAAGCAGAGTCCTTAATTGTTCTGTTTGATTTTCAGCATGGGTGCGGGGAGGGCCTGGGACATGCAAAACATGGTCCCGGAGAGGGGAGCTGTCTGTTACGTGGGAGGCTGTGAGAGCTATCGTGGACACCACTGGACTGGCATCCTGTAAGGATGCTTTCACATGTTCTCTTGTTTAGAGGCCAACCTTGGCTTTGGGCTGTAAACTAAAGTCTGCCAGGCCGGTGCCAGCTTGGCGGCAGCATCTGCCCACGGCAGCACCAGCTTGGTGGTGGTGTGTGCCCATGCCTGTGCCAGGTTGCTGGCTGTGTCTGGCTTGTGAGGGTTGGGGTAATTGGCCCCCTGTTCCCCATGGCGTGGGCTCCAGCTGTGGCCCGGGGCAGCACAGGTGGGACCCATGAGGTGAGGATGGGGCTGGGCCCAGGGTTTAAAAAGGGCTGAGGAAGGGGCTGGCCCTGCTGTATCCGCCATTATTTTAGTCAGATCCTGCATCATTCCGCTCAGTTAAAGGCTCACGAGAATTACTTAACGTTTGCATTGGGAAGTCCTGCTTCAAACAATGAATTTTCAACAAAATGTTTTTGACACTAGTCAATGAACTCCTGTAATACTGCAGCAAAATGACATTTTTAGTGGTTGTTGAATCTCAGAGTGATAACATAGGCGTCCCTGTTTGAGCCCTTACCGCAAGCTTTGCAATGTTTGTTTACACCCTGCTCGGTTCTTTTGTGAAGGTGTGTAGCTATGGGAGGTGCGTTATTGCCAAGGTGCTACGGTGCCGATGCTCTGGCTGTTGGCAGGAATGGGCAAAGCGGAAGGCTCTGTGGCTAGGGGAGAATGGCGTGGACGTGCTGCTGCTCTCTCTGTTGCACCAGAATTTCGACGGCTGGGTTGGGCTGCTAAATCAATGGAACGACCGGAAGAAATTTCAGAAAAGTGAGTACTCTCCTGTCTTTATCTTTGAAAGTCGTTGTCTTTCTACAGACCCCTGTCCATGGCTTAGCTATTTGATTGGCGTGAAACAGACCCAGAATTTTGCTTTAAGTGGTGTTCTGATTCGCTGAAATCCCCCGTAGGTAGAGAGCAAGAATGACAAATGTAGCTTGGTGGTTGAAGTTCTCGGGGTTTCTGTGAAAGCTAACTTGCCAGAATGCGTAGGAAGCAGCCTGAATTCCAGTAGAGATACTGCATAAAAGGCCCTTTTCTTGACAGGAAAAGAGCTTCACGAAACGTCGGCGCTGTTTGCCGTAGGGCCTCCGACATACTTGTTCAGTCATCGTGGGCTTTGTGCCGTTCCCGCAGGCACGATCTTGAACAAGTTTTGTACGGCAGCTGGTCTCTTAGCTGACTTTCTATCTCGCGCTTGGTTGCTTGTACCTGCTCAAAGCTGACTGTAGTGTCAAATGAACCCACAGGAAAATGTCCTCAACTCGCGCTGGTAGGGCAAGCCCGCTGTAGTTGATAAAATCGGAAAATAGCACCATGTTTTGAAACATTTGCCTTGCGAGGACGAGGGCTGTCTCCTGGTAGGCAGCTGAATTCTGTGACTGATTCCACCGGTCCGCTCTGGCACTTGAAGGAGGCAGTCCCTAAGCCAACGCAATCTCAAATGGGGGTCGTTTGGGTTTTTCTAATCATTTCTTAGGGATATGAGGCTTGCGTGGGTGTTTAGCTTGCCCTGTTCTTTCTGTTCCTAATTCTGAACGCACTGACTGGCATAAAAGAACGGTCGTCTTGTAGTCTGACGGTGTCGTCTCCCAGGAGCTGGTGGAAGGTCAGGGCTTACGTCAAACTGATAAGGAGGATTGAGTCTGGGAAGTGGAACGTCTAAACAAGAATTACTGTCCTTGGGAGAGAAGCACATCCTGAAGAAATAGGTAAGCTAATGGAAATGTTTTGGGAACCATCCGAAACAACTAGTAGGAGTGTGATAAGAAGCACCCTCCCGCCAAACTATCCTCCTGATGATACTAAAAGTCACAGCCCTCGAGCTGGAGACACCAGCCCAAGCAGAACGCCCTCGCCTCTGAGCGTGCGCAGCATGTTAAAGTCGCACTGTAGCTTGAAGTTGAAATAAGAGAAATGTAGACCAATAGAAAACTGCTTTGTGTAATTACTTATGCATATGCATAGCTAGACCGTATCAATACTGTACTTGTAGGAGCGAACTTTGTGCTAGCTTTGCGGAGCTACCACCTAGCACCCATCTCTGCGCAGACATGCCATAAAAACACCTCTGCCCTGTGTGTATATTGGCGTCCCGCACACCGGGTAAACGACCTCACGCTTGTGGGATAACAGTTTTGACACCCCAGATGGGACCGAGCTGACAGCCTCGCCCGGTTCGTCTTGCCGCATCCGACGGGGAGAAGAGGCCTGAGCGGACTCCAGCGCGCACCGACCTGTTGCCTGGGGACTCCTTCAGCTCCTCCCCTGCGGTCGGGCGGTAAGTGACAAAAGGGTGCAATGCTCCTGAAAAGAGGTGTTTTTTGGGGCTAGGAGAAAAGGGGGTAGGGGCCAAGATGTCTCGGGAAGCAGGCGGCCTGTGTTCTGTTCTGGGCTCTGCATAAGACGCACCAGGAAAGACAGGTGGCAGTAGCGTAGTTCTGTTTGTTTCTCCACGCTGTCCTGTTCTGAGTAACGGAGGGAGACGTCCCTCGTTCTGGTTTGTATAGAAATGCTGGGTTTTTCGGTACCGGTATGGGTGCTGCTGCTTCCCAGGAGGCAGCCCTTTGCTCTCCTCTAGGATGCATCCTGAAGCATTGCAAGAAATTTGGGGGAGATGCCATGACTAAAAATCAGCTAAAACGATATTGTAATCAACGGTGGCCACAATATCCATGGGAAGATGGTGAAAAACAGCCTGAGAATGGATCCTTGAAATATAACACTATATCGGAATTAGTGTTGTGTTGTCTGAGAACTGAAAAATGGCATGAAATGCCTTCTGTGGATATGTTTTTTTTCGTTAAGGCGCGATTGGGATATTAGGAAGAAAGGTGGCTTAGTGGATTCTAAACATCAGATTGGCATATATGTGTTAAAAGAGAAAAAGGGAAAACCTCGTTGTATTGAATGGGAAAATTCAGAAGAGGATATTCAGCTGTTGGTAGCTCCCCCCAAAGAGCCCAAATCTGATAGCTCAAGTGGTGATGGAGTTGTGAGTGCTATCTGTAAAAGAACAAGGGGAGAGAAACCCATAGTTTGAGCTCCCCTCAGACAGGCTGTAGGGCCTGAGGGAGCACCGGTATCCGTACACGTACCTTTTACTGCTTGTGATTTATTAAACTGCAAACGGGCAGTGGGATCCTATGGAAACAATCCAGAAGGAATGTATAGTACTGTTAATCACGACTCCTAGTCCTAACCGGGGAGATGTACAGGCTCTCCTAGAATATTTGTTTACCGCTGAGGAGAGGAGAACAATTTTAGAGAAGGCCAGAGAGGGACTGATCCAACAAGGCGGGGTGGGGTGCCTAATACCAATATGTACCTCCCGAAAGAGGATCCGGAGTGGGATCCAAACACACAAGTGTGAGGGATTAGAGAGGGGAAAGGAATATCAGAAGTTAATTTTGTATGGGATTCAACACGGAGTGCAAAAGCCTAAGAATTTAGCTAAACTATCTGAAGTAAGGCAGGGGGATAAGGAAACCCCGTCAGCCTTCTCTGAGAGATTGTGTGAAGTAGCTCGAAAATGGACCGATCGGGATCCGGAAGATGATAGCAATTCAAAGTTATTTAACACGCTGTTTATTGGTCAAGCAGCAGCAGCAGATATAAGAAAGAGATGACAAAAGGTAGGGGGCGAGGATGGCATGACAATCTCACAGTTCTTCTCAATGGCATCTAAGGTACGTAATAATCGGGAGGAAATAGAAGAGAAGGAGAAGCGGGGACGAGTAACGCTGCAAGCTGCTTTGTTGGCTGCCTTGAGGGAAGACCAGGAAAAAAGGGAGAGAAAATACAGGAGGTGAATTTTGTGGGTGAGGAAGGGGCTGTAGAAATAATAGTAGAAATGGTTATGACATTCCCCTGGGAATGCATCGGCATGCAAATTGTAAGCAAGAGGGCCGTTGGAAAAAAATTGTCCATGCCGTCTGAGTAATGGGGAAAGAGAGACAGAAGCAGCCGTTGGAGTCATGCCGGAGATTGGGTTGGAGTGAAGGGGGCCGGAGGAATCTCTTAAAATTTCCCCAGACGATCCTCTGGTTCCAGTCAAGCTGGGGAATGAAAGAAGAGATTTTTGTATTTTTCATTGATAGTGGAGGCACACATGCTGTAGTAAGTAGTTGTAGGGGACCCTTAAGTAGAAGTAAAAGAAGCGTTGTTGGTGCAAGAGGGAAGAAGACTTTAAGGCTGTTTTTACAACCTATGGAATGTTCCATTGGAAATACTAAATTAACTCCTGAATTCCTTTAGATGCCAGAATGCCCCCTACCATTGCTTGGGTGGCATTTACTTGTAAACTGAATGCACGGCTAAGTTCCTCTGAAGACTCTGTTCAGTTGACTCTGTTCAGCCCGCAGGGGACCTCTCCTCTTTGTGGCGGATGCCAGCCTGAACGGGACCTCGCCTGTTTGGGGCACACGGATGGCGGGCGCTGTCGCCAAAAGGCAAAGCAGGGTCGTAGCAGAGTTTTCCATTTCTGGGGATGGGCTCAGCCGTCCCCCGCACCAATTTCTCCTATGTAGCAAGGGCGATGGTAGCTTTCTTCTGTTTTCTTGACGAACAAGAGGATGATGGAGCACGTGACAAGAGCACGATCTTTTTCTCTTCCTTTGGCAGTACAGGCACCCAAGGCCAGCCTGCATTCAAGGAACAGCATGGGGATATCTGTGTCGAGCGTTAGCAGAGGAAGGAAGCTTCTTTTGGAGGCTGAGGCGATGAAGCAGAGTCCTTAATTGTTCTGTTTGATTTTCAGCATGGGTGCGGGGAGGGCCTGGGACATGCAAAACATGGTCCCGGAGAGGGGAGCTGTCTGTTACGTGGGAGGCTGTGAGAGCTATCGTGGACACCACTGGACTGGCATCCTGTAAGGATGCTTTCACATGTTCTCTTGTTTAGAGGCCAACCTCGGCTTTGGGCTGTAAACTCAAGTCTGCCAGGCCGGTGCCAGCTTGGCGGCAGCATCTGCCCACGGCAGCACCAGCTTGGTGGTGGTGTGTGCCCATGCCTGTGCCAGGTTGCTGGCTGTGCCTGGCTTGTGAGGGTTGAGGTAATTGGCCCCCTGTTCCCCATGGCGTGGGCTCCAGCTGTGGCCCGGGGCAGCACAGGTGGGACCCATGAGGTGAGGATGGGGCTGGGCCCAGGGTTTAAAAAGGGCTGAGGATGGGGCTGGCCCTGCTGTATCCGCCAGTATTTTAGTCAGATCCTGCATCATTCCGCTCAGTTAAAGGCTCACGAGAATTACTTAACGTTTGCATTGGGAAGTCCTGCTTCAAACAATGAATTTTCAACAAAATGTTTTTGACACTAGTCAATGAACTCCTGTAATACTGCAGCAAAATGACATTTTTAGTGGTTGTTGAATCTCAGAGTGATAACATAGGCGTCCCTGTTTGAGCCCTTACCGCAAGCATTGCAATGTTTGTTTACACCCTGCTCGGTTCTTTTGTGAAGGTGTGTAGCTATGGGAGGTGCGTTATTGCCAAGGTGCTACGGCGCCGATGCTCTGGCTGTTGGCAGGAATGGGCAAAGCGGAAGGCTCTGTGGCTAGGGGAGAATGGCGTGGACGTGCTGCTGCTCTCTCTGTTGCACCAGAATTTCGACGGCTGGGTTGGGCTGCTAAATCAATGGAACGACTGGAAGAAATTTCAGAAAAGTGAGTACTCTCCTGTCTTTATCTTTGAAAGTCGTTGTCTTTCTACAGACCCCTGTCCATGGCTTAGCTATTTGATTGGCGTGAAACAGACCCAGAATTTTGCTTTAAGTGGTGTTCTGATTCGCTGAAATCCCCCGTAGGTAGAGAGCAAGAATGACAAATGTAGCTTGGTGGTTGAAGTTCTCGGGGTTTCTGTGAAAGCTAACTTGCCAGAATGCGTAGGAAGCAGCCTGAATTCCAGTAGAGATACTGCATAAAAGGCCCTTTTCTTGACAGGAAAAGAGCTTCACGAAACGTCGGCGCTGTTTGCCGTAGGGCCTCCGACATACTTGTTCAGTCATCGTGGGCTTTGTGCCGTTCCCGCAGGCACGATCTTGAACAAGTTTTGTACGGCAGCTGGTCTCTTAGCTGACTTTCTATCTCGCGCTTGGTTGCTTGTACCTGCTCAAAGCTGACTGTAGTGTCAAATGAACCCACAGGAAAATGTCCTCAACTCGCGCTGGTAGGGCAAGCCCGCTGTAGTTGATAAAATCGGAAAATAGCACCATGTTTTGAAACATTTGCCTTGCGAGGACGAGGGCTGTCTCCTGGTAGGCAGCTGAATTCTGTGACTGATTCCACCGGTCCGCTCTGGCACTTGAAGGAGGCAGTCCCTAAGCCAACGCAATCTCAAATGGGGGTCGTTTGGGTTTTTCTAATCATTTCTTAGGGATATGAGGCTTGCGTGGGTGTTTAGCTTGCCCTGTTCTTTCTGTTCCTAATTCTGAACGCACTGACTGGCATAAAAGAACGGTCGTCTTGTAGTCTGACGGTGTCGTCTCCCAGGAGCTGGTGGAAGGTCAGGGCTTACGTCAAACTGATAAGGAGGATTGAGTCTGGGAAGTGGAACGTCTAAACAAGAATTACTGTCCTTGGGAGAGAAGCACATCCTGAAGAAATAGGTAAGCTAATGGAAATGTTTTGGGAACCATCCGAAACAACTAGTAGGAGTGTGATAAGAAGCACCCTCCCGCCAAACTATCCTCCTGATGATACTAAAAGTCACAGCCCTCGAGCTGGAGACACCAGCCCAAGCAGAGCGCCCTCGCCTCTGAGCGTGCGCAGCATGTTAAAGTCGCGCTGTAGCTTGAAGTTGAAATAAGAGAAATGTAGACCAATAGAAAACTGCTTTGTGTAATTACTTATGCATATGCATAGCTAGACCGTATCAATACTGTACTTGTAGGAGCGAACTTTGTGCTAGCTTTGCGGAGCTACCACCTAGCACCCATCTCTGCGCAGACATGCCATAAAAACACCTCTGCCCTGTGTGTATATTGGCGTCCCGCACACCGGGTAAACGACCTCACGCTTGTGGGATAACAGTTTTGACACCCCAGATGGGACCGAGCTGACAGCCTCGCCCGGTTCGTCTTGCCGCATCCGACGGGGAGAAGAGGCCTGAGCGGACTCCAGCGCGCACCGACCTGTTGCCTGGGGACTCCTTCAGCTCCTCCCCTGCGGTCGGGCGGTAAGTGACAAAAGGGTGCAATGCTCCTGAAAAGAGGTGTTTTTTGGGGCTAGGAGAAAAGGGGGTAGGGGCCAAGATGTCTCGGGAAGCAGGCGGCCTGTGTTCTGTTCTGGGCTCTGCATAAGACGCACCAGGAAAGACAGGTGGCAGTAGCGTAGTTCTGTTTGTTTCTCCACGCTGTCCTGTTCTGAGTAACGGAGGGAGACGTCCCTCGTTCTGGTTTGTATAGAAATGCTGGGTTTTTCGGTACCGGTATGGGTGCTGCTGCTTCCCAGGAGGCAGCCCTTTGCTCTCCTCTAGGATGCATCCTGAAGCATTGCAAGAAATTTGGGGGAGATGCCATGACTAAAAATCAGCTAAAACGATATTGTAATCAACGGTGGCCACAATATCCATGGGAAGATGGTGAAAAACAGCCTGAGAATGGGTCCTTGAAATATAACACTATATCGGAATTAGTGTTGTGTTGTCTGAGAACTGAAAAATGGCATGAAATGCCTTCTGTGGATATGTTTTTTTTCGTTAAGGCGCGATTGGGATATTAGGAAGAAAGGTGGCTTAGTGGATTCTAAACATCAGATTGGCATATATGTGTTAAAAGAGAAAAAGGGAAAACCTCGTTGTATTGAATGGGAAAATTCAGAAGAGGATATTCAGCTGTTGGTAGCTCCCCCCAAAGAGCCCAAATCTGATAGCTCAAGTGGTGATGGAGTTGTGAGTGCTATCTGTAAAAGAACAAGGGGAGAGAAACCCATAGTTTGAGCTCCCCTCAGACAGGCTGTAGGGCCTGAGGGAGCACCGGTATCCGTACACGTACCTTTTACTGCTTGTGATTTATTAAACTGCAAACGGGCAGTGGGATCCTATGGAAACAATCCAGAAGGAATGTATAGTACTGTTAATCACGACTCCTAGTCCTAACCGGGGAGATGTACAGGCTCTCCTAGAATATTTGTTTACCGCTGAGGAGAGGAGAACAATTTTAGAGAAGGCCAGAGAGGGACTGATCCAACAAGGCGGGGTGGGGTGCCTAATACCAATATGTACCTCCCGAAAGAGGATCCGG
This sequence comes from Mycteria americana, assembly GCF_035582795.1. Taxonomy (NCBI): domain Eukaryota; kingdom Metazoa; phylum Chordata; class Aves; order Ciconiiformes; family Ciconiidae; genus Mycteria; species Mycteria americana. The sequence goes on from NW_027445650.1 coordinate 127,805, forward strand.
AGTGGGATCCAAACACACAAGTGTGAGGGATTAGAGAGGGGAAAGGAATATCAGAAGTTAATTTTGTATGGGATTCAACACGGAGTGCAAAAGCCTAAGAATTTAGCTAAACTATCTGAAGTAAGGCAGGGGGATAAGGAAACCCCGTCAGCCTTCTCTGAGAGATTGTGTGAAGTAGCTCGAAAATGGACCGATCGGGATCCGGAAGATGATAGCAATTCAAAGTTATTTAACACGCTGTTTATTGGTCAAGCAGCAGCAGCAGATATAAGAAAGAGATGACAAAAGGTAGGGGGCGAGGATGGCATGACAATCTCACAGTTCTTCTCAATGGCATCTAAGGTACGTAATAATCGGGAGGAAATAGAAGAGAAGGAGAAGCGGGGACGAGTAACGCTGCAAGCTGCTTTGTTGGCTGCCTTGAGGGAAGACCAGGAAAAAAGGGAGAGAAAATACAGGAGGTGAATTTTGTGGGTGAGGAAGGGGCTGTAGAAATAATAGTAGAAATGGTTATGACATTCCCCTGGGAATGCATCGGCATGCAAATTGTAAGCAAGAGGGCCGTTGGAAAAAAATTGTCCATGCCGTCTGAGTAATGGGGAAAGAGAGACAGAAGCAGCCGTTGGAGTCATGCCGGAGATTGGGTTGGAGTGAAGGGGGCCGGAGGAATCTCTTAAAATTTCCCCAGACGATCCTCTGGTTCCAGTCAAGCTGGGGAATGAAAGAAGAGATTTTTGTATTTTTCATTGATAGTGGAGGCACACATGCTGTAGTAAGTAGTTGTAGGGGACCCTTAAGTAGAAGTAAAAGAAGCGTTGTTGGTGCAAGAGGGAAGAAGACTTTAAGGCTGTTTTTACAACCTATGGAATGTTCCATTGGAAATACTAAATTAACTCCTGAATTCCTTTAGATGCCAGAATGCCCCCTACCATTGCTTGGGTGGCATTTACTTGTAAACTGAATGCACGGCTAAGTTCCTCTGAAGACTCTGTTCAGTTGACTCTGTTCAGCCCGCAGGGGACCTCTCCTCTTTGTGGCGGATGCCAGCCTGAACGGGACCTCGCCTGTTTGGGGCACACGGATGGCGGGCGCTGTCGCCAAAAGGCAAAGCAGGGTCGTAGCAGAGTTTTCCATTTCTGGGGATGGGCTCAGCCGTCCCCCGCACCAATTTCTCCTATGTAGCAAGGGCGATGGTAGCTTTCTTCTGTTTTCTTGACGAACAAGAGGATGATGGAGCACGTGACAAGAGCACGATCTTTTTCTCTTCCTTTGGCAGTACAGGCACCCAAGGCCAGCCTGCATTCAAGGAACAGCATGGGGATATCTGTGTCGAGCGTTAGCAGAGGAAGGAAGCTTCTTTTGGAGGCTGAGGCGATGAAGCAGAGTCCTTAATTGTTCTGTTTGATTTTCAGCATGGGTGCGGGGAGGGCCTGGGACATGCAAAACATGGTCCCGGAGAGGGGAGCTGTCTGTTACGTGGGAGGCTGTGAGAGCTATCGTGGACACCACTGGACTGGCATCCTGTAAGGATGCTTTCACATGTTCTCTTGTTTAGAGGCCAACCTCGGCTTTGGGCTGTAAACTCAAGTCTGCCAGGCCGGTGCCAGCTTGGCGGCAGCATCTGCCCACGGCAGCACCAGCTTGGTGGTGGTGTGTGCCCATGCCTGTGCCAGGTTGCTGGCTGTGCCTGGCTTGTGAGGGTTGAGGTAATTGGCCCCCTGTTCCCCATGGCGTGGGCTCCAGCTGTGGCCCGGGGCAGCACAGGTGGGACCCATGAGGTGAGGATGGGGCTGGGCCCAGGGTTTAAAAAGGGCTGAGGATGGGGCTGGCCCTGCTGTATCCGCCAGTATTTTAGTCAGATCCTGCATCATTCCGCTCAGTTAAAGGCTCACGAGAATTACTTAACGTTTGCATTGGGAAGTCCTGCTTCAAACAATGAATTTTCAACAAAATGTTTTTGACACTAGTCAATGAACTCCTGTAATACTGCAGCAAAATGACATTTTTAGTGGTTGTTGAATCTCAGAGTGATAACATAGGCGTCCCTGTTTGAGCCCTTACCGCAAGCATTGCAATGTTTGTTTACACCCTGCTCGGTTCTTTTGTGAAGGTGTGTAGCTATGGGAGGTGCGTTATTGCCAAGGTGCTACGGCGCCGATGCTCTGGCTGTTGGCAGGAATGGGCAAAGCGGAAGGCTCTGTGGCTAGGGGAGAATGGCGTGGACGTGCTGCTGCTCTCTCTGTTGCACCAGAATTTCGACGGCTGGGTTGGGCTGCTAAATCAATGGAACGACTGGAAGAAATTTCAGAAAAGTGAGTACTCTCCTGTCTTTATCTTTGAAAGTCGTTGTCTTTCTACAGACCCCTGTCCATGGCTTAGCTATTTGATTGGCGTGAAACAGACCCAGAATTTTGCTTTAAGTGGTGTTCTGATTCGCTGAAATCCCCCGTAGGTAGAGAGCAAGAATGACAAATGTAGCTTGGTGGTTGAAGTTCTCGGGGTTTCTGTGAAAGCTAACTTGCCAGAATGCGTAGGAAGCAGCCTGAATTCCAGTAGAGATACTGCATAAAAGGCCCTTTTCTTGACAGGAAAAGAGCTTCACGAAACGTCGGCGCTGTTTGCCGTAGGGCCTCCGACATACTTGTTCAGTCATCGTGGGCTTTGTGCCGTTCCCGCAGGCACGATCTTGAACAAGTTTTGTACGGCAGCTGGTCTCTTAGCTGACTTTCTATCTCGCGCTTGGTTGCTTGTACCTGCTCAAAGCTGACTGTAGTGTCAAATGAACCCACAGGAAAATGTCCTCAACTCGCGCTGGTAGGGCAAGCCCGCTGTAGTTGATAAAATCGGAAAATAGCACCATGTTTTGAAACATTTGCCTTGCGAGGACGAGGGCTGTCTCCTGGTAGGCAGCTGAATTCTGTGACTGATTCCACCGGTCCGCTCTGGCACTTGAAGGAGGCAGTCCCTAAGCCAACGCAATCTCAAATGGGGGTCGTTTGGGTTTTTCTAATCATTTCTTAGGGATATGAGGCTTGCGTGGGTGTTTAGCTTGCCCTGTTCTTTCTGTTCCTAATTCTGAACGCACTGACTGGCATAAAAGAACGGTCGTCTTGTAGTCTGACGGTGTCGTCTCCCAGGAGCTGGTGGAAGGTCAGGGCTTACGTCAAACTGATAAGGAGGATTGAGTCTGGGAAGTGGAACGTCTAAACAAGAATTACTGTCCTTGGGAGAGAAGCACATCCTGAAGAAATAGGTAAGCTAATGGAAATGTTTTGGGAACCATCCGAAACAACTAGTAGGAGTGTGATAAGAAGCACCCTCCCGCCAAACTATCCTCCTGATGATACTAAAAGTCACAGCCCTCGAGCTGGAGACACCAGCCCAAGCAGAGCGCCCTCGCCTCTGAGCGTGCGCAGCATGTTAAAGTCGCGCTGTAGCTTGAAGTTGAAATAAGAGAAATGTAGACCAATAGAAAACTGCTTTGTGTAATTACTTATGCATATGCATAGCTAGACCGTATCAATACTGTACTTGTAGGAGCGAACTTTGTGCTAGCTTTGCGGAGCTACCACCTAGCACCCATCTCTGCGCAGACATGCCATAAAAACACCTCTGCCCTGTGTGTATATTGGCGTCCCGCACACCGGGTAAACGACCTCACGCTTGTGGGATAACAGTTTTGACACCCCAGATGGGACCGAGCTGACAGCCTCGCCCGGTTCGTCTTGCCGCATCCGACGGGGAGAAGAGGCCTGAGCGGACTCCAGCGCGCACCGACCTGTTGCCTGGGGACTCCTTCAGCTCCTCCCCTGCGGTCGGGCGGTAAGTGACAAAAGGGTGCAATGCTCCTGAAAAGAGGTGTTTTTTGGGGCTAGGAGAAAAGGGGGTAGGGGCCAAGATGTCTCGGGAAGCAGGCGGCCTGTGTTCTGTTCTGGGCTCTGCATAAGACGCACCAGGAAAGACAGGTGGCAGTAGCGTAGTTCTGTTTGTTTCTCCACGCTGTCCTGTTCTGAGTAACGGAGGGAGACGTCCCTCGTTCTGGTTTGTATAGAAATGCTGGGTTTTTCGGTACCGGTATGGGTGCTGCTGCTTCCCAGGAGGCAGCCCTTTGCTCTCCTCTAGGATGCATCCTGAAGCATTGCAAGAAATTTGGGGGAGATGCCATGACTAAAAATCAGCTAAAACGATATTGTAATCAACGGTGGCCACAATATCCATGGGAAGATGGTGAAAAACAGCCTGAGAATGGGTCCTTGAAATATAACACTATATCGGAATTAGTGTTGTGTTGTCTGAGAACTGAAAAATGGCATGAAATGCCTTCTGTGGATATGTTTTTTTTCGTTAAGGCGCGATTGGGATATTAGGAAGAAAGGTGGCTTAGTGGATTCTAAACATCAGATTGGCATATATGTGTTAAAAGAGAAAAAGGGAAAACCTCGTTGTATTGAATGGGAAAATTCAGAAGAGGATATTCAGCTGTTGGTAGCTCCCCCCAAAGAGCCCAAATCTGATAGCTCAAGTGGTGATGGAGTTGTGAGTGCTATCTGTAAAAGAACAAGGGGAGAGAAACCCATAGTTTGAGCTCCCCTCAGACAGGCTGTAGGGCCTGAGGGAGCACCGGTATCCGTACACGTACCTTTTACTGCTTCTGATTTATTAAACTGCAAACAGGCAGTGGGATCCTATGGAAACAATCCAGAAGGAATGTATAGTACTGTTAATCACGACTCCTAGTCCTAACCGGGGAGATGTACAGGCTCTCCTAGAATATTTGTTTACCGCTGAGGAGAGGAGAACAATTTTAGAGAAGGCCAGAGAGGGACTGATCCAACAAGGCGGGGTGGGGTGCCTAATACCAATATGTACCTCCCGAAAGAGGATCCGGAGTGGGATCCAAACACACAAGTGTGAGGGATTAGAGAGGGGAAAGGAATATCAGAAGTTAATTTTGTATGGGATTCAACACGGAGTGCAAAAGCCTAAGAATTTAGCTAAACTATCTGAAGTAAGGCAGGGGGATAAGGAAACCCCGTCAGCCTTCTCTGAGAGATTGTGTGAAGTAGCTCGAAAATGGACCGATCGGGATCCGGAAGATGATAGCAATTCAAAGTTATTTAACACGCTGTTTATTGGTCAAGCAGCAGCAGCAGATATAAGAAAGAGATGACAAAAGGTAGGGGGCGAGGATGGCATGACAATCTCACAGTTCTTCTCAATGGCATCTAAGGTACGTAATAATCGGGAGGAAATAGAAGAGAAGGAGAAGCGGGGACGAGTAACGCTGCAAGCTGCTTTGTTGGCTGCCTTGAGGGAAGACCAGGAAAAAAGGGAGAGAAAATACAGGAGGTGAATTTTGTGGGTGAGGAAGGGGCTGTAGAAATAATAGTAGAAATGGTTATGACATTCCCCTGGGAATGCATCGGCATGCAAATTGTAAGCAAGAGGGCCGTTGGAAAAAAATTGTCCATGCCGTCTGAGTAATGGGGAAAGAGAGACAGAAGCAGCCGTTGGAGTCATGCCGGAGATTGGGTTGGCGTGAAGGGGGCCGGAGGAATCTCTTAAAATTTCCCCAGACGATCCTCTGGTTCCAGTCAAGCTGGGGAATGAAATAGGAGATTTTTGTATTTTTCATTGATAGTGGAGGCACACATGCTGTAGTAAGTAGTTGTAGGGGACCCTTAAGTAGAAGTAAAAGAAGCGTTGTTGGTGCAAGAGGGAAGAAGACTTTAAGGCTGTTTTTACAACCTATGGAATGTTCCATTGGAAATACTAAATTAACTCCTGAATTCCTTTAGATGCCAGAATGCCCCCTACCATTGCTTGGGTGGCATTTACTTGTAAACTGAATGCACGGCTAAGTTCCTCTGAAGACTCTGTTCAGTTGACTCTGTTCAGCCCGCAGGGGACCTCTCCTCTTTGTGGCGGATGCCAGCCTGAACGGGACCTCGCCTGTTTGGGGCACACGGATGGCGGGCGCTGTCGCCAAAAGGCAAAGCAGGGTCGTAGCAGAGTTTTCCATTTCTGGGGATGGGCTCAGCCGTCCCCCGCACCAATTTCTCCTATGTAGCAAGGGCGATGGTAGCTTTCTTCTGTTTTCTTGACGAACAAGAGGATGATGGAGCACGTGACAAGAGCACGATCTTTTTCTCTTCCTTTGGCAGTACAGGCACCCAAGGCCAGCCTGCATTCAAGGAACAGCATGGGGATATCTGTGTCGAGCGTTAGCAGAGGAAGGAAGCTTCTTTTGGAGGCTGAGGCGATGAAGCAGAGTCCTTAATTGTTCTGTTTGATTTTTCAGCATGGGTGCGGGGAGGGCCTGGGACATGCAAAACATGGTCCCGGAGAGGGGAGCTGTCTGTTACGTGGGAGGCTGTGAGAGCTATCGTGGACACCACTGGACTGGCATCCTGTAAGGATGCTTTCACATGTTCTCTTGTTTAGAGGCCAACCTCGGCTTTGGGCTGTAAACTCAAGTCTGCCAGGCCGGTGCCAGCTTGGCGGCAGCATCTGCCCACGGCAGCACCAGCTTGGTGGTGGTGTGTGCCCATGCCTGTGCCAGGTTGCTGGCTGTGCCTGGCTTGTGAGGGTTGAGGTAATTGGCCCCCTGTTCCCCATGGCGTGGGCTCCAGCTGTGGCCCGGGGCAGCACAGGTGGGACCCATGAGGTGAGGATGGGGCTGGGCCCAGGGTTTAAAAAGGGCTGAGGATGGGGCTGGCCCTGCTGTATCCGCCAGTATTTTAGTCAGATCCTGCATCATTCCGCTCAGTTAAAGGCTCACGAGAATTACTTAACGTTTGCATTGGGAAGTCCTGCTTCAAACAATGAATTTTCAACAAAATGTTTTTGACACTAGTCAATGAACTCCTGTAATACTGCAGCAAAATGACATTTTTAGTGGTTGTTGAATCTCAGAGTGATAACATAGGCGTCCCTGTTTGAGCCCTTACCGCAAGCATTGCAATGTTTGTTTACACCCTGCTCGGTTCTTTTGTGAAGGTGTGTAGCTATGGGAGGTGCGTTATTGCCAAGGTGCTACGGCGCCGATGCTCTGGCTGTTGGCAGGAATGGGCAAAGCGGAAGGCTCTGTGGCTAGGGGAGAATGGCGTGGACGTGCTGCTGCTCTCTCTGTTGCACCAGAATTTCGACGGCTGGGTTGGGCTGCTAAATCAATGGAACGACTGGAAGAAATTTCAGAAAAGTGAGTACTCTCCTGTCTTTATCTTTGAAAGTCGTTGTCTTTCTACAGACCCCTGTCCATGGCTTAGCTATTTGATTGGCGTGAAACAGACCCAGAATTTTGCTTTAAGTGGTGTTCTGATTCGCTGAAATCCCCCGTAGGTAGAGAGCAAGAATGACAAATGTAGCTTGGTGGTTGAAGTTCTCGGGGTTTCTGTGAAAGCTAACTTGCCAGAATGCGTAGGAAGCAGCCTGAATTCCAGTAGAGATACTGCATAAAAGGCCCTTTTCTTGACAGGAAAAGAGCTTCACGAAACGTCGGCGCTGTTTGCCGTAGGGCCTCCGACATACTTGTTCAGTCATCGTGGGCTTTGTGCCGTTCCCGCAGGCACGATCTTGAACAAGTTTTGTACGGCAGCTGGTCTCTTAGCTGACTTTCTATCTCGCGCTTGGTTGCTTGTACCTGCTCAAAGCTGACTGTAGTGTCAAATGAACCCACAGGAAAATGTCCTCAACTCGCGCTGGTAGGGCAAGCCCGCTGTAGTTGATAAAATCGGAAAATAGCACCATGTTTTGAAACATTTGCCTTGCGAGGACGAGGGCTGTCTCCTGGTAGGCAGCTGAATTCTGTGACTGATTCCACCGGTCCGCTCTGGCACTTGAAGGAGGCAGTCCCTAAGCCAACGCAATCTCAAATGGGGGTCGTTTGGGTTTTTCTAATCATTTCTTAGGGATATGAGGCTTGCGTGGGTGTTTAGCTTGCCCTGTTCTTTCTGTTCCTAATTCTGAACGCACTGACTGGCATAAAAGAACGGTCGTCTTGTAGTCTGACGGTGTCGTCTCCCAGGAGCTGGTGGAAGGTCAGGGCTTACGTCAAACTGATAAGGAGGATTGAGTCTGGGAAGTGGAACGTCTAAACAAGAATTACTGTCCTTGGGAGAGAAGCACATCCTGAAGAAATAGGTAAGCTAATGGAAATGTTTTGGGAACCATCCGAAACAACTAGTAGGAGTGTGATAAGAAGCACCCTCCCGCCAAACTATCCTCCTGATGATACTAAAAGTCACAGCCCTCGAGCTGGAGACACCAGCCCAAGCAGAGCGCCCTCGCCTCTGAGCGTGCGCAGCATGTTAAAGTCGCGCTGTAGCTTGAAGTTGAAATAAGAGAAATGTAGACCAAGAGAAAACTGCTTTGTGTAATTACTTATGCATATGCATAGCTAGACCGTATCAATACTGTACTTGTAGGAGCGAACTTTGTGCTAGCTTTGCGGAGCTACCACCTAGCACCCATCTCTGCGCAGACATGCCATAAAAACACCTCTGCCCTGTGTGTATATTGGCGTCCCGCACACCGGGTAAACGACCTCACGCTTGTGGGATAACAGTTTTGACACCCCAGATGGGACCGAGCTGACAGCCTCGCCCGGTTCGTCTTGCCGCATCCGACGGGGAGAAGAGGCCTGAGCGGACTCCAGCGCGCACCGACCTGTTGCCTGGGGACTCCTTCAGCTCCTCTCCTGCGGTCGGGCGGTAAGTGACAAAACGGTGCAATGCTCCTGAAAAGAGGTGTTTTTTGGGGCTAGGAGAAAAGGGGGTAGGGGCCAAGATGTCTCGGGAAGCAGGCGGCCTGTGTTCTGTTCTGGGCTCTGCATAAGACGCACCAGGAAAGACAGGTGGCAGTAGCAGAGTTCTGTTTGTTTCTCCACGCTGTCCTGTTCTGAGTAACGGAGGGAGACGTCCCTCGTTCTGGTTTGTATAGAAATGCTGGGTTTTTCGGTACCGGTATGGGTGCTGCTGCTTCCCAGGAGGCAGCCCTTTGCTCTCCTCTAGGATGCATCCTGAAGCATTGCAAGAAATTTGGGGGAGATGCCATGACTAAAAATCAGCTAAAACGATATTGTAATCAACAGTGGCCACAATATCCATGGGAAGATGGTGAAAAACAGCCTGAGAATGGATCCTTGAAATATAACACTATATCGGAATTAATGTTGTGTTGTCGGGGAACTGAAAAATGGGATGAAATGCCTTCTGTGGATATGTTTTTTTCGTTAAGACGCGATTGGGATATTAGGAAGAAAGGTGGTTTAGTGGACGCTAAACATCGGATTGGAATATATGTGTTAAAAGAGAAAAAGGGAAAACCTCGTTGTATTGAATGGGAAAATTCAGAAGAGGATATTCAGCTGTTGGTAGCTCCCCCCAAAGAGCCCAAATCTGATAGCTCAAGTGGTGATGGAGTTGTGAGTGCTATCTGTAAAAGAACAAGGGGAGAGAAACCCATAGTTTGAGCTCCCCTCAGACAGGCTGTAGGGCCTGAGGGAGCACCGGTATCCGTACACGTACCTTTTACTGCTTCTGATTTATTAAACTGCAAACGGGCAGTGGGATCCTATGGAAACAATCCAGAAGGAATGTATAGTACTGTTAATCACGACTCCTAGTCCTAACCGGGGAGATGTACAGGCTCTCCTAGAATATTTGTTTACCGCTGAGGAGAGGAGAACAATTTTAGAGAAGGCTAGAGAGGGACTGATCCAACAAGGCGGGGTGGGGTGCCTAATACCAATATGTACCTCCCGAAAGAGGATCCGGAGTGGGATCCAAACACACAAGTGTGAGGGATTAGAGAGGGGAAAGGAATATCAGAAGTTAATTTTGTATGGGATTCAACACGGAGTGCAAAAGCCTAAGAATTTAGCTAAACTATCTGAAGTAAGGCAGGGGGATAAGGAAACCCCGTCAGCCTTCTCTGAGAGATTGTGTGAAGTAGCTCGAAAATGGACCGATCGGGATCCGGAAGATGATAGCAATTCAAAGTTATTTAACACGCCGTTTATTGGTCAAGCAGCAGCAGCAGATATAAGAAAGAGATGACAAAAGCTAGGGGGCGAGGATGGCATGACAATCTCACAGTTCTTCTCAATGGCATCTAAGGTACGTAATAATCGGGAGGAAATAGAAGAGAAGGAGAAGCGGGGACGAGTAACGCTGCAAGCTGCTTTGTTGGCTGCCTTGAGGGAAGACCAGGAAAAAAGGGAGAGAAAATACAGGAGGTGAATTTTGTGGGTGAGGAAGGGGCTGTAGAAATAATAGTAGAAATGGTTATGACATTCCCCTGGGAATGCATCGGCATGCAAATTGTAAGCAAGAGGGCCGTTGGAAAAAAATTGTCCATGCCGTCTGAGTAATGGGGAAAGAGAGACAGAAGCAGCCGTTGGAGTCATGCCGGAGATTGGGTTGGAGTGAAGGGGGCCGGAGGAATCTCTTAAAATTTCCCCAGACGATCCTCTGGTTCCAGTCAAGCTGGGGAATGAAAGAAGAGATTTTTGTATTTTTCATTGATAGTGGAGGCACACATGCTGTAGTAAGTAGTTGTAGGGGACCCTTAAGTAGAAGTAAAAGAAGCGTTGTTGGTGCAAGAGGGAAGAAGACTTTAAGGCTGTTTTTACAACCTATGGAATGTTCCATTGGAAATACTAAATTAACTCCTGAATTCCTTTAGATGCCAGAATGCCCCCTACCATTGCTTGGGTGGCATTTACTTGTAAACTGAATGCACGGCTAAGTTCCTCTGAAGACTCTGTTCAGTTGACTCTGTTCAGCCCGCAGGGGACCTCTCCTCTTTGTGGCGGATGCCAGCCTGAACGGGACCTCGCCTGTTTGGGGCACACGGATGGCGGGCGCTGTCGCCAAAAGGCAAAGCAGGTTCATAGCAGAGTTTTCCATTTCTGGGGATGGGCTCAGCCGTCCCCCGCACCAATTTCTCCTATGTAGCAAGGGCGATGGTAGCTTTCTTCTGTTTTCTTGACGAACAAGAGGATGATGGAGCACGTGACAAGAGCACGATCTTTTTCTCTTCCTTTGGCAGTACAGGCACCCAAGGCCAGCCTGCATTCAAGGAACAGCATGGGGATATCTGTGTCGAGCGTTAGCAGAGGAAGGAAGCTTCTTTTGGAGGCTGAGGCGATGAAGCAGAGTCCTTAATTGTTCTGTTTGATTTTCAGCATGGGTGCGGGGAGGGCCTGGGACATGCAAAACATGGTCCCGGAGAGGGGAGCTGTCTGTTACGTGGGAGGCTGTGAGAGCTATCGTGGACACCACTGGACTGGCATCCTGTAAGGATGCTTTCACATGTTCTCTTGTTTAGAGGCCAACCTTGGCTTTGGGCTGTAAACTAAAGTCTGCCAGGCCGGTGCCAGCTTGGCGGCAGCATCTGCCCACGGCAGCACCAGCTTGGTGGTGGTGTGTGCCCATGCCTGTGCCAGGTTGCTGGCTGTGTCTGGCTTGTGAGGGTTGGGGTAATTGGCCCCCTGTTCCCCATGGCGTGGGCTCCAGCTGTGGCCCGGGGCAGCACAGGTGGGACCCATGAGGTGAGGATGGGGCTGGGCCCAGGGTTTAAAAAGGGCTGAGGATGGGGCTGGCCCTGCTGTATCCGCCATTATTTTAGTCAGATCCTGCATCATTCCGCTCAGTTAAAGGCTCACGAGAATTACTTAACGTTTGCATTGGGAAGTCCTGCTTCAAACAATGAATTTTCAACAAAATGTTTTTGACACTAGTCAATGAACTCCTGTAATACTGCAGCAAAATGACATTTTTAGTGGTTGTTGAATCTCAGAGTGATAACATAGGCGTCCCTGTTTGAGCCCTTACCGCAAGCTTTGCAATGTTTGTTTACACCCTGCTCGGTTCTTTTGTGAAGGTGTGTAGCTATGGGAGGTGCGTTATTGCCAAGGTGCTACGGTGCCGATGCTCTGGCTGTTGGCAGGAATGGGCAAAGCGGAAGGCTCTGTGGCTAGGGGAGAATGGCGTGGACGTGCTGCTGCTCTCTCTGTTGCACCAGAATTTCGACGTCTGGGTTGGGCTGCTAAATCAATGGAACGACTGGAAGAAATTTCAGAAAAGTGAGTACTCTCCTGTCTTTATCTTTGAAAGTCGTTGTCTTTCTACAGACCCCTGTCCATGGCTTAGCTATTTGATTGGCGTGAAACAGACCCAGAATTTTGCTTTAAGTGGTGTTCTGATTCGCTGAAATCCCCCGTAGGTAGAGAGCAAGAATGACAAATGTAGCTTGGTGGTTGAAGTTCTCGGGGTTTCTGTGAAAGCTAACTTGCCAGAATGCGTAGGAAGCAGCCTGAATTCCAGTAGAGATACTGCATAAAAGGCCCTTTTCTTGACAGGAAAAGAGCTTCACGAAACGTCGGCGCTGTTTGCCGTAGGGCCTCCGACATACTTGTTCAGTCATCGTGGGCTTTGTGCCGTTCCCGCAGGCACGATCTTGAACAAGTTTTGTACGGCAGCTGGTCTCTTAGCTGACTTTCTATCTCGCGCTTGGTTGCTTGTACCTGCTCAAAGCTGACTGTAGTGTCAAATGAACCCACAGGAAAATGTCCTCAACTCGCGCTGGTAGGGCAAGCCCGCTGTAGTTGATAAAATCGGAAAATAGCACCATGTTTTGAAACATTTGCCTTGCGAGGACGAGGGCTGTCTCCTGGTAGGCAGCTGAATTCTGTGACTGATTCCACTGGTCCGCTCTGGCACTTGAAGGAGGCAGTCCCTAAGCCAACGCAATCTCAAATGGGGGTCGTTTGGGTTTTTCTAATCATTTCTTAGGGATATGAGGCTTGCGTGGGTGTTTAGCTTGCCCTGTTCTTTCTGTTCCTAATTCTGAACGCACTGACTGGCATAAAAGAACGGTCGTCTTGTAGTCTGACGGTGTCGTCTCCCAGGAGCTGGTGGAAGGTCAGGGCTTACGTCAAACTGATAAAGAGGATTGAGTCTGGGAAGTGGAACGTCTAAACAAGAATTACTGTCCTTGGGAGAGAAGCACATCCTGAAGAAATAGGTAAGCTAATGGAAATGTTTTGGGAACCATCCGAAACAACTAGTAGGAGTGTGATAAGAAGCACCCTCCCGCCAAACTATCCTCCTTATGATACTAAAAGTCACAGCCCTCGAGCTGGAGACACCAGCCCAAGCAGAGCGCCCTCGCCTCTGAGCGTGCGCAGCATGTTAAAGTCGCGCTGTAGCTTGAAGTTGAAATAAGAGAAATGTAGACCAAGAGAAAACTGCTTTGTGTAATTACTTATGCATATGCATAGCTAGACCGTATCAATACTGTACTTGTAGGAGCGAACTTTGTGCTAGCTTTGCGGAGCTACCACCTAGCACCCATCTCTGCGCAGACATGCCATAAAAACACCTCTGCCCTGTGTGTATATTGGCGTCCCGCACACCGGGTAAACGACCTCACGCTTGTGGGATAACAGTTTTGACACCCCAGATGGGACCGAGCTGACAGCCTCGCCCGGTTCGTCTTGCCGCATCCGACGGGGAGAAGAGGCCTGAGCGGACTCCAGCGCGCACCGACCTGTTGCCTGGGGACTCCTTCAGCTCCTCTCCTGCGGTCGGGCGGTAAGTGACAAAAGGGTGCAATGCTCCTGAAAAGAGGTGTTTTTTGGGGCTAGGAGAAAAGGGGGTAGGGGCCAAGATGTCTCGGGAAGCAGGCGGCCTGTGTTCTGTTCTGGGCTCTGCATAAGACGCACCAGGAAAGACAGGTGGCAGTAGCGTAGTTCTGTTTGTTTCTCCACGCTGTCCTGTTCTGAGTAACGGAGGGAGACGTCCCTCGTTCTGGTTTGTATAGAAATGCTGGGTTTTTCGGTACCGGTATGGGTGCTGCTGCTTCCCAGGAGGCAGCCCTTTGCTCTCCTCTAGGATGCATCCTGAAGCATTGCAAGAAATTTGGGGGAGATGCCATGACTAAAAATCAGCTAAAACGATATTGTAATCAACAGTGGCCACAATATCCATGGGAAGATGGTGAAAAACAGCCTGAGAATGGATCCTTGAAATATAACACTATATCGGAATTAATGTTGTGTTGTCGGGGAACTGAAAAATGGGATGAAATGCCTTCTGTGGATATGTTTTTTTCGTTAAGACGCGATTGGGATATTAGGAAGAAAGGTGGTTTAGTGGACGCTAAACATCGGATTGGAATATATGTGTTAAAAGAGAAAAAGGGAAAACCTCGTTGTATTGAATGGGAAAATTCAGAAGAGGATATTCAGCTGTTGGTAGCTCCCCCCAAAGAGCCCAAATCTGATAGCTCAAGTGGTGATGGAGTTGTGAGTGCTATCTGTAAAAGAACAAGGGGAGAGAAACCCATAGTTTGAGCTCCCCTCAGACAGGCTGTAGGGCCTGAGGGAGCACCGGTATCCGTACACGTACCTTTTACTGCTTCTGATTTATTAAACTGCAAACGGGCAGTGGGATCCTATGGAAACAATCCAGAAGGAATGTATAGTACTGTTAATCACGACTCCTAGTCCTAACCGGGGAGATGTACAGGCTCTCCTAGAATATTTGTTTACCGCTGAGGAGAGGAGAACAATTTTAGAGAAGGCTAGAGAGGGACTGATCCAACAAGGCGGGGTGGGGTGCCTAATACCAATATGTACCTCCCGAAAGAGGATCCGGAGTGGGATCCAAACACACAAGTGTGAGGGATTAGAGAGGGGAAAGGAATATCAGAAGTTAATTTTGTATGGGATTCAACACGGAGTGCAAAAGCCTAAGAATTTAGCTAAACTATCTGAAGTAAGGCAGGGGGATAAGGAAACCCCGTCAGCCTTCTCTGAGAGATTGTGTGAAGTAGCTCGAAAATGGACCGATCGGGATCCGGAAGATGATAGCAATTCAAAGTTATTTAACACGCTGTTTATTGGTCAAGCAGCAGCAGCAGATATAAGAAAGAGATGACAAAAGCTAGGGGGCGAGGATGGCATGACAATCTCACAGTTCTTCTCAATGGCATCTAAGGTACGTAATAATCGGGAGGAAATAGAAGAGAAGGAGAAGCGGGGACGAGTAACGCTGCAAGCTGCTTTGTTGGCTGCCTTGAGGGAAGACCAGGAAAAAAGGGAGAGAAAATACAGGAGGTGAATTTTGTGGGTGAGGAAGGGGCTGTAGAAATAATAGTAGAAATGGTTATGACATTCCCCTGGGAATGCATCGGCATGCAAATTGTAAGCAAGAGGGCCGTTGGAAAAAAATTGTCCATGCCGTCTGAGTAATGGGGCAAGAGAGACAGAAGCAGCCGTTGGAGTCATGCCGGAGATTGGGTTGGAGTGAAGGGGGCCGGAGGAATCTCTTAAAATTTCCCCAGACGATCCTCTGGTTCCAGTCAAGCTGGGGAATGAAAGAAGAGATTTTTGTATTTTTCATTGATAGTGGAGGCACACATGCTGTAGTAAGTAGTTGTAGGGGACCCTTAAGTAGAAGTAAAAGAAGCGTTGTTGGTGCAAGAGGGAAGAAGACTTTAAGGCTGTTTTTACAACCTATGGAATGTTCCATTGGAAATACTAAATTAACTCCTGAATTCCTTTAGATGCCAGAATGCCCCCTACCATTGCTTGGGTGGCATTTACTTGTAAACTGAATGCACGGCTAAGTTCCTCTGAAGACTCTGTTCAGTTGACTCTGTTCAGCCCGCAGGGGACCTCTCCTCTTTGTGGCGGATGCCAGCCTGAACGGGACCTCGCCTGTTTGGGGCACACGGATGGCGGGCGCTGTCGCCAAAAGGCAAAGCAGGGTCATAGCAGAGTTTTCCATTTCTGGGGATGGGCTCAGCCGTCCCCCGCACCAATTTCTCCTATGTAGCAATGGGGATGGTAGCTTTCTTCTGTTTTCTTGACGAACAAGAGGATGATGGAGCACGTGACAAGAGCACGATCTTTTTCTCTTCCTTTGGCAGTACAGGCACCCAAGGCCAGCCTGCATTCAAGGAACAGCATGGGGATATCTGTGTCGAGCGTTAGCAGAGGAAGGAAGCTTCTTTTGGAGGCTGAGGCGATGAAGCAGAGTCCTTAATTGTTCTGTTTGATTTTCAGCATGGGTGCGGGGAGGGCCTGGGACATGCAAAACATGGTCCCGGAGAGGGGAGCTGTCTGTTACGTGGGAGGCTGTGAGAGCTATCGTGGACACCACTGGACTGGCATCCTGTAAGGATGCTTTCACATGTTCTCTTGTTTAGAGGCCAACCTCGGCTTTGGGCTGTAAACTGAAGTCTGCCAGGCCGGTGCCAGCTTGGCGGCAGCATCTGCCCACGGCAGCACCAGCTTGGTGGTGGTGTGTGCCCATGCCTGTGCCAGGTTGCTGGCTGTGTCTGGCTTGTGAGGGTTGGGGTAATTGGCCCCCTGTTCCCCATGGCGTGGGCTCCAGCTGTGGCCCGGGGCAGCACAGGTGGGACCCATGAGGTGAGGATGGGGCTGGGCCCAGGGTTTAAAAAGGGCTGAGGATGGGGCTGGCCCTGCTGTATCCGCCATTATTTTAGTCAGATCCTGCATCATTCCGCTCAGTTAAAGGCTCACGAGAATTACTTAACGTTTGCATTGGGAAGTCCTGCTTCAAACAATGAATTTTCAACAAAATGTTTTTGACACTAGTCAATGAACTCCTGTAATACTGCAGCAAAATGACATTTTTAGTGGTTGTTGAATCTCAGAGTGATAACATAGGCGTCCCTGTTTGAGCCCTTACCGCAAGCTTTGCAATGTTTGTTTACACCCTGCTCGGTTCTTTTGTGAAGGTGTGTAGCTATGGGAGGTGCGTTATTGCCAAGGTGCTACGGTGCCGATGCTCTGGCTGTTGGCAGGAATGGGCAAAGCGGAAGGCTCTGTGGCTAGGGGAGAATGGCGTGGACGTGCTGCTGCTCTCTCTGTTGCACCAGAATTTCGACGGCTGGGTTGGGCTGCTAAATCAATGGAACGACCGGAAGAAATTTCAGAAAAGTGAGTACTCTCCTGTCTTTATCTTTGAAAGTCGTTGTCTTTCTACAGACCCCTGTCCATGGCTTAGCTATTTGATTGGCGTGAAACAGACCCAGAATTTTGCTTTAAGTGGTGTTCTGATTCGCTGAAATCCCCCGTAGGTAGAGAGCAAGAATTACAAATGTAGCTTGGTGGTTGAAGTTCTCGGGGTTTCTGTGAAAGCTAACTTGCCAGAATGCGTAGGAAGCAGCCTGAATTCCAGTAGAGATACTGCATAAAAGGCCCTTTTCTTGACAGGAAAAGAGCTTCACGAAACGTCGGCGCTGTTTGCCGTAGGGCCTCCGACATACTTGTTCAGTCATCGTGGGCTTTGTGCCGTTCCCGCAGGCACGATCTTGAACAAGTTTTGTACGGCAGCTGGTCTCTTAGCTGACTTTCTATCTCGCGCTTGGTTGCTTGTACCTGCTCAAAGCTGACTGTAGTGTCAAATGAACCCACAGGAAAATGTCCTCAACTCGCGCTGGTAGGGCAAGCCCGCTGTAGTTGATAAAATCGGAAAATAGCACCATGTTTTGAAACATTTGCCTTGCGAGGACGAGGGCTGTCTCCTGGTAGGCAGCTGAATTCTGTGACTGATTCCACCGGTCCGCTCTGGCACTTGAAGGAGGCAGTCCCTAAGCCAACGCAATCTCAAATGGGGGTCGTTTGGGTTTTTCTAATCATTTCTTAGGGATATGAGGCTTGCGTGGGTGTTTAGCTTGCCCTGTTCTTTCTGTTCCTAATTCTGAACGCACTGACTGGCATAAAAGAACGGTCGTCTTGTAGTCTGACGGTGTCGTCTCCCAGGAGCTGGTGGAAGGTCAGGGCTTACGTCAAACTGATAAAGAGGATTGAGTCTGGGAAGTGGAACGTCTAAACAAGAATTACTGTCCTTGGGAGAGAAGCACATCCTGAAGAAATAGGTAAGCTAATGGAAATGTTTTGGGAACCATCCGAAACAACTAGTAGGAGTGTGATAAGAAGCACCCTCCCGCCAAACTATCCTCCTGATGATACTAAAAGTCACAGCCCTCGAGCTGGAGACACCAGCCCAAGCAGAGCGCCCTCGCCTCTGAGCGTGCGCAGCATGTTAAAGTCGCGCTGTAGCTTGAAGTTGAAATAAGAGAAATGTAGACCAATAGAAAACTGCTTTGTGTAATTACTTATGCATATGCATAGCTAGACCGTATCAATACTGTACTTGTAGGAGCGAACTTTGTGCTAGCTTTGCGGAGCTACCACCTAGCACCCATCTCTGCGCAGACATGCCATAAAAACACCTCTGCCCTGTGTGTATATTGGCGTCCCGCACACCGGGTAAACGACCTCACGCTTGTGGGATAACAGTTTTGACACCCCAGATGGGACCGAGCTGACAGCCTCGCCCGGTTCGTCTTGCCGCATCCGACGGGGAGAAGAGGCCTGAGCGGACTCCAGCGCGCACCGACCTGTTGCCTGGGGACTCCTTCAGCTCCTCTCCTGCGGTCGGGCGGTAAGTGACAAAACGGTGCAATGCTCCTGAAAAGAGGTGTTTTTTGGGGCTAGGAGAAAAGGGGGTAGGGGCCAAGATGTCTCGGGAAGCAGGCGGCCTGTGTTCTGTTCTGGGCTCTGCATAAGACGCACCAGGAAAGACAGGTGGCAGTAGCAGAGTTCTGTTTGTTTCTCCACGCTGTCCTGTTCTGAGTAACGGAGGGAGACGTCCCTCGTTCTGGTTTGTATAGAAATGCTGGGTTTTTCGGTACCGGTATGGGTGCTGCTGCTTCCCAGGAGGCAGCCCTTTGCTCTCCTCTAGGATGCATCCTGAAGCATTGCAAGAAATTTGGGGGAGATGCCATGACTAAAAATCAGCTAAAACGATATTGTAATCAACAGTGGCCACAATATCCATGGGAAGATGGTGAAAAACAGCCTGAGAATGGATCCTTGAAATATAACACTATATCGGAATTAATGTTGTGTTGTCGGGGAACTGAAAAATGGGATGAAATGCCTTCTGTGGATATGTTTTTTTCGTTAAGACGCGATTGGGATATTAGGAAGAAAGGTGGTTTAGTGGACGCTAAACATCGGATTGGAATATATGTGTTAAAAGAGAAAAAGGGAAAACCTCGTTGTATTGAATGGGAAAATTCAGAAGAGGATATTCAGCTGTTGGTAGCTCCCCCCAAAGAGCCCAAATCTGATAGCTCAAGTGGTGATGGAGTTGTGAGTGCTATCTGTAAAAGAACAAGGGGAGAGAAACCCATAGTTTGAGCTCCCCTCAGACAGGCTGTAGGGCCTGAGGGAGCACCGGTATCCGTACACGTACCTTTTACTGCTTCTGATTTATTAAACTGCAAACGGGCAGTGGGATCCTATGGAAACAATCCAGAAGGAATGTATAGTACTGTTAATCACGACTCCTAGTCCTAACCGGGGAGATGTACAGGCTCTCCTAGAATATTTGTTTACCGCTGAGGAGAGGAGAACAATTTTAGAGAAGGCTAGAGAGGGACTGATCCAACAAGGCGGGGTGGGGTGCCTAATACCAATATGTACCTCCCGAAAGAGGATCCGGAGTGGGATCCAAACACACAAGTGTGAGGGATTAGAGAGGGGAAAGGAATATCAGAAGTTAATTTTGTATGGGATTCAACACGGAGTGCAAAAGCCTAAGAATTTAGCTAAACTATCTGAAGTAAGGCAGGGGGATAAGGAAACCCCGTCAGCCTTCTCTGAGAGATTGTGTGAAGTAGCTCGAAAATGGACCGATCGGGATCCGGAAGATGATAGCAATTCAAAGTTATTTAACACGCCGTTTATTGGTCAAGCAGCAGCAGCAGATATAAGAAAGAGATGACAAAAGCTAGGGGGCGAGGATGGCATGACAATCTCACAGTTCTTCTCAATGGCATCTAAGGTACGTAATAATCGGGAGGAAATAGAAGAGAAGGAGAAGCGGGGACGAGTAACGCTGCAAGCTGCTTTGTTGGCTGCCTTGAGGGAAGACCAGGAAAAAAGGGAGAGAAAATACAGGAGGTGAATTTTGTGGGTGAGGAAGGGGCTGTAGAAATAATAGTAGAAATGGTTATGACATTCCCCTGGGAATGCATCGGCATGCAAATTGTAAGCAAGAGGGCCGTTGGAAAAAAATTGTCCATGCTGTCTGAGTAATGGGGCAAGAGAGACAGAAGCAGCCGTTGGAGTCATGCCGGAGATTGGGTTGGAGTGAAGGGGGCCGGAGGAATCTCTTAAAATTTCCCCAGACGATCCTCTGGTTCCAGTCAAGCTGGGGAATGAAAGAAGAGATTTTTGTATTTTTCATTGATAGTGGAGGCACACATGCTGTAGTAAGTAGTTGTAGGGGACCCTTAAGTAGAACTAAAAGAAGCGTTGTTGGTGCAAGAGGGAAGAAGACTTTAAGGCTGTTTTTACAACCTATGGAATGTTCCATTGGAAATACTAAATTAACTCCTGAATTCCTTTAGATGCCAGAATGCCCCCTACCATTGCTTGGGTGGCATTTACTTGTAAACTGAATGCCCGGCTAAGTTCCTCTGAAGACTCTGTTCAGTTGACTCTGTTCAGCCCGCAGGGGACCTCTCCTCTTTGTGGCGGATGCCAGCCTGAACGGGACCTCGCCTGTTTGGGGCACACGGATGGCGGGCGCTGTCGCCAAAAGGCAAAGCAGGGTCATAGCAGAGTTTTCCATTTCTGGGGATGGGCTCAGCCGTCCCCCGCACCAATTTCTCCTATGTAGCAATGGGGATGGTAGCTTTCTTCTGTTTTCTTGACGAACAAGAGGATGATGGAGCACGTGACAAGAGCACGATCTTTTTCTCTTCCTTTGGCAGTACAGGCACCCAAGGCCAGCCTGCATTCAAGGAACAGCATGGGGATATCTGTGTCGAGCGTTAGCAGAGGAAGGAAGCTTCTTTTGGAGGCTGAGGCGATGAAGCAGAGTCCTTAATTGTTCTGTTTGATTTTCAGCATGGGTGCGGGGAGGGCCTGGGACATGCAAAACATGGTCCCGGAGAGGGGAGCTGTCTGTTACGTGGGAGGCTGTGAGAGCTATCGTGGACACCACTGGACTGGCATCCTGTAAGGATGCTTTCACATGTTCTCTTGTTTAGAGGCCAACCTCGGCTTTGGGCTGTAAACTCAAGTCTGCCAGGCCGGTGCCAGCTTGGCGGCAGCATCTGCCCACGGCAGCACCAGCTTGGTGGTGGTGTGTGCCCATGCCTGTGCCAGGTTGCTGGCTGTGTCTGGCTTGTGAGGGTTGGGGTAATTGGCCCCCTGTTCCCCATGGCGTGGGCTCCAGCTGTGGCCCGGGGCAGCACAGGTGGGACCCATGAGGTGAGGATGGGGCTGGGCCCAGGGTTTAAAAAGGGCTGAGGATGGGGCTGGCCCTGCTGTATCTGCCAGTATTTTAGTCAGATCCTGCATCATTCCGCTCAGTTAAAGGCTCACGAGAATTACTTAACGTTTGCATTGGGAAGTCCTGCTTCAAACAATGAATTTTCAACAAAATGTTTTTGACACTAGTCAATGAACTCCTGTAATACTGCAGCAAAATGACATTTTTAGTGGTTGTTGAATCTCAGAGTGATAACATAGGCGTCCCTGTTTGAGCCCTTACCGCAAGCTTTGCAATGTTTGTTTACACCCTGCTCGGTTCTTTTGTGAAGGTGTGTAGCTATGGGAGGTGCGTTATTGCCAAGGTGCTACGGTGCCGATGCTCTGGCTGTTGGCAGGAATGGGCAAAGCGGAAGGCTCTGTGGCTAGGGGAGAATGGCGTGGACGTGCTGCTGCTCTCTCTGTTGCACCAGAATTTCGACGGCTGGGTTGGGCTGCTAAATCAATGGAACGACCGGAAGAAATTTCAGAAAAGTGAGTACTCTCCTGTCTTTATCTTTGAAAGTCGTTGTCTTTCTACAGACCCCTGTCCATGGCTTAGCT
This sequence comes from Mycteria americana, assembly GCF_035582795.1. Lineage (NCBI taxonomy): Eukaryota > Metazoa > Chordata > Aves > Ciconiiformes > Ciconiidae > Mycteria > Mycteria americana. Next base: position 149,736 of record NW_027445650.1, read on the forward strand.
ATTTGATTGGCGTGAAACAGACCCAGAATTTTGCTTTAAGTGGTGTTCTGATTCGCTGAAATCCCCCGTAGGTAGAGAGCAAGAATGACAAATGTAGCTTGGTGGTTGAAGTTCTCGGGGTTTCTGTGAAAGCTAACTTGCCAGAATGCGTAGGAAGCAGCCTGAATTCCAGTAGAGATACTGCATAAAAGGCCCTTTTCTTGACAGGAAAAGAGCTTCACGAAACGTCGGCGCTGTTTGCCGTAGGGCCTCCGACATACTTGTTCAGTCATCGTGGGCTTTGTGCCGTTCCCGCAGGCACGATCTTGAACAAGTTTTGTACGGCAGCTGGTCTCTTAGCTGACTTTCTATCTCGCGCTTGGTTGCTTGTACCTGCTCAAAGCTGACTGTAGTGTCAAATGAACCCACAGGAAAATGTCCTCAACTCGCGCTGGTAGGGCAAGCCCGCTGTAGTTGATAAAATCGGAAAATAGCACCATGTTTTGAAACATTTGCCTTGCGAGGACGAGGGCTGTCTCCTGGTAGGCAGCTGAATTCTGTGACTGATTCCACCGGTCCGCTCTGGCACTTGAAGGAGGCAGTCCCTAAGCCAACGCAATCTCAAATGGGGGTCGTTTGGGTTTTTCTAATCATTTCTTAGGGATATGAGGCTTGCGTGGGTGTTTAGCTTGCCCTGTTCTTTCTGTTCCTAATTCTGAACGCACTGACTGGCATAAAAGAACGGTCGTCTTGTAGTCTGACGGTGTCGTCTCCCAGGAGCTGGTGGAAGGTCAGGGCTTACGTCAAACTGATAAAGAGGATTGAGTCTGGGAAGTGGAACGTCTAAACAAGAATTACTGTCCTTGGGAGAGAAGCACATCCTGAAGAAATAGGTAAGCTAATGGAAATGTTTTGGGAACCATCCGAAACAACTAGTAGGAGTGTGATAAGAAGCACCCTCCCGCCAAACTATCCTCCTGATGATACTAAAAGTCACAGCCCTCGAGCTGGAGACACCAGCCCAAGCAGAGCGCCCTCGCCTCTGAGCGTGCGCAGCATGTTAAAGTCGCGCTGTAGCTTGAAGTTGAAATAAGAGAAATGTAGACCAATAGAAAACTGCTTTGTGTAATTACTTATGCATATGCATAGCTAGACCGTATCAATACTGTACTTGTAGGAGCGAACTTTGTGCTAGCTTTGCGGAGCTACCACCTAGCACCCATCTCTGCGCAGACATGCCATAAAAACACCTCTGCCCTGTGTGTATATTGGCGTCCCGCACACCGGGTAAACGACCTCACGCTTGTGGGATAACAGTTTTGACACCCCAGATGGGACCGAGCTGACAGCCTCGCCCGGTTCGTCTTGCCGCATCCGACGGGGAGAAGAGGCCTGAGCGGACTCCAGCGCGCACCGACCTGTTGCCTGGGGACTCCTTCAGCTCCTCCCCTGCGGTCGGGCGGTAAGTGACAAAAGGGTGCAATGCTCCTGAAAAGAGGTGTTTTTTGGGGCTAGGAGAAAAGGGGGTAGGGGCCAAGATGTCTCGGGAAGCAGGCGGCCTGTGTTCTGTTCTGGGCTCTGCATAAGACGCACCAGGAAAGACAGGTGGCAGTAGCGTAGTTCTGTTTGTTTCTCCACGCTGTCCTGTTCTGAGTAACGGAGGGAGACGTCCCTCGTTCTGGTTTGTATAGAAATGCTGGGTTTTTCGGTACCGGTATGGGTGCTGCTGCTTCCCAGGAGGCAGCCCTTTGCTCTCCTCTAGGATGCATCCTGAAGCATTGCAAGAAATTTGGGGGAGATGCCATGACTAAAAATCAGCTAAAACGATATTGTAATCAACGGTGGCCACAATATCCATGGGAAGATGGTGAAAAACAGCCTGAGAATGGATCCTTGAAATATAACACTATATCGGAATTAGTGTTGTGTTGTCGGGGAACTGAAAAATGGGATGAAATGCCTTCTGTGGATATGTTTTTTTCGTTAAGACGCGATTGGGATATTAGGAAGAAAGGTGGTTTAGTGGACGCTAAACATCGGATTGGAATATATGTGTTAAAAGAGAAAAAGGGAAAACCTCGTTGTATTGAATGGGAAAATTCAGAAGAGGATATTCAGCTGTTGGTAGCTCCCCCCAAAGAGCCCAAATCTGATAGCTCAAGTGGTGATGGAGTTGTGAGTGCTATCTGTAAAAGAACAAGGGGAGAGAAACCCATAGTTTGAGCTCCCCTCAGACAGGCTGTAGGGCCTGAGGGAGCACCGGTATCCGTACACGTACCTTTTACTGCTTCTGATTTATTAAACTGCAAACGGGCAGTGGGATCCTATGGAAACAATCCAGAAGGAATGTATAGTACTGTTAATCACGACTCCTAGTCCTAACCGGGGAGATGTACAGGCTCTCCTAGAATATTTGTTTACCGCTGAGGAGAGGAGACCAATTTTAGAGAAGGCTAGAGAGGGACTGATCCAACAAGGCGGGGTGGGGTGCCTAATACCAATATGTACCTCCCGAAAGAGGATCCGGAGTGGGATCCAAACACACAAGTGTGAGGGATTAGAGAGGGGAAAGGAATATCAGAAGTTAATTTTGTATGGGATTCAACACGGAGTGCAAAAGCCTAAGAATTTAGCTAAACTATCTGAAGTAAGGCAGGGGGATAAGGAAACCCCGTCAGCCTTCTCTGAGAGATTGTGTGAAGTAGCTCGAAAATGGACCGATCGGGATCCGGAAGGTGATAGCAATTCAAAGTTATTTAACACGCCGTTTATTGGTCAAGCAGCAGCAGCAGATATAAGAAAGAGATGACAAAAGCTAGGGGGCGAGGATGGCATGACAATCTCACAGTTCTTCTCAATGGCATCTAAGGTACGTAATAATCGGGAGGAAATAGAAGAGAAGGAGAAGCGGGGACGAGTAACGCTGCAAGCTTCTTTGTTGGCTGCCTTGAGGGAAGACCAGGAAAAAAGGGAGAGAAAATACAGGAGGTGAATTTTGTGGGTGAGGAAGGGGCTGTAGAAATAATAGTAGAAATGGTTATGACATTCCCCTGGGAATGCATCGGCATGCAAATTGTAAGCAAGAGGGCCGTTGGAAAAAAATTGTCCATGCCGTCTGAGTAATGGGGCAAGAGAGACAGAAGCAGCCGTTGGAGTCATGCCGGAGATTGGGTTGGAGTGAAGGGGGCCGGAGGAATCTCTTAAAATTTCCCCAGACGATCCTCTGGTTCCAGTCAAGCTGGGGAATGAAAGAAGAGATTTTTGTATTTTTCATTGATAGTGGAGGCACACATGCTGTAGTAAGTAGTTGTAGGGGACCCTTAAGTAGAAGTAAAAGAAGCGTTGTTGGTGCAAGAGGGAAGAAGACTTTAAGGCTGTTTTTACAACCTATGGAATGTTCCATTGGAAATACTAAATTAACTCCTGAATTCCTTTAGATGCCAGAATGCCCCCTACCATTGCTTGGGTGGCATTTACTTGTAAACTGAATGCCCGGCTAAGTTCCTCTGAAGACTCTGTTCAGTTGACTCTGTTCAGCCCGCAGGGGACCTCTCCTCTTTGTGGCGGATGCCAGCCTGAACGGGACCTCGCCTGTTTGGGGCACACGGATGGCGGGCGCTGTCGCCAAAAGGCAAAGCAGGGTCATAGCAGAGTTTTCCATTTCTGGGGATGGGCTCAGCCGTCCCCCGCACCAATTTCTCCTATGTAGCAAGGGCGATGGTAGCTTTCTTCTGTTTTCTTGACGAACAAGAGGATGATGGAGCACGTGACAAGAGCACGATCTTTTTCTCTTCCTTTGGCAGTACAGGCACCCAAGGCCAGCCTGCATTCAAGGAACAGCATGGGGATATCTGTGTCGAGCGTTAGCAGAGGAAGGAAGCTTCTTTTGGAGGCTGAGGCGATGAAGCAGAGTCCTTAATTGTTCTGTTTGATTTTCAGCATGGGTGCGGGGAGGGCCTGGGACATGCAAAACATGGTCCCGGAGAGGGGAGCTGTCTGTTACGTGGGAGGCTGTGAGAGCTATCGTGGACACCACTGGACTGGCATCCTGTAAGGATGCTTTCACATGTTCTCTTGTTTAGAGGCCAACCTCGGCTTTGGGCTGTAAACTCAAGTCTGCCAGGCCGGTGCCAGCTTGGCGGCAGCATCTGCCCACGGCAGCACCAGCTTGGTGGTGGTGTGTGCCCATGCCTGTGCCAGGTTGCTGGCTGTGTCTGGCTTGTGAGGGTTGGGGTAATTGGCCCCCTGTTCCCCATGGCGTGGGCTCCAGCTGTGGCCCGGGGCAGCACAGGTGGGACCCATGAGGTGAGGATGGGGCTGGGCCCAGGGTTTAAAAAGGGCTGAGGATGGGGCTGGCCCTGCTGTATCCGCCATTATTTTAGTCAGATCCTGCATCATTCCGCTCAGTTAAAGGCTCACGAGAATTACTTAACGTTTGCATTGGGAAGTCCTGCTTCAAACAATGAATTTTCAACAAAATGTTTTTGACACTAGTCAATGAACTCCTGTAATACTGCAGCAAAATGACATTTTTAGTGGTTGTTGAATCTCAGAGTGATAACATAGGCGTCCCTGTTTGAGCCCTTACCGCAAGCTTTGCAATGTTTGTTTACACCCTGCTCGGTTCTTTTGTGAAGGTGTGTAGCTATGGGAGGTGCGTTATTGCCAAGGTGCTACGGTGCCGATGCTCTGGCTGTTGGCAGGAATGGGCAAAGCGGAAGGCTCTGTGGCTAGGGGAGAATGGCGTGGACGTGCTGCTGCTCTCTCTGTTGCACCAGAATTTCGACGGCTGGGTTGGGCTGCTAAATCAATGGAACGACCGGAAGAAATTTCAGAAAAGTGAGTACTCTCCTGTCTTTATCTTTGAAAGTCGTTGTCTTTCTACAGACCCCTGTCCATGGCTTAGCTATTTGATTGGCGTGAAACAGACCCAGAATTTTGCTTTAAGTGGTGTTCTGATTCGCTGAAATCCCCCGTAGGTAGAGAGCAAGAATGACAAATGTAGCTTGGTGGTTGAAGTTCTCGGGGTTTCTGTGAAAGCTAACTTGCCAGAATGCGTAGGAAGCAGCCTGAATTCCAGTAGAGATACTGCATAAAAGGCCCTTTTCTTGACAGGAAAAGAGCTTCACGAAACGTCGGCGCTGTTTGCCGTAGGGCCTCCGACATACTTGTTCAGTCATCGTGGGCTTTGTGCCGTTCCCGCAGGCACGATCTTGAACAAGTTTTGTACGGCAGCTGGTCTCTTAGCTGACTTTCTATCTCGCGCTTGGTTGCTTGTACCTGCTCAAAGCTGACTGTAGTGTCAAATGAACCCACAGGAAAATGTCCTCAACTCGCGCTGGTAGGGCAAGCCCGCTGTAGTTGATAAAATCGGAAAATAGCACCATGTTTTGAAACATTTGCCTTGCGAGGACGAGGGCTGTCTCCTGGTAGGCAGCTGAATTCTGTGACTGATTCCACCGGTCCGCTCTGGCACTTGAAGGAGGCAGTCCCTAAGCCAACGCAATCTCAAATGGGGGTCGTTTGGGTTTTTCTAATCATTTCTTAGGGATATGAGGCTTGCGTGGGTGTTTAGCTTGCCCTGTTCTTTCTGTTCCTAATTCTGAACGCACTGACTGGCATAAAAGAACGGTCGTCTTGTAGTCTGACGGTGTCGTCTCCCAGGAGCTGGTGGAAGGTCAGGGCTTACGTCAAACTGATAAAGAGGATTGAGTCTGGGAAGTGGAACGTCTAAACAAGAATTACTGTCCTTGGGAGAGAAGCACATCCTGAAGAAATAGGTAAGCTAATGGAAATGTTTTGGGAACCATCCGAAACAACTAGTAGGAGTGTGATAAGAAGCACCCTCCCGCCAAACTATCCTCCTGATGATACTAAAAGTCACAGCCCTCGAGCTGGAGACACCAGCCCAAGCAGAGCGCCCTCGCCTCTGAGCGTGCGCAGCATGTTAAAGTCGCGCTGTAGCTTGAAGTTGAAATAAGAGAAATGTAGACCAATAGAAAACTGCTTTGTGTAATTACTTATGCATATGCATAGCTAGACCGTATCAATACTGTACTTGTAGGAGCGAACTTTGTGCTAGCTTTGCGGAGCTACCACCTAGCACCCATCTCTGCGCAGACATGCCATAAAAACACCTCTGCCCTGTGTGTATATTGGCGTCCCGCACACCGGGTAAACGACCTCACGCTTGTGGGATAACAGTTTTGACACCCCAGATGGGACCGAGCTGACAGCCTCGCCCGGTTCGTCTTGCCGCATCCGACGGGGAGAAGAGGCCTGAGCGGACTCCAGTGCGCACCGACCTGTTGCCTGGGGACTCCTTCAGCTCCTCCCCTGCGGTCTTGCGGTAAGTGACAAAAGGGTGCAATGCTCCTGAAAAGAGGTGTTTTTTGGGGCTAGGAGAAAAGGGGGTAGGGGCCAAGATGTCTCGGGAAGCAGGCGGCCTGTGTTCTGTTCTGGGCTCTGCATAAGACGCACCAGGAAAGACAGGTGGCAGTAGCGTAGTTCTGTTTGTTTCTCCACGCTGTCCTGTTCTGAGTAACGGAGGGAGACGTCCCTCGTTCTGGTTTGTATAGAAATGCTGGGTTTTTCGGTACCGGTATGGGTGCTGCTGCTTCCCAGGAGGCAGCCCTTTGCTCTCCTCTAGGATGCATCCTGAAGCATTGCAAGAAATTTGGGGGAGATGCCATGACTAAAAATCAGCTAAAACGATATTGTAATCAACGGTGGCCACAATATCCATGGGAAGATGGTGAAAAACAGCCTGAGAATGGATCCTTGAAATATAACACTATATCGGAATTAGTGTTGTGTTGTCGGGGAACTGAAAAATGGGATGAAATGCCTTCTGTGGATATGTTTTTTTCGTTAAGACGCGATTGGGATATTAGGAAGAAAGGTGGTTTAGTGGACGCTAAACATCGGATTGGAATATATGTGTTAAAAGAGAAAAAGGGAAAACCTCGTTGTATTGAATGGGAAAATTCAGAAGAGGATATTCAGCTGTTGGTAGCTCCCCCCAAAGAGCCCAAATCTGATAGCTCAAGTGGTGATGGAGTTGTGAGTGCTATCTGTAAAAGAACAAGGGGAGAGAAACCCATAGTTTGAGCTCCCCTCAGACAGGCTGTAGGGCCTGAGGGAGCACCGGTATCCGTACACGTACCTTTTACTGCTTCTGATTTATTAAACTGCAAACGGGCAGTGGGATCCTATGGAAACAATCCAGAAGGAATGTATAGTACTGTTAATCACGACTCCTAGTCCTAACCGGGGAGATGTACAGGCTCTCCTAGAATATTTGTTTACCGCTGAGGAGAGGAGAACAATTTTAGAGAAGGCTAGAGAGGGACTGATCCAACAAGGCGGGGTGGGGTGCCTAATACCAATATGTACCTCCCGAAAGAGGATCCGGAGTGGGATCCAAACACACAAGTGTGAGGGATTAGAGAGGGGAAAGGAATATCAGAAGTTAATTTTGTATGGGATTCAACACGGAGTGCAAAAGCCTAAGAATTTAGCTAAACTATCTGAAGTAAGGCAGGGGGATAAGGAAACCCCGTCAGCCTTCTCTGAGAGATTGTGTGAAGTAGCTCGAAAATGGACCGATCGGGATCCGGAAGGTGATAGCAATTCAAAGTTATTTAACACGCCGTTTATTGGTCAAGCAGCAGCAGCAGATATAAGAAAGAGATGACAAAAGGTAGGGGGCGAGGATGGCATGACAATCTCACAGTTCTTCTCAATGGCATCTAAGGTACGTAATAATCGGGAGGAAATAGAAGAGAAGGAGAAGCGGGGACGAGTAACGCTGCAAGCTTCTTTGTTGGCTGCCTTGAGGGAAGACCAGGAAAAAAGGGAGAGAAAATACAGGAGGTGAATTTTGTGGGTGAGGAAGGGGCTGTAGAAATAATAGTAGAAATGGTTATGACATTCCCCTGGGAATGCATCGGCATGCAAATTGTAAGCAAGAGGGCCGTTGGAAAAAAATTGTCCATGCCGTCTGAGTAATGGGGCAAGAGAGACAGAAGCAGCCGTTGGAGTCATGCCGGAGATTGGGTTGGAGTGAAGGGGGCCGGAGGAATCTCTTAAAATTTCCCCAGACGATCCTCTGGTTCCAGTCAAGCTGGGGAATGAAAGAAGAGATTTTTGTATTTTTCATTGATAGTGGAGGCACACATGCTGTAGTAAGTAGTTGTAGGGGACCCTTAAGTAGAAGTAAAAGAAGCGTTGTTGGTGCAAGAGGGAAGAAGACTTTAAGGCTGTTTTTACAACCTATGGAATGTTCCATTGGAAATACTAAATTAACTCCTGAATTCCTTTAGATGCCAGAATGCCCCCTACCATTGCTTGGGTGGCATTTACTTGTAAACTGAATGCCCGGCTAAGTTCCTCTGAAGACTCTGTTCAGTTGACTCTGTTCAGCCCGCAGGGGACCTCTCCTCTTTGTGGCGGATGCCAGCCTGAACGGGACCTCGCCTGTTTGGGGCACACGGATGGCGGGCGCTGTCGCCAAAAGGCAAAGCAGGGTCATAGCAGAGTTTTCCATTTCTGGGGATGGGCTCAGCCGTCCCCCGCACCAATTTCTCCTATGTAGCAAGGGCGATGGTAGCTTTCTTCTGTTTTCTTGACGAACAAGAGGATGATGGAGCACGTGACAAGAGCACGATCTTTTTCTCTTCCTTTGGCAGTACAGGCACCCAAGGCCAGCCTGCATTCAAGGAACAGCATGGGGATATCTGTGTCGAGCGTTAGCAGAGGAAGGAAGCTTCTTTTGGAGGCTGAGGCGATGAAGCAGAGTCCTTAATTGTTCTGTTTGATTTTCAGCATGGGTGCGGGGAGGGCCTGGGACATGCAAAACATGGTCCCGGAGAGGGGAGCTGTCTGTTACGTGGGAGGCTGTGAGAGCTATCGTGGACACCACTGGACTGGCATCCTGTAAGGATGCTTTCACATGTTCTCTTGTTTAGAGGCCAACCTCGGCTTTGGGCTGTAAACTCAAGTCTGCCAGGCCGGTGCCAGCTTGGCGGCAGCATCTGCCCACGGCAGCACCAGCTTGGTGGTGGTGTGTGCCCATGCCTGTGCCAGGTTGCTGGCTGTGCCTGGCTTGTGAGGGTTGGGGTAATTGGCCCCCTGTTCCCCATGGCGTGGGCTCCAGCTGTGGCCCGGGGCAGCACAGGTGGGACCCATGAGGTGAGGATGGGGCTGGGCCCAGGGTTTAAAAAGGGCTGAGGATGGGGCTGGCCCTGCTGTATCTGCCAGTATTTTAGTCAGATCCTGCATCATTCCGCTCAGTTAAAGGCTCACGAGAATTACTTAACGTTTGCATTGGGAAGTCCTGCTTCAAACAATGAATTTTCAACAAAATGTTTTTGACACTAGTCAATGAACTCCTGTAATACTGCAGCAAAATGACATTTTTAGTGGTTGTTGAATCTCAGAGTGATAACATAGGCGTCCCTGTTTGAGCCCTTACCGCAAGCTTTGCAATGTTTGTTTACACCCTGCTCGGTTCTTTTGTGAAGGTGTGTAGCTATGGGAGGTGCGTTATTGCCAAGGTGCTACGGTGCCGATGCTCTGGCTGTTGGCAGGAATGGGCAAAGCGGAAGGCTCTGTGGCTAGGGGAGAATGGCGTGGACGTGCTGCTGCTCTCTCTGTTGCACCAGAATTTCGACGGCTGGGTTGGGCTGCTAAATCAATGGAACGACCGGAAGAAATTTCAGAAAAGTGAGTACTCTCCTGTCTTTATCTTTGAAAGTCGTTGTCTTTCTACAGACCCCTGTCCATGGCTTAGCTATTTGATTGGCGTGAAACAGACCCAGAATTTTGCTTTAAGTGGTGTTCTGATTCGCTGAAATCCCCCGTAGGTAGAGAGCAAGAATGACAAATGTAGCTTGGTGGTTGAAGTTCTCGGGGTTTCTGTGAAAGCTAACTTGCCAGAATGCGTAGGAAGCAGCCTGAATTCCAGTAGAGATACTGCATAAAAGGCCCTTTTCTTGACAGGAAAAGAGCTTCACGAAACGTCGGCGCTGTTTGCCGTAGGGCCTCCGACATACTTGTTCAGTCATCGTGGGCTTTGTGCCGTTCCCGCAGGCACGATCTTGAACAAGTTTTGTACGGCAGCTGGTCTCTTAGCTGACTTTCTATCTCGCGCTTGGTTGCTTGTACCTGCTCAAAGCTGACTGTAGTGTCAAATGAACCCACAGGAAAATGTCCTCAACTCGTGCTGGTAGGGCAAGCCCGCTGTAGTTGATAAAATCGGAAAATAGCACCATGTTTTGAAACATTTGCCTTGCGAGGACGAGGGCTGTCTCCTGGTAGGCAGCTGAATTCTGTGACTGATTCCACCGGTCCGCTCTGGCACTTGAAGGAGGCAGTCCCTAAGCCAACGCAATCTCAAATGGGGGTCGTTTGGGTTTTTCTAATCATTTCTTAGGGATATGAGGCTTGCGTGGGTGTTTAGCTTGCCCTGTTCTTTCTGTTCCTAATTCTGAACGCACTGACTGGCATAAAAGAACGGTCGTCTTGTAGTCTGACGGTGTCGTCTCCCAGGAGCTGGTGGAAGGTCAGGGCTTACGTCAAACTGATAAAGAGGATTGAGTCTGGGAAGTGGAACGTCTAAACAAGAATTACTGTCCTTGGGAGAGAAGCACATCCTGAAGAAATAGGTAAGCTAATGGAAATGTTTTGGGAACCATCCGAAACAACTAGTAGGAGTGTGATAAGAAGCACCCTCCCGCCAAACTATCCTCCTGATGATACTAAAAGTCACAGCCCTCGAGCTGGAGACACCAGCCCAAGCAGAGCGCCCTCGCCTCTGAGCGTGCGCAGCATGTTAAAGTCGCGCTGTAGCTTGAAGTTGAAATAAGAGAAATGTAGACCAATAGAAAACTGCTTTGTGTAATTACTTATGCATATGCATAGCTAGACCGTATCAATACTGTACTTGTAGGAGCGAACTTTGTGCTAGCTTTGCGGAGCTACCACCTAGCACCCATCTCTGCGCAGACATGCCATAAAAACACCTCTGCCCTGTGTGTATATTGGCGTCCCGCACACCGGGTAAACGACCTCACGCTTGTGGGATAACAGTTTTGACACCCCAGATGGGACCGAGCTGACAGCCTCGCCCGGTTCGTCTTGCCGCATCCGACGGGGAGAAGAGGCCTGAGCGGACTCCAGCGCGCACCGACCTGTTGCCTGGGGACTCCTTCAGCTCCTCCCCTGCGGTCGGGCGGTAAGTGACAAAAGGGTGCAATGCTCCTGAAAAGAGGTGTTTTTTGGGGCTAGGAGAAAAGGGGGTAGGGGCCAAGATGTCTCGGGAAGCAGGCGGCCTGTGTTCTGTTCTGGGCTCTGCATAAGACGCACCAGGAAAGACAGGTGGCAGTAGCGTAGTTCTGTTTGTTTCTCCACGCTGTCCTGTTCTGAGTAACGGAGGGAGACGTCCCTCGTTCTGGTTTGTATAGAAATGCTGGGTTTTTCGGTACCGGTATGGGTGCTGCTGCTTCCCAGGAGGCAGCCCTTTGCTCTCCTCTAGGATGCATCCTGAAGCATTGCAAGAAATTTGGGGGAGATGCCATGACTAAAAATCAGCTAAAACGATATTGTAATCAACGGTGGCCACAATATCCATGGGAAGATGGTGAAAAACAGCCTGAGAATGGATCCTTGAAATATAACACTATATCGGAATTAGTGTTGTGTTGTCGGGGAACTGAAAAATGGGATGAAATGCCTTCTGTGGATATGTTTTTTTCGTTAAGACGCGATTGGGATATTAGGAAGAAAGGTGGTTTAGTGGACGCTAAACATCGGATTGGAATATATGTGTTAAAAGAGAAAAAGGGAAAACCTCGTTGTATTGAATGGGAAAATTCAGAAGAGGATATTCAGCTGTTGGTAGCTCCCCCCAAAGAGCCCAAATCTGATAGCTCAAGTGGTGATGGAGTTGTGAGTGCTATCTGTAAAAGAACAAGGGGAGAGAAACCCATAGTTTGAGCTCCCCTCAGACAGGCTGTAGGGCCTGAGGGAGCACCGGTATCCGTACACGTACCTTTTACTGCTTGTGATTTATTAAACTGCAAACGGGCAGTGGGATCCTATGGAAACAATCCAGAAGGAATGTATAGTACTGTTAATCACGACTCCTAGTCCTAACCGGGGAGATGTACAGGCTCTCCTAGAATATTTGTTTACCGCTGAGGAGAGGAGAACAATTTTAGAGAAGGCTAGAGAGGGACTGATCCAACAAGGCGGGGTGGGGTGCCTAATACCAATATGTACCTCCCGAAAGAGGATCCGGAGTGGGATCCAAACACACAAGTGTGAGGGATTAGAGAGGGTAAAGGAATATCAGAAGTTAATTTTGTATGGGATTCAACACGGAGTGCAAAAGCCTAAGAATTTAGCTAAACTATCTGAAGTAAGGCAGGGGGATAAGGAAACCCCGTCAGCCTTCTCTGAGAGATTGTGTGAAGTAGCTCGAAAATGGACCGATCGGGATCCGGAAGGTGATAGCAATTCAAAGTTATTTAACACGCCGTTTATTGGTCAAGCAGCAGCAGCAGATATAAGAAAGAGATGACAAAAGGTAGGGGGCGAGGATGGCATGACAATCTCACAGTTCTTCTCAATGGCATCTAAGGTACGTAATAATCGGGAGGAAATAGAAGAGAAGGAGAAGCGGGGACGAGTAACGCTGCAAGCTGCTTTGTTGGCTGCCTTGAGGGAAGACCAGGAAAAAAGGGAGAGAAAATACAGGAGGTGAATTTTGTGGGTGAGGAAGGGGCTGTAGAAATAATAGTAGAAATGGTTATGACATTCCCCTGGGAATGCATCGGCATGCAAATTGTAAGCAAGAGGGCCGTTGGAAAAAAATTGTCCATGCCGTCTGAGTAATGGGGAAAGAGAGACAGAAGCAGCCGTTGGAGTCATGCCGGAGATTGGGTTGGAGTGAAGGGGGCCGGAGGAATCTCTTAAAATTTCCCCAGACGATCCTCTGGTTCCAGTCAAGCTGGGGAATGAAAGAAGAGATTTTTGTATTTTTCATTGATAGTGGAGGCACACATGCTGTAGTAAGTAGTTGTAGGGGACCCTTAAGTAGAAGTAAAAGAAGCGTTGTTGGTGCAAGAGGGAAGAAGACTTTAAGGCTGTTTTTACAACCTATGGAATGTTCCATTGGAAATACTAAATTAACTCCTGAATTCCTTTAGATGCCAGAATGCCCCCTACCATTGCTTGGGTGGCATTTACTTGTAAACTGAATGCACGGCTAAGTTCCTCTGAAGACTCTGTTCAGTTGACTCTGTTCAGCCCGCAGGGGACCTCTCCTCTTTGTGGCGGATGCCAGCCTGAACGGGACCTCGCCTGTTTGGGGCACACGGATGGCGGGCGCTGTCGCCAAAAGGCAAAGCAGGGTCGTAGCAGAGTTTTCCATTTCTGGGGATGGGCTCAGCCGTCCCCCGCACCAATTTCTCCTATGTAGCAAGGGCGATGGTAGCTTTCTTCTGTTTTCTTGACGAACAAGAGGATGATGGAGCACGTGACAAGAGCACGATCTTTTTCTCTTCCTTTGGCAGTACAGGCACCCAAGGCCAGCCTGCATTCAAGGAACAGCATGGGGATATCTGTGTCGAGCGTTAGCAGAGGAAGGAAGCTTCTTTTGGAGGCTGAGGCGATGAAGCAGAGTCCTTAATTGTTCTGTTTGATTTTCAGCATGGGTGCGGGGAGGGCCTGGGACATGCAAAACATGGTCCCGGAGAGGGGAGCTGTCTGTTACGTGGGAGGCTGTGAGAGCTATCGTGGACACCACTGGACTGGCATCCTGTAAGGATGCTTTCACATGTTCTCTTGTTTAGAGGCCAACCTCGGCTTTGGGCTGTAAACTCAAGTCTGCCAGGCCGGTGCCAGCTTGGCGGCAGCATCTGCCCACGGCAGCACCAGCTTGGTGGTGGTGTGTGCCCATGCCTGTGCCAGGTTGCTGGCTGTGTCTGGCTTGTGAGGGTTGGGGTAATTGGCCCCCTGTTCCCCATGGCGTGGGCTCCAGCTGTGGCCCGGGGCAGCACAGGTGGGACCCATGAGGTGAGGATGGGGCTGGGCCCAGGGTTTAAAAAGGGCTGAGGATGGGGCTGGCCCTGCTGTATCCGCCATTATTTTAGTCAGATCCTGCATCATTCCGCTCAGTTAAAGGCTCACGAGAATTACTTAACGTTTGCATTGGGAAGTCCTGCTTCAAACAATGAATTTTCAACAAAATGTTTTTGACACTAGTCAATGAACTCCTGTAATACTGCAGCAAAATGACATTTTTAGTGGTTGTTGAATCTCAGAGTGATAACATAGGCGTCCCTGTTTGAGCCCTTACCGCAAGCTTTGCAATGTTTGTTTACACCCTGCTCGGTTCTTTTGTGAAGGTGTGTAGCTATGGGAGGTGCGTTATTGCCAAGGTGCTACGGTGCCGATGCTCTGGCTGTTGGCAGGAATGGGCAAAGCGGAAGGCTCTGTGGCTAGGGGAGAATGGCGTGGACGTGCTGCTGCTCTCTCTGTTGCACCAGAATTTCGACGGCTGGGTTGGGCTGCTAAATCAATGGAACGACCGGAAGAAATTTCAGAAAAGTGAGTACTCTCCTGTCTTTATCTTTGAAAGTCGTTGTCTTTCTACAGACCCCTGTCCATGGCTTAGCTATTTGATTGGCGTGAAACAGACCCAGAATTTTGCTTTAAGTGGTGTTCTGATTCGCTGAAATCCCCCGTAGGTAGAGAGCAAGAATGACAAATGTAGCTTGGTGGTTGAAGTTCTCGGGGTTTCTGTGAAAGCTAACTTGCCAGAATGCGTAGGAAGCAGCCTGAATTCCAGTAGAGATACTGCATAAAAGGCCCTTTTCTTGACAGGAAAAGAGCTTCACGAAACGTCGGCGCTGTTTGCCGTAGGGCCTCCGACATACTTGTTCAGTCATCGTGGGCTTTGTGCCGTTCCCGCAGGCACGATCTTGAACAAGTTTTGTACGGCAGCTGGTCTCTTAGCTGACTTTCTATCTCGCGCTTGGTTGCTTGTACCTGCTCAAAGCTGACTGTAGTGTCAAATGAACCCACAGGAAAATGTCCTCAACTCGCGCTGGTAGGGCAAGCCCGCTGTAGTTGATAAAATCGGAAAATAGCACCATGTTTTGAAACATTTGCCTTGCGAGGACGAGGGCTGTCTCCTGGTAGGCAGCTGAATTCTGTGACTGATTCCACCGGTCTGCTCTGGCACTTGAAGGAGGCAGTCCCTAAGCCAACGCAATCTCAAATGGGGGTCGTTTGGGTTTTTCTAATCATTTCTTAGGGATATGAGGCTTGCGTGGGTGTTTAGCTTGCCCTGTTCTTTCTGTTCCTAATTCTGAACGCACTGACTGGCATAAAAGAACGGTCGTCTTGTAGTCTGACGGTGTCGTCTCCCAGGAGCTGGTGGAAGGTCAGGGCTTACGTCAAACTGATAAAGAGGATTGAGTCTGGGAAGTGGAACGTCTAAACAAGAATTACTGTCCTTGGGAGAGAAGCACATCCTGAAGAAATAGGTAAGCTAATGGAAATGTTTTGGGAACCATCCGAAACAACTAGTAGGAGTGTGATAAGAAGCACCCTCCCGCCAAACTATCCTCCTGATGATACTAAAAGTCACAGCCCTCGAGCTGGAGACACCAGCCCAAGCAGAGCGCCCTCGCCTCTGAGCGTGCGCAGCATGTTAAAGTCGCGCTGTAGCTTGAAGTTGAAATAAGAGAAATGTAGACCAATAGAAAACTGCTTTGTGTAATTACTTATGCATATGCATAGCTAGACCGTATCAATACTGTACTTGTAGGAGCGAACTTTGTGCTAGCTTTGCGGAGCTACCACCTAGCACCCATCTCTGCGCAGACATGCCATAAAAACACCTCTGCCCTGTGTGTATATTGGCGTCCCGCACACCGGGTAAACGACCTCACGCTTGTGGGATAACAGTTTTGACACCCCAGATGGGACCGAGCTGACAGCCTCGCCCGGTTCGTCTTGCCGCATCCGACGGGGAGAAGAGGCCTGAGCGGACTCCAGTGCGCACCGACCTGTTGCCTGGGGACTCCTTCAGCTCCTCCCCTGCGGTCTTGCGGTAAGTGACAAAAGGGTGCAATGCTCCTGAAAAGAGGTGTTTTTTGGGGCTAGGAGAAAAGGGGGTAGGGGCCAAGATGTCTCGGGAAGCAGGCGGCCTGTGTTCTGTTCTGGGCTCTGCATAAGACGCACCAGGAAAGACAGGTGGCAGTAGCGTAGTTCTGTTTGTTTCTCCACGCTGTCCTGTTCTGAGTAACGGAGGGAGACGTCCCTCGTTCTGGTTTGTATAGAAATGCTGGGTTTTTCGGTACCGGTATGGGTGCTGCTGCTTCCCAGGAGGCAGCCCTTTGCTCTCCTCTAGGATGCATCCTGAAGCATTGCAAGAAATTTGGGGGAGATGCCATGACTAAAAATCAGCTAAAACGATATTGTAATCAACGGTGGCCACAATATCCATGGGAAGATGGTGAAAAACAGCCTGAGAATGGATCCTTGAAATATAACACTATATCGGAATTAGTGTTGTGTTGTCGGGGAACTGAAAAATGGGATGAAATGCCTTCTGTGGATATGTTTTTTTCGTTAAGACGCGATTGGGATATTAGGAAGAAAGGTGGTTTAGTGGACGCTAAACATCGGATTGGAATATATGTGTTAAAAGAGAAAAAGGGAAAACCTCGTTGTATTGAATGGGAAAATTCAGAAGAGGATATTCAGCTGTTGGTAGCTCCCCCCAAAGAGCCCAAATCTGATAGCTCAAGTGGTGATGGAGTTGTGAGTGCTATCTGTAAAAGAACAAGGGGAGAGAAACCCATAGTTTGAGCTCCCCTCAGACAGGCTGTAGGGCCTGAGGGAGCACCGGTATCCGTACACGTACCTTTTACTGCTTCTGATTTATTAAACTGCAAACAGGCAGTGGGATCCTATGGAAACAATCCAGAAGGAATGTATAGTACTGTTAATCACGACTCCTAGTCCTAACCGGGGAGATGTACAGGCTCTCCTAGAATATTTGTTTACCGCTGAGGAGAGGAGAACAATTTTAGAGAAGGCTAGAGAGGGACTGATCCAACAAGGCGGGGTGGGGTGCCTAATACCAATATGTACCTCCCGAAAGAGGATCCGGAGTGGGATCCAAACACACAAGTGTGAGGGATTAGAGAGGGGAAAGGAATATCAGAAGTTAATTTTGTATGGGATTCAACACGGAGTGCAAAAGCCTAAGAATTTAGCTAAACTATCTGAAGTAAGGCAGGGGGATAAGGAAACCCCGTCAGCCTTCTCTGAGAGATTGTGTGAAGTAGCTCGAAAATGGACCGATCGGGATCCGGAAGGTGATAGCAATTCAAAGTTATTTAACACGCCGTTTATTGGTCAAGCAGCAGCAGCAGATATAAGAAAGAGATGACAAAAGGTAGGGGGCGAGGATGGCATGACAATCTCACAGTTCTTCTCAATGGCATCTAAGGTACGTAATAATCGGGAGGAAATAGAAGAGAAGGAGAAGCGGGGACGAGTAACGCTGCAAGCTTCTTTGTTGGCTGCCTTGAGGGAAGACCAGGAAAAAAGGGAGAGAAAATACAGGAGGTGAATTTTGTGGGTGAGGAAGGGGCTGTAGAAATAATAGTAGAAATGGTTATGACATTCCCCTGGGAATGCATCGGCATGCAAATTGTAAGCAAGAGGGCCGTTGGAAAAAAATTGTCCATGCCGTCTGAGTAATGGGGCAAGAGAGACAGAAGCAGCCGTTGGAGTCATGCCGGAGATTGGGTTGGAGTGAAGGGGGCCGGAGGAATCTCTTAAAATTTCCCCAGACGATCCTCTGGTTCCAGTCAAGCTGGGGAATGAAAGAAGAGATTTTTGTATTTTTCATTGATAGTGGAGGCACACATGCTGTAGTAAGTAGTTGTAGGGGACCCTTAAGTAGAAGTAAAAGAAGCGTTGTTGGTGCAAGAGGGAAGAAGACTTTAAGGCTGTTTTTACAACCTATGGAATGTTCCATTGGAAATACTAAATTAACTCCTGAATTCCTTTAGATGCCAGAATGCCCCCTACCATTGCTTGGGTGGCATTTACTTGTAAACTGAATGCACGGCTAAGTTCCTCTGAAGACTCTGTTCAGTTGACTCTGTTCAGCCCGCAGGGGACCTCTCCTCTTTGTGGCGGATGCCAGCCTGAACGGGACCTCGCCTGTTTGGGGCACACGGATGGCGGGCGCTGTCGCCAAAAGGCAAAGCAGGGTCATAGCAGAGTTTTCCATTTCTGGGGATGGGCTCAGCCGTCCCCCGCACCAATTTCTCCTATGTAGCAAGGGCGATGGTAGCTTTCTTCTGTTTTCTTGACGAACAAGAGGATGATGGAGCACGTGACAAGAGCACGATCTTTTTCTCTTCCTTTGGCAGTACAGGCACCCAAGGCCAGCCTGCATTCAAGGAACAGCATGGGGATATCTGTGTCGAGCGTTAGCAGAGGAAGGAAGCTTCTTTTGGAGGCTGAGGCGATGAAGCAGAGTCCTTAATTGTTCTGTTTGATTTTCAGCATGGGTGCGGGGAGGGCCTGGGACATGCAAAACATGGTCCCGGAGAGGGGAGCTGTCTGTTACGTGGGAGGCTGTGAGAGCTATCGTGGACACCACTGGACTGGCATCCTGTAAGGATGCTTTCACATGTTCTCTTGTTTAGAGGCCAACCTCGGCTTTGGGCTGTAAACTCAAGTCTGCCAGGCCGGTGCCAGCTTGGCGGCAGCATCTGCCCACGGCAGCACCAGCTTGGTGGTGGTGTGTGCCCATGCCTGTGCCAGGTTGCTGGCTGTGCCTGGCTTGTGAGGGTTGGGGTAATTGGCCCCCTGTTCCCCATGGCGTGGGCTCCAGCTGTGGCCCGGGGCAGCACAGGTGGGACCCATGAGGTGAGGATGGGGCTGGGCCCAGGGTTTAAAAAGGGCTGAGGATGGGGCTGGCCCTGCTGTATCTGCCAGTATTTTAGTCAGATCCTGCATCATTCCGCTCAGTTAAAGGCTCACGAGAATTACTTAACGTTTGCATTGGGAAGTCCTGCTTCAAACAATGAATTTTCAACAAAATGTTTTTGACACTAGTCAATGAACTCCTGTAATACTGCAGCAAAATGACATTTTTAGTGGTTGTTGAATCTCAGAGTGATAACATAGGCGTCCCTGTTTGAGCCCTTACCGCAAGCTTTGCAATGTTTGTTTACACCCTGCTCGGTTCTTTTGTGAAGGTGTGTAGCTATGGGAGGTGCGTTATTGCCAAGGTGCTACGGTGCCGATGCTCTGGCTGTTGGCAGGAATGGGCAAAGCGGAAGGCTCTGTGGCTAGGGGAGAATGGCGTGGACGTGCTGCTGCTCTCTCTGTTGCACCAGAATTTCGACGGCTGGGTTGGGCTGCTAAATCAATGGAACGACCGGAAGAAATTTCAGAAAAGTGAGTACTCTCCTGTCTTTATCTTTGAAAGTCGTTGTCTTTCTACAGACCCCTGTCCATGGCTTAGCTATTTGATTGGCGTGAAACAGACCCAGAATTTTGCTTTAAGTGGTGTTCTGATTCGCTGAAATCCCCCGTAGGTAGAGAGCAAGAATGACAAATGTAGCTTGGTGGTTGAAGTTCTCGGGGTTTCTGTGAAAGCTAACTTGCCAGAATGCGTAGGAAGCAGCCTGAATTCCAGTAGAGATACTGCATAAAAGGCCCTTTTCTTGACAGGAAAAGAGCTTCACGAAACGTCGGCGCTGTTTGCCGTAGGGCCTCCGACATACTTGTTCAGTCATCGTGGGCTTTGTGCCGTTCCCGCAGGCACGATCTTGAACAAGTTTTGTACGGCAGCTGGTCTCTTAGCTGACTTTCTATCTCGCGCTTGGTTGCTTGTACCTGCTCAAAGCTGACTGTAGTGTCAAATGAACCCACAGGAAAATGTCCTCAACTCGTGCTGGTAGGGCAAGCCCGCTGTAGTTGAT
Organism: Mycteria americana; assembly: GCF_035582795.1. NCBI lineage: Eukaryota > Metazoa > Chordata > Aves > Ciconiiformes > Ciconiidae > Mycteria > Mycteria americana. The sequence goes on from NW_027445650.1 coordinate 169,742, forward strand.
AAAATCGGAAAATAGCACCATGTTTTGAAACATTTGCCTTGCGAGGACGAGGGCTGTCTCCTGGTAGGCAGCTGAATTCTGTGACTGATTCCACCGGTCCGCTCTGGCACTTGAAGGAGGCAGTCCCTAAGCCAACGCAATCTCAAATGGGGGTCGTTTGGGTTTTTCTAATCATTTCTTAGGGATATGAGGCTTGCGTGGGTGTTTAGCTTGCCCTGTTCTTTCTGTTCCTAATTCTGAACGCACTGACTGGCATAAAAGAACGGTCGTCTTGTAGTCTGACGGTGTCGTCTCCCAGGAGCTGGTGGAAGGTCAGGGCTTACGTCAAACTGATAAAGAGGATTGAGTCTGGGAAGTGGAACGTCTAAACAAGAATTACTGTCCTTGGGAGAGAAGCACATCCTGAAGAAATAGGTAAGCTAATGGAAATGTTTTGGGAACCATCCGAAACAACTAGTAGGAGTGTGATAAGAAGCACCCTCCCGCCAAACTATCCTCCTGATGATACTAAAAGTCACAGCCCTCGAGCTGGAGACACCAGCCCAAGCAGAGCGCCCTCGCCTCTGAGCGTGCGCAGCATGTTAAAGTCGCGCTGTAGCTTGAAGTTGAAATAAGAGAAATGTAGACCAATAGAAAACTGCTTTGTGTAATTACTTATGCATATGCATAGCTAGACCGTATCAATACTGTACTTGTAGGAGCGAACTTTGTGCTAGCTTTGCGGAGCTACCACCTAGCACCCATCTCTGCGCAGACATGCCATAAAAACACCTCTGCCCTGTGTGTATATTGGCGTCCCGCACACCGGGTAAACGACCTCACGCTTGTGGGATAACAGTTTTGACACCCCAGATGGGACCGAGCTGACAGCCTCGCCCGGTTCGTCTTGCCGCATCCGACGGGGAGAAGAGGCCTGAGCGGACTCCAGCGCGCACCGACCTGTTGCCTGGGGACTCCTTCAGCTCCTCCCCTGCGGTCGGGCGGTAAGTGACAAAAGGGTGCAATGCTCCTGAAAAGAGGTGTTTTTTGGGGCTAGGAGAAAAGGGGGTAGGGGCCAAGATGTCTCGGGAAGCAGGCGGCCTGTGTTCTGTTCTGGGCTCTGCATAAGACGCACCAGGAAAGACAGGTGGCAGTAGCGTAGTTCTGTTTGTTTCTCCACGCTGTCCTGTTCTGAGTAACGGAGGGAGACGTCCCTCGTTCTGGTTTGTATAGAAATGCTGGGTTTTTCGGTACCGGTATGGGTGCTGCTGCTTCCCAGGAGGCAGCCCTTTGCTCTCCTCTAGGATGCATCCTGAAGCATTGCAAGAAATTTGGGGGAGATGCCATGACTAAAAATCAGCTAAAACGATATTGTAATCAACGGTGGCCACAATATCCATGGGAAGATGGTGAAAAACAGCCTGAGAATGGATCCTTGAAATATAACACTATATCGGAATTAGTGTTGTGTTGTCGGGGAACTGAAAAATGGGATGAAATGCCTTCTGTGGATATGTTTTTTTCGTTAAGACGCGATTGGGATATTAGGAAGAAAGGTGGTTTAGTGGACGCTAAACATCGGATTGGAATATATGTGTTAAAAGAGAAAAAGGGAAAACCTCGTTGTATTGAATGGGAAAATTCAGAAGAGGATATTCAGCTGTTGGTAGCTCCCCCCAAAGAGCCCAAATCTGATAGCTCAAGTGGTGATGGAGTTGTGAGTGCTATCTGTAAAAGAACAAGGGGAGAGAAACCCATAGTTTGAGCTCCCCTCAGACAGGCTGTAGGGCCTGAGGGAGCACCGGTATCCGTACACGTACCTTTTACTGCTTGTGATTTATTAAACTGCAAACGGGCAGTGGGATCCTATGGAAACAATCCAGAAGGAATGTATAGTACTGTTAATCACGACTCCTAGTCCTAACCGGGGAGATGTACAGGCTCTCCTAGAATATTTGTTTACCGCTGAGGAGAGGAGAACAATTTTAGAGAAGGCCAGAGAGGGACTGATCCAACAAGGCGGGGTGGGGTGCCTAATACCAATATGTACCTCCCGAAAGAGGATCCGGAGTGGGATCCAAACACACAAGTGTGAGGGATTAGAGAGGGTAAAGGAATATCAGAAGTTAATTTTGTATGGGATTCAACACGGAGTGCAAAAGCCTAAGAATTTAGCTAAACTATCTGAAGTAAGGCAGGGGGATAAGGAAACCCCGTCAGCCTTCTCTGAGAGATTGTGTGAAGTAGCTCGAAAATGGACCGATCGGGATCCGGAAGGTGATAGCAATTCAAAGTTATTTAACACGCCGTTTATTGGTCAAGCAGCAGCAGCAGATATAAGAAAGAGATGACAAAAGGTAGGGGGCGAGGATGGCATGACAATCTCACAGTTCTTCTCAATGGCATCTAAGGTACGTAATAATCGGGAGGAAATAGAAGAGAAGGAGAAGCGGGGACGAGTAACGCTGCAAGCTGCTTTGTTGGCTGCCTTGAGGGAAGACCAGGAAAAAAGGGAGAGAAAATACAGGAGGTGAATTTTGTGGGTGAGGAAGGGGCTGTAGAAATAATAGTAGAAATGGTTATGACATTCCCCTGGGAATGCATCGGCATGCAAATTGTAAGCAAGAGGGCCGTTGGAAAAAAATTGTCCATGCCGTCTGAGTAATGGGGAAAGAGAGACAGAAGCAGCCGTTGGAGTCATGCCGGAGATTGGGTTGGAGTGAAGGGGGCCGGAGGAATCTCTTAAAATTTCCCCAGACGATCCTCTGGTTCCAGTCAAGCTGGGGAATGAAAGAAGAGATTTTTGTATTTTTCATTGATAGTGGAGGCACACATGCTGTAGTAAGTAGTTGTAGGGGACCCTTAAGTAGAAGTAAAAGAAGCGTTGTTGGTGCAAGAGGGAAGAAGACTTTAAGGCTGTTTTTACAACCTATGGAATGTTCCATTGGAAATACTAAATTAACTCCTGAATTCCTTTAGATGCCAGAATGCCCCCTACCATTGCTTGGGTGGCATTTACTTGTAAACTGAATGCACGGCTAAGTTCCTCTGAAGACTCTGTTCAGTTGACTCTGTTCAGCCCGCAGGGGACCTCTCCTCTTTGTGGCGGATGCCAGCCTGAACGGGACCTCGCCTGTTTGGGGCACACGGATGGCGGGCGCTGTCGCCAAAAGGCAAAGCAGGGTCGTAGCAGAGTTTTCCATTTCTGGGGATGGGCTCAGCCGTCCCCCGCACCAATTTCTCCTATGTAGCAAGGGCGATGGTAGCTTTCTTCTGTTTTCTTGACGAACAAGAGGATGATGGAGCACGTGACAAGAGCACGATCTTTTTCTCTTCCTTTGGCAGTACAGGCACCCAAGGCCAGCCTGCATTCAAGGAACAGCATGGGGATATCTGTGTCGAGCGTTAGCAGAGGAAGGAAGCTTCTTTTGGAGGCTGAGGCGATGAAGCAGAGTCCTTAATTGTTCTGTTTGATTTTCAGCATGGGTGCGGGGAGGGCCTGGGACATGCAAAACATGGTCCCGGAGAGGGGAGCTGTCTGTTACGTGGGAGGCTGTGAGAGCTATCGTGGACACCACTGGACTGGCATCCTGTAAGGATGCTTTCACATGTTCTCTTGTTTAGAGGCCAACCTCGGCTTTGGGCTGTAAACTCAAGTCTGCCAGGCCGGTGCCAGCTTGGCGGCAGCATCTGCCCACGGCAGCACCAGCTTGGTGGTGGTGTGTGCCCATGCCTGTGCCAGGTTGCTGGCTGTGTCTGGCTTGTGAGGGTTGGGGTAATTGGCCCCCTGTTCCCCATGGCGTGGGCTCCAGCTGTGGCCCGGGGCAGCACAGGTGGGACCCATGAGGTGAGGATGGGGCTGGGCCCAGGGTTTAAAAAGGGCTGAGGATGGGGCTGGCCCTGCTGTATCCGCCATTATTTTAGTCAGATCCTGCATCATTCCGCTCAGTTAAAGGCTCACGAGAATTACTTAACGTTTGCATTGGGAAGTCCTGCTTCAAACAATGAATTTTCAACAAAATGTTTTTGACACTAGTCAATGAACTCCTGTAATACTGCAGCAAAATGACATTTTTAGTGGTTGTTGAATCTCAGAGTGATAACATAGGCGTCCCTGTTTGAGCCCTTACCGCAAGCTTTGCAATGTTTGTTTACACCCTGCTCGGTTCTTTTGTGAAGGTGTGTAGCTATGGGAGGTGCGTTATTGCCAAGGTGCTACGGTGCCGATGCTCTGGCTGTTGGCAGGAATGGGCAAAGCGGAAGGCTCTGTGGCTAGGGGAGAATGGCGTGGACGTGCTGCTGCTCTCTCTGTTGCACCAGAATTTCGACGGCTGGGTTGGGCTGCTAAATCAATGGAACGACCGGAAGAAATTTCAGAAAAGTGAGTACTCTCCTGTCTTTATCTTTGAAAGTCGTTGTCTTTCTACAGACCCCTGTCCATGGCTTAGCTATTTGATTGGCGTGAAACAGACCCAGAATTTTGCTTTAAGTGGTGTTCTGATTCGCTGAAATCCCCCGTAGGTAGAGAGCAAGAATGACAAATGTAGCTTGGTGGTTGAAGTTCTCGGGGTTTCTGTGAAAGCTAACTTGCCAGAATGCGTAGGAAGCAGCCTGAATTCCAGTAGAGATACTGCATAAAAGGCCCTTTTCTTGACAGGAAAAGAGCTTCACGAAACATCGGCGCTGTTTGCCGTAGGGCCTCCGACATACTTGTTCAGTCATCGTGGGCTTTGTGCCGTTCCCGCAGGCACGATCTTGAACAAGTTTTGTACGGCAGCTGGTATCTTAGCTGACTTTCTATCTCGCGCTTGGTTGCTTGTACCTGCTCAAAGCTGACTGTAGTGTCAAATGAACCCACAGGAAAATGTCCTCAACTCGCGCTGGTAGGGCAAGCCCGCTGTAGTTGATAAAATCGGAAAATAGCACCATGTTTTGAAACATTTGCCTTGCGAGGACGAGGGCTGTCTCCTGGTAGGCAGCTGAATTCTGTGACTGATTCCACCGGTCCGCTCTGGCACTTGAAGGAGGCAGTCCCTAAGCCAACGCAATCTCAAATGGGGGTCGTTTGGGTTTTTCTAATCATTTCTTAGGGATATGAGGCTTGCGTGGGTGTTTAGCTTGCCCTGTTCTTTCTGTTCCTAATTCTGAACGCACTGACTGGCATAAAAGAACGGTCGTCTTGTAGTCTGACGGTGTCGTCTACCAGGAGCTGTTGGAAGGTCAGGGCTTACGTCAAACTGATAAAGAGGATTGAGTCTGGGAAGTGGAACGTCTAAACAAGAATTACTGTCCTTGGGAGAGAAGCACATCCTGAAGAAATAGGTAAGCTAATGGAAATGTTTTGGGAACCATCCGAAACAACTAGTAGGAGTGTGATAAGAAGCACCCTCCCGCCAAACTATCCTCCTGATGATACTAAAAGTCACAGCCCTCGAGCTGGAGACACCAGCCCAAGCAGAGCGCCCTCGCCTCTGAGCGTGCGCAGCATGTTAAAGTCGCGCTGTAGCTTGAAGTTGAAATAAGAGAAATGTAGACCAATAGAAAACTGCTTTGTGTAATTACTTATGCATATGCATAGCTAGACCGTATCAATACTGTACTTGTAGGAGCGAACTTTGTGCTAGCTTTGCGGAGCTACCACCTAGCACCCATCTCTGCGCAGACATGCCATAAAAACACCTCTGCCCTGTGTGTATATTGGCGTCCCGCACACCGGGTAAACGACCTCACGCTTGTGGGATAACAGTTTTGACACCCCAGATGGGACCGAGCTGACAGCCTCGCCCGGTTCGTCTTGCCGCATCCGACGGGGAGAAGAGGCCTGAGCGGACTCCAGCGCGCACCGACCTGTTGCCTGGGGACTCCTTCAGCTCCTCCCCTGCGGTCGGGCGGTAAGTGACAAAACGGTGCAATGTTCCTGAAAAGAGGTGTTTTTTGGGGCTAGGAGAAAAGGGGGTAGGGGCCAAGATGTCTCGGGAAGCAGGCGGCCTGTGTTCTGTTCTGGGCTCTGCATAAGACGCACCAGGAAAGACAGGTGGCAGTAGCGTAGTTCTGTTTGTTTCTCCACGCTGTCCTGTTCTGAGTAACGGAGGGAGACGTCCCTCGTTCTGGTTTGTATAGAAATGCTGGGTTTTTCGGTACCGGTATGGGTGCTGCTGCTTCCCAGGAGGCAGCCCTTTGCTCTCCTCTAGGATGCATCCTGAAGCATTGCAAGAAATTTGGGGGAGATGCCATGACTAAAAATCAGCTAAAACGATATTGTAATCAACGGTGGCCACAATATCCATGGGAAGATGGTGAAAAACAGCCTGAGAATGGATCCTTGAAATATAACACTATATCGGAATTAGTGTTGTGTTGTCTGAGAACTGAAAAATGGCATGAAATGCCTTCTGTGGATATGTTTTTTTTCGTTAAGGCGCGATTGGGATATTAGGAAGAAAGGTGGCTTAGTGGATTCTAAACATCAGATTGGCATATATGTGTTAAAAGAGAAAAAGGGAAAACCTCGTTGTATTGAATGGGAAAATTCAGAAGAGGATATTCAGCTGTTGGTAGCTCCCCCCAAAGAGCCCAAATCTGATAGCTCAAGTGGTGATGGAGTTGTGAGTGCTATCTGTAAAAGAACAAGGGGAGAGAAACCCATAGTTTGAGCTCCCCTCAGACAGGCTGTAGGGCCTGAGGGAGCACCGGTATCCGTACACGTACCTTTTACTGCTTGTGATTTATTAAACTGCAAACGGGCAGTGGGATCCTATGGAAACAATCCAGAAGGAATGTATAGTACTGTTAATCACGACTCCTAGTCCTAACCGGGGAGATGTACAGGCTCTCCTAGAATATTTGTTTACCGCTGAGGAGAGGAGAACAATTTTAGAGAAGGCTAGAGAGGGACTGATCCAACAAGGCGGGGTGGGGTGCCTAATACCAATATGTACCTCCCGAAAGAGGATCCGGAGTGGGATCCAAACACACAAGTGTGAGGGATTAGAGAGGGGAAAGGAATATCAGAAGTTAATTTTGTATGGGATTCAACACGGAGTGCAAAAGCCTAAGAATTTAGCTAAACTATCTGAAGTAAGGCAGGGGGATAAGGAAACCCCGTCAGCCTTCTCTGAGAGATTGTGTGAAGTAGCTCGAAAATGGACCGATCGGGATCCGGAAGATGATAGCAATTCAAAGTTATTTAACACGCTGTTTATTGGTCAAGCAGCAGCAGCAGATATAAGAAAGAGATGACAAAAGCTAGGGGGCGAGGATGGCATGACAATCTCACAGTTCTTCTCAATGGCATCTAAGGTACGTAATAATCGGGAGGAAATAGAAGAGAAGGAGAAGCGGGGACGAGTAACGCTGCAAGCTGCTTTGTTGGCTGCCTTGAGGGAAGACCAGGAAAAAAGGGAGAGAAAATACAGGAGGTGAATTTTGTGGGTGAGGAAGGGGCTGTAGAAATAATAGTAGAAATGGTTATGACATTCCCCTGGGAATGCATCGGCGTGCAAATTGTAAGCAAGAGGGCCGTTGGAAAAAAATTGTCCATGCCGTCTGAGTAATGGGGCAAGAGAGACAGAAGCAGCCGTTGGAGTCATGCCGGAGATTGGGTTGGAGTGAAGGGGGCCGGAGGAATCTCTTAAAATTTCCCCAGACGATCCTCTGGTTCCAGTCAAGCTGGGGAATGAAAGAAGAGATTTTTGTATTTTTCATTGATAGTGGAGGCACACATGCTGTAGTAAGTAGTTGTAGGGGACCCTTAAGTAGAAGTAAAAGAAGCGTTGTTGGTGCAAGAGGGAAGAAGACTTTAAGGCTGTTTTTACAACCTATGGAATGTTCCATTGGAAATACTAAATTAACTCCTGAATTCCTTTAGATGCCAGAATGCCCCCTACCATTGCTTGGGTGGCATTTACTTGTAAACTGAATGCACGGCTAAGTTCCTCTGAAGACTCTGTTCAGTTGACTCTGTTCAGCCCGCAGGGGACCTCTCCTCTTTGTGGCGGATGCCAGCCTGAACGGGACCTCGCCTGTTTGGGGCACATGGATGGCGGGCGCTGTCGCCAAAAGGCAAAGCAGGGTCGTAGCAGAGTTTTCCATTTCTGGGGATGGGCTCAGCCGTCCCCCGCACCAATTTCTCCTATGTAGCAAGGGCGATGGTAGCTTTCTTCTGTTTTCTTGACGAACAAGAGGATGATGGAGCACGTGACAAGAGCACGATCTTTTTCTCTTCCTTTGGCAGTACAGGCACCCAAGGCCAGCCTGCATTCAAGGAACAGCATGGGGATATCTGTGTCGAGCGTTAGCAGAGGAAGGAAGCTTCTTTTGGAGGCTGAGGCGATGAAGCAGAGTCCTTAATTGTTCTGTTTGATTTTCAGCATGGGTGCGGGGAGGGCCTGGGACATGCAAAACATGGTCCCGGAGAGGGGAGCTGTCTGTTACGTGGGAGGCTGTGAGAGCTATCGTGGACACCACTGGACTGGCATCCTGTAAGGATGCTTTCACATGTTCTCTTGTTTAGAGGCCAACCTCGGCTTTGGGCTGTAAACTAAAGTCTGCCAGGCCGGTGCCAGCTTGGCGGCAGCATCTGCCCACGGCAGCACCAGCTTGGTGGTGGTGTGTGCCCATGCCTGTGCCAGGTTGCTGGCTGTGCCTGGCTTGTGAGGGTTGAGGTAATTGGCCCCCTGTTCCCCATGGCGTGGGCTCCAGCTGTGGCCCGGGGCAGCACAGGTGGGACCCATGAGGTGAGGATGGGGCTGGGCCCAGGGTTTAAAAAGGGCTGAGGATGGGGCTGGCCCTGCTGTATCCGCCATTATTTTAGTCAGATCCTGCATCATTCCGCTCAGTTAAAGGCTCACGAGAATTACTTAACGTTTGCATTGGGAAGTCCTGCTTCAAACAATGAATTTTCAACAAAATGTTTTTGACACTAGTCAATGAACTCCTGTAATACTGCAGCAAAATGACATTTTTAGTGGTTGTTGAATCTCAGAGTGATAACATAGGCGTCCCTGTTTGAGCCCTTACCGCAAGCTTTGCAATGTTTGTTTACACCCTGCTCGGTTCTTTTGTGAAGGTGTGTAGCTATGGGAGGTGCGTTATTGCCAAGGTGCTACGGTGCCGATGCTCTGGCTGTTGGCAGGAATGGGCAAAGCGGAAGGCTCTGTGGCTAGGGGAGAATGGCGTGGACGTGCTGCTGCTCTCTCTGTTGCACCAGAATTTCGACGGCTGGGTTGGGCTGCTAAATCAATGGAACGACCGGAAGAAATTTCAGAAAAGTGAGTACTCTCCTGTCTTTATCTTTGAAAGTCGTTGTCTTTCTACAGACCCCTGTCCATGGCTTAGCTATTTGATTGGCGTGAAACAGACCCAGAATTTTGCTTTAAGTGGTGTTCTGATTCGCTGAAATCCCCCGTAGGTAGAGAGCAAGAATGACAAATGTAGCTTGGTGGTTGAAGTTCTCGGGGTTTCTGTGAAAGCTAACTTGCCAGAATGCGTAGGAAGCAGCCTGAATTCCAGTAGAGATACTGCATAAAAGGCCCTTTTCTTGACAGGAAAAGAGCTTCACGAAACGTCGGCGCTGTTTGCCGTAGGGCCTCCGACATACTTGTTCAGTCATCGTGGGCTTTGTGCCGTTCCCGCAGGCACGATCTTGAACAAGTTTTGTACGGCAGCTGGTCTCTTAGCTGACTTTCTATCTCGCGCTTGGTTGCTTGTACCTGCTCAAAGCTGACTGTAGTGTCAAATGAACCCACAGGAAAATGTCCTCAACTCGCGCTGGTAGGGCAAGCCCGCTGTAGTTGATAAAATCGGAAAATAGCACCATGTTTTGAAACATTTGCCTTGCGAGGACGAGGGCTGTCTCCTGGTAGGCAGCTGAATTCTGTGACTGATTCCACCGGTCCGCTCTGGCACTTGAAGGAGGCAGTCCCTAAGCCAACGCAATCTCAAATGGGGGTCGTTTGGGTTTTTCTAATCATTTCTTAGGGATATGAGGCTTGCGTGGGTGTTTAGCTTGCCCTGTTCTTTCTGTTCCTAATTCTGAACGCACTGACTGGCATAAAAGAACGGTCGTCTTGTAGTCTGACGGTGTCGTCTCCCAGGAGCTGGTGGAAGGTCAGGGCTTACGTCAAACTGATAAAGAGGATTGAGTCTGGGAAGTGGAACGTCTAAACAAGAATTACTGTCCTTGGGAGAGAAGCACATCCTGAAGAAATAGGTAAGCTAATGGAAATGTTTTGGGAACCATCCGAAACAACTAGTAGGAGTGTGATAAGAAGCACCCTCCCGCCAAACTATCCTCCTGATGATACTAAAAGTCACAGCCCTCGAGCTGGAGACACCAGCCCAAGCAGAGCGCCCTCGCCTCTGAGCGTGCGCAGCATGTTAAAGTCGCGCTGTAGCTTGAAGTTGAAATAAGAGAAATGTAGACCAATAGAAAACTGCTTTGTGTAATTACTTATGCATATGCATAGCTAGACCGTATCAATACTGTACTTGTAGGAGCGAACTTTGTGCTAGCTTTGCGGAGCTACCACCTAGCACCCATCTCTGCGCAGACATGCCATAAAAACACCTCTGCCCTGTGTGTATATTGGCGTCCCGCACACCGGGTAAACGACCTCACGCTTGTGGGATAACAGTTTTGACACCCCAGATGGGACCGAGCTGACAGCCTCGCCCGGTTCGTCTTGCCGCATCCGACGGGGAGAAGAGGCCTGAGCGGACTCCAGCGCGCACCGACCTGTTGCCTGGGGACTCCTTCAGCTCCTCCCCTGCGGTCGGGCGGTAAGTGACAAAAGGGTGCAATGCTCCTGAAAAGAGGTGTTTTTTGGGGCTAGGAGAAAAGGGGGTAGGGGCCAAGATGTCTCGGGAAGCAGGCGGCCTGTGTTCTGTTCTGGGCTCTGCATAAGACGCACCAGGAAAGACAGGTGGCAGTAGCGTAGTTCTGTTTGTTTCTCCACGCTGTCCTGTTCTGAGTAACGGAGGGAGACGTCCCTCGTTCTGGTTTGTATAGAAATGCTGGGTTTTTCGGTACCGGTATGGGTGCTGCTGCTTCCCAGGAGGCAGCCCTTTGCTCTCCTCTAGGATGCATCCTGAAGCATTGCAAGAAATTTGGGGGAGATGCCATGACTAAAAATCAGCTAAAACGATATTGTAATCAACGGTGGCCACAATATCCATGGGAAGATGGTGAAAAACAGCCTGAGAATGGATCCTTGAAATATAACACTATATCGGAATTAGTGTTGTGTTGTCGGGGAACTGAAAAATGGGATGAAATGCCTTCTGTGGATATGTTTTTTTCGTTAAGACGCGATTGGGATATTAGGAAGAAAGGTGGTTTAGTGGACGCTAAACATCGGATTGGAATATATGTGTTAAAAGAGAAAAAGGGAAAACCTCGTTGTATTGAATGGGAAAATTCAGAAGAGGATATTCAGCTGTTGGTAGCTCCCCCCAAAGAGCCCAAATCTGATAGCTCAAGTGGTGATGGAGTTGTGAGTGCTATCTGTAAAAGAACAAGGGGAGAGAAACCCATAGTTTGAGCTCCCCTCAGACAGGCTGTAGGGCCTGAGGGAGCACCGGTATCCGTACACGTACCTTTTACTGCTTCTGATTTATTAAACTGCAAACGGGCAGTGGGATCCTATGGAAACAATCCAGAAGGAATGTATAGTACTGTTAATCACGACTCCTAGTCCTAACCGGGGAGATGTACAGGCTCTCCTAGAATATTTGTTTACCGCTGAGGAGAGGAGACCAATTTTAGAGAAGGCTAGAGAGGGACTGATCCAACAAGGCGGGGTGGGGTGCCTAATACCAATATGTACCTCCCGAAAGAGGATCCGGAGTGGGATCCAAACACACAAGTGTGAGGGATTAGAGAGGGGAAAGGAATATCAGAAGTTAATTTTGTATGGGATTCAACACGGAGTGCAAAAGCCTAAGAATTTAGCTAAACTATCTGAAGTAAGGCAGGGGGATAAGGAAACCCCGTCAGCCTTCTCTGAGAGATTGTGTGAAGTAGCTCGAAAATGGACCGATCGGGATCCGGAAGATGATAGCAATTCAAAGTTATTTAACACGCCGTTTATTGGTCAAGCAGCAGCAGCAGATATAAGAAAGAGATGACAAAAGCTAGGGGGCGAGGATGGCATGACAATCTCACAGTTCTTCTCAATGGCATCTAAGGTACGTAATAATCGGGAGGAAATAGAAGAGAAGGAGAAGCGGGGACGAGTAACGCTGCAAGCTGCTTTGTTGGCTGCCTTGAGGGAAGACCAGGAAAAAAGGGAGAGAAAATACAGGAGGTGAATTTTGTGGGTGAGGAAGGGGCTGTAGAAATAATAGTAGAAATGGTTATGACATTCCCCTGGGAATGCATCGGCATGCAAATTGTAAGCAAGAGGGCCGTTGGAAAAAAATTGTCCATGCCGTCTGAGTAATGGGGAAAGAGAGACAGAAGCAGCCGTTGGAGTCATGCCGGAGATTGGGTTGGAGTGAAGGGGGCCGGAGGAATCTCTTAAAATTTCCCCAGACGATCCTCTGGTTCCAGTCAAGCTGGGGAATGAAAGAAGAGATTTTTGTATTTTTCATTGATAGTGGAGGCACACATGCTGTAGTAAGTAGTTGTAGGGGACCCTTAAGTAGAAGTAAAAGAAGCGTTGTTGGTGCAAGAGGGAAGAAGACTTTAAGGCTGTTTTTACAACCTATGGAATGTTCCATTGGAAATACTAAATTAACTCCTGAATTCCTTTAGATGCCAGAATGCCCCCTACCATTGCTTGGGTGGCATTTACTTGTAAACTGAATGCCCGGCTAAGTTCCTCTGAAGACTCTGTTCAGTTGACTCTGTTCAGCCCGCAGGGGACCTCTCCTCTTTGTGGCGGATGCCAGCCTGAACGGGACCTCGCCTGTTTGGGGCACACGGATGGCGGGCGCTGTCGCCAAAAGGCAAAGCAGGGTCATAGCAGAGTTTTCCATTTCTGGGGATGGGCTCAGCCGTCCCCCGCACCAATTTCTCCTATGTAGCAATGGGGATGGTAGCTTTCTTCTGTTTTCTTGACGAACAAGAGGATGATGGAGCACGTGACAAGAGCACGATCTTTTTCTCTTCCTTTGGCAGTACAGGCACCCAAGGCCAGCCTGCATTCAAGGAACAGCATGGGGATATCTGTGTCGAGCGTTAGCAGAGGAAGGAAGCTTCTTTTGGAGGCTGAGGCGATGAAGCAGAGTCCTTAATTGTTCTGTTTGATTTTCAGCATGGGTGCGGGGAGGGCCTGGGACATGCAAAACATGGTCCCGGAGAGGGGAGCTGTCTGTTACGTGGGAGGCTGTGAGAGCTATCGTGGACACCACTGGACTGGCATCCTGTAAGGATGCTTTCACATGTTCTCTTGTTTAGAGGCCAACCTCGGCTTTGGGCTGTAAACTAAAGTCTGCCAGGCCGGTGCCAGCTTGGCGGCAGCATCTGCCCACGGCAGCACCAGCTTGGTGGTGGTGTGTGCCCATGCCTGTGCCAGGTTGCTGGCTGTGCCTGGCTTGTGAGGGTTGAGGTAATTGGCCCCCTGTTCCCCATGGCGTGGGCTCCAGCTGTGGCCCGGGGCAGCACAGGTGGGACCCATGAGGTGAGGATGGGGCTGGGCCCAGGGTTTAAAAAGGGCTGAGGATGGGGCTGGCCCTGCTGTATCCGCCATTATTTTAGTCAGATCCTGCATCATTCCGCTCAGTTAAAGGCTCACGAGAATTACTTAACGTTTGCATTGGGAAGTCCTGCTTCAAACAATGAATTTTCAACAAAATGTTTTTGACACTAGTCAATGAACTCCTGTAATACTGCAGCAAAATGACATTTTTAGTGGTTGTTGAATCTCAGAGTGATAACATAGGCGTCCCTGTTTGAGCCCTTACCGCAAGCTTTGCAATGTTTGTTTACACCCTGCTCGGTTCTTTTGTGAAGGTGTGTAGCTATGGGAGGTGCGTTATTGCCAAGGTGCTACGGTGCCGATGCTCTGGCTGTTGGCAGGAATGGGCAAAGCGGAAGGCTCTGTGGCTAGGGGAGAATGGCGTGGACGTGCTGCTGCTCTCTCTGTTGCACCAGAATTTCGACGGCTGGGTTGGGCTGCTAAATCAATGGAACGACCGGAAGAAATTTCAGAAAAGTGAGTACTCTCCTGTCTTTATCTTTGAAAGTCGTTGTCTTTCTACAGACCCCTGTCCATGGCTTAGCTATTTGATTGGCGTGAAACAGACCCAGAATTTTGCTTTAAGTGGTGTTCTGATTCGCTGAAATCCCCCGTAGGTAGAGAGCAAGAATGACAAATGTAGCTTGGTGGTTGAAGTTCTCGGGGTTTCTGTGAAAGCTAACTTGCCAGAATGCGTAGGAAGCAGCCTGAATTCCAGTAGAGATACTGCATAAAAGGCCCTTTTCTTGACAGGAAAAGAGCTTCACGAAACGTCGGCGCTGTTTGCCGTAGGGCCTCCGACATACTTGTTCAGTCATCGTGGGCTTTGTGCCGTTCCCGCAGGCACGATCTTGAACAAGTTTTGTACGGCAGCTGGTCTCTTAGCTGACTTTCTATCTCGCGCTTGGTTGCTTGTACCTGCTCAAAGCTGACTGTAGTGTCAAATGAACCCACAGGAAAATGTCCTCAACTCGCGCTGGTAGGGCAAGCCCGCTGTAGTTGATAAAATCGGAAAATAGCACCATGTTTTGAAACATTTGCCTTGCGAGGACGAGGGCTGTCTCCTGGTAGGCAGCTGAATTCTGTGACTGATTCCACCGGTCCGCTCTGGCACTTGAAGGAGGCAGTCCCTAAGCCAACGCAATCTCAAATGGGGGTCGTTTGGGTTTTTCTAATCATTTCTTAGGGATATGAGGCTTGCGTGGGTGTTTAGCTTGCCCTGTTCTTTCTGTTCCTAATTCTGAACGCACTGACTGGCATAAAAGAACGGTCGTCTTGTAGTCTGACGGTGTCGTCTCCCAGGAGCTGGTGGAAGGTCAGGGCTTACGTCAAACTGATAAAGAGGATTGAGTCTGGGAAGTGGAACGTCTAAACAAGAATTACTGTCCTTGGGAGAGAAGCACATCCTGAAGAAATAGGTAAGCTAATGGAAATGTTTTGGGAACCATCCGAAACAACTAGTAGGAGTGTGATAAGAAGCACCCTCCCGCCAAACTATCCTCCTGATGATACTAAAAGTCACAGCCCTCGAGCTGGAGACACCAGCCCAAGCAGAGCGCCCTCGCCTCTGAGCGTGCGCAGCATGTTAAAGTCGCGCTGTAGCTTGAAGTTGAAATAAGAGAAATGTAGACCAATAGAAAACTGCTTTGTGTAATTACTTATGCATATGCATAGCTAGACCGTATCAATACTGTACTTGTAGGAGCGAACTTTGTGCTAGCTTTGCGGAGCTACCACCTAGCACCCATCTCTGCGCAGACATGCCATAAAAACACCTCTGCCCTGTGTGTATATTGGCGTCCCGCACACCGGGTAAACGACCTCACGCTTGTGGGATAACAGTTTTGACACCCCAGATGGGACCGAGCTGACAGCCTCGCCCGGTTCGTCTTGCCGCATCCGACGGGGAGAAGAGGCCTGAGCGGACTCCAGCGCGCACCGACCTGTTGCCTGGGGACTCCTTCAGCTCCTCCCCTGCGGTCGGGCGGTAAGTGACAAAAGGGTGCAATGCTCCTGAAAAGAGGTGTTTTTTGGGGCTAGGAGAAAAGGGGGTAGGGGCCAAGATGTCTCGGGAAGCAGGCGGCCTCTGTTCTGTTCTGGGCTCTGCATAAGACGCACCAGGAAAGACAGGTGGCAGTAGCGTAGTTCTGTTTGTTTCTCCACGCTGTCCTGTTCTGAGTAACGGAGGGAGACGTCCCTCGTTCTGGTTTGTATAGAAATGCTGGGTTTTTCGGTACCGGTATGGGTGCTGCTGCTTCCCAGGAGGCAGCCCTTTGCTCTCCTCTAGGATGCATCCTGAAGCATTGCAAGAAATTTGGGGGAGATGCCATGACTAAAAATCAGCTAAAACGATATTGTAATCAACGGTGGCCACAATATCCATGGGAAGATGGTGAAAAACAGCCTGAGAATGGATCCTTGAAATATAACACTATATCGGAATTAGTGTTGTGTTGTCGGGGAACTGAAAAATGGGATGAAATGCCTTCTGTGGATATGTTTTTTTCGTTAAGACGCGATTGGGATATTAGGAAGAAAGGTGGTTTAGTGGACGCTAAACATCGGATTGGAATATATGTGTTAAAAGAGAAAAAGGGAAAACCTCGTTGTATTGAATGGGAAAATTCAGAAGAGGATATTCAGCTGTTGGTAGCTCCCCCCAAAGAGCCCAAATCTGATAGCTCAAGTGGTGATGGAGTTGTGAGTGCTATCTGTAAAAGAACAAGGGGAGAGAAACCCATAGTTTGAGCTCCCCTCAGACAGGCTGTAGGGCCTGAGGGAGCACCGGTATCCGTACACGTACCTTTTACTGCTTGTGATTTATTAAACTGCAAACGGGCAGTGGGATCCTATGGAAACAATCCAGAAGGAATGTATAGTACTGTTAATCACGACTCCTAGTCCTAACCGGGGAGATGTACAGGCTCTCCTAGAATATTTGTTTACCGCTGAGGAGAGGAGAACAATTTTAGAGAAGGCCAGAGAGGGACTGATCCAACAAGGCGGGGTGGGGTGCCTAATACCAATATGTACCTCCCGAAAGAGGATCCGGAGTGGGATCCAAACACACAAGTGTGAGGGATTAGAGAGGGTAAAGGAATATCAGAAGTTAATTTTGTATGGGATTCAACACGGAGTGCAAAAGCCTAAGAATTTAGCTAAACTATCTGAAGTAAGGCAGGGGGATAAGGAAACCCCGTCAGCCTTCTCTGAGAGATTGTGTGAAGTAGCTCGAAAATGGACCGATCGGGATCCGGAAGGTGATAGCAATTCAAAGTTATTTAACACGCCGTTTATTGGTCAAGCAGCAGCAGCAGATATAAGAAAGAGATGACAAAAGGTAGGGGGCGAGGATGGCATGACAATCTCACAGTTCTTCTCAATGGCATCTAAGGTACGTAATAATCGGGAGGAAATAGAAGAGAAGGAGAAGCGGGGACGAGTAACGCTGCAAGCTGCTTTGTTGGCTGCCTTGAGGGAAGACCAGGAAAAAAGGGAGAGAAAATACAGGAGGTGAATTTTGTGGGTGAGGAAGGGGCTGTAGAAATAATAGTAGAAATGGTTATGACATTCCCCTGGGAATGCATCGGCATGCAAATTGTAAGCAAGAGGGCCGTTGGAAAAAAATTGTCCATGCCGTCTGAGTAATGGGGAAAGAGAGACAGAAGCAGCCGTTGGAGTCATGCCGGAGATTGGGTTGGAGTGAAGGGGGCCGGAGGAATCTCTTAAAATTTCCCCAGACGATCCTCTGGTTCCAGTCAAGCTGGGGAATGAAAGAAGAGATTTTTGTATTTTTCATTGATAGTGGAGGCACACATGCTGTAGTAAGTAGTTGTAGGGGACCCTTAAGTAGAAGTAAAAGAAGCGTTGTTGGTGCAAGAGGGAAGAAGACTTTAAGGCTGTTTTTACAACCTATGGAATGTTCCATTGGAAATACTAAATTAACTCCTGAATTCCTTTAGATGCCAGAATGCCCCCTACCATTGCTTGGGTGGCATTTACTTGTAAACTGAATGCACGGCTAAGTTCCTCTGAAGACTCTGTTCAGTTGACTCTGTTCAGCCCGCAGGGGACCTCTCCTCTTTGTGGCGGATGCCAGCCTGAACGGGACCTCGCCTGTTTGGGGCACACGGATGGCGGGCGCTGTCGCCAAAAGGCAAAGCAGGGTCGTAGCAGAGTTTTCCATTTCTGGGGATGGGCTCAGCCGTCCCCCGCACCAATTTCTCCTATGTAGCAAGGGCGATGGTAGCTTTCTTCTGTTTTCTTGACGAACAAGAGGATGATGGAGCACGTGACAAGAGCACGATCTTTTTCTCTTCCTTTGGCAGTACAGGCACCCAAGGCCAGCCTGCATTCAAGGAACAGCATGGGGATATCTGTGTCGAGCGTTAGCAGAGGAAGGAAGCTTCTTTTGGAGGCTGAGGCGATGAAGCAGAGTCCTTAATTGTTCTGTTTGATTTTCAGCATGGGTGCGGGGAGGGCCTGGGACATGCAAAACATGGTCCCGGAGAGGGGAGCTGTCTGTTACGTGGGAGGCTGTGAGAGCTATCGTGGACACCACTGGACTGGCATCCTGTAAGGATGCTTTCACATGTTCTCTTGTTTAGAGGCCAACCTCGGCTTTGGGCTGTAAACTCAAGTCTGCCAGGCCGGTGCCAGCTTGGCGGCAGCATCTGCCCACGGCAGCACCAGCTTGGTGGTGGTGTGTGCCCATGCCTGTGCCAGGTTGCTGGCTGTGTCTGGCTTGTGAGGGTTGGGGTAATTGGCCCCCTGTTCCCCATGGCGTGGGCTCCAGCTGTGGCCCGGGGCAGCACAGGTGGGACCCATGAGGTGAGGATGGGGCTGGGCCCAGGGTTTAAAAAGGGCTGAGGATGGGGCTGGCCCTGCTGTATCCGCCATTATTTTAGTCAGATCCTGCATCATTCCGCTCAGTTAAAGGCTCACGAGAATTACTTAACGTTTGCATTGGGAAGTCCTGCTTCAAACAATGAATTTTCAACAAAATGTTTTTGACACTAGTCAATGAACTCCTGTAATACTGCAGCAAAATGACATTTTTAGTGGTTGTTGAATCTCAGAGTGATAACATAGGCGTCCCTGTTTGAGCCCTTACCGCAAGCTTTGCAATGTTTGTTTACACCCTGCTCGGTTCTTTTGTGAAGGTGTGTAGCTATGGGAGGTGCGTTATTGCCAAGGTGCTACGGTGCCGATGCTCTGGCTGTTGGCAGGAATGGGCAAAGCGGAAGGCTCTGTGGCTAGGGGAGAATGGCGTGGACGTGCTGCTGCTCTCTCTGTTGCACCAGAATTTCGACGGCTGGGTTGGGCTGCTAAATCAATGGAACGACCGGAAGAAATTTCAGAAAAGTGAGTACTCTCCTGTCTTTATCTTTGAAAGTCGTTGTCTTTCTACAGACCCCTGTCCATGGCTTAGCTATTTGATTGGCGTGAAACAGACCCAGAATTTTGCTTTAAGTGGTGTTCTGATTCGCTGAAATCCCCCGTAGGTAGAGAGCAAGAATGACAAATGTAGCTTGGTGGTTGAAGTTCTCGGGGTTTCTGTGAAAGCTAACTTGCCAGAATGCGTAGGAAGCAGCCTGAATTCCAGTAGAGATACTGCATAAAAGGCCCTTTTCTTGACAGGAAAAGAGCTTCACGAAACGTCGGCGCTGTTTGCCGTAGGGCCTCCGACATACTTGTTCAGTCATCGTGGGCTTTGTGCCGTTCCCGCAGGCACGATCTTGAACAAGTTTTGTACGGCAGCTGGTCTCTTAGCTGACTTTCTATCTCGCGCTTGGTTGCTTGTACCTGCTCAAAGCTGACTGTAGTGTCAAATGAACCCACAGGAAAATGTCCTCAACTCGCGCTGGTAGGGCAAGCCCGCTGTAGTTGATAAAATCGGAAAATAGCACCATGTTTTGAAACATTTGCCTTGCGAGGACGAGGGCTGTCTCCTGGTAGGCAGCTGAATTCTGTGACTGATTCCACCGGTCCGCTCTGGCACTTGAAGGAGGCAGTCCCTAAGCCAACGCAATCTCAAATGGGGGTCGTTTGGGTTTTTCTAATCATTTCTTAGGGATATGAGGCTTGCGTGGGTGTTTAGCTTGCCCTGTTCTTTCTGTTCCTAATTCTGAACGCACTGACTGGCATAAAAGAACGGTCGTCTTGTAGTCTGACGGTGTCGTCTCCCAGGAGCTGGTGGAAGGTCAGGGCTTACGTCAAACTGATAAAGAGGATTGAGTCTGGGAAGTGGAACGTCTAAACAAGAATTACTGTCCTTGGGAGAGAAGCACATCCTGAAGAAATAGGTAAGCTAATGGAAATGTTTTGGGAACCATCCGAAACAACTAGTAGGAGTGTGATAAGAAGCACCCTCCCGCCAAACTATCCTCCTGATGATACTAAAAGTCACAGCCCTCGAGCTGGAGACACCAGCCCAAGCAGAGCGCCCTCGCCTCTGAGCGTGCGCAGCATGTTAAAGTCGCGCTGTAGCTTGAAGTTGAAATAAGAGAAATGTAGACCAAGAGAAAACTGCTTTGTGTAATTACTTATGCATATGCATAGCTAGACCGTATCAATACTGTACTTGTAGGAGCGAACTTTGTGCTAGCTTTGCGGAGCTACCACCTAGCACCCATCTCTGCGCAGACATGCCATAAAAACACCTCTGCCCTGTGTGTATATTGGCGTCCCGCACACCGGGTAAACGACCTCACGCTTGTGGGATAACAGTTTTGACACCCCAGATGGGACCGAGCTGACAGCCTCGCCCGGTTCGTCTTGCCGCATCCGACGGGGAGAAGAGGCCTGAGCGGACTCCAGCGCGCACCGACCTGCTGCCTGGGGACTCCTTCAGCTCCTCCCCTGCGGTCGGGCGGTAAGTGACAAAACGGTGCAATGCTCCTGAAAAGAGGTGTTTTTTGGGGCTAGGAGAAAAGGGGGTAGGGGCCAAGATGTCTCGGGAAGCAGGCGGCCTGTGTTCTGTTCTGGGCTCTGCATAAGACGCACCAGGAAAGACAGGTGGCAGTAGCGTAGTTCTGTTTGTTTCTCCACGCTGTCCTGTTCTGAGTAACGGAGGGAGACGTCCCTCGTTCTGGTTTGTATAGAAATGCTGGGTTTTTCGGTACCGGTATGGGTGCTGCTGCTTCCCAGGAGGCAGCCCTTTGCTCTCCTCTAGGATGCATCCTGAAGCATTGCAAGAAATTTGGGGGAGATGCCATGACTAAAAATCAGCTAAAACGATATTGTAATCAACGGTGGCCACAATATCCATGGGAAGATGGTGAAAAACAGCCTGAGAATGGATCCTTGAAATATAACACTATATCGGAATTAGTGTTGTGTTGTCGGGGAACTGAAAAATGGGATGAAATGCCTTCTGTGGATATGTTTTTTTCGTTAAGACGCGATTGGGATATTAGGAAGAAAGGTGGTTTAGTGGACGCTAAACATCGGATTGGAATATATGTGTTAAAAGAGAAAAAGGGAAAACCTCGTTGTATTGAATGGGAAAATTCAGAAGAGGATATTCAGCTGTTGGTAGCTCCCCCCAAAGAGCCCAAATCTGATAGCTCAAGTGGTGATGGAGTTGTGAGTGCTATCTGTAAAAGAACAAGGGGAGAGAAACCCATAGTTTGAGCTCCCCTCAGACAGGCTGTAGGGCCTGAGGGAGCACCGGTATCCGTACACGTACCTTTTACTGCTTCTGATTTATTAAACTGCAAACGGGCAGTGGGATCCTATGGAAACAATCCAGAAGGAATGTATAGTACTGTTAATCACGACTCCTAGTCCTAACCGGGGAGATGTACAGGCTCTCCTAGAATATTTGTTTACCGCTGAGGAGAGGAGAACAATTTTAGAGAAGGCTAGAGAGGGACTGATCCAACAAGGCGGGGTGGGGTGCCTAATACCAATATGTACCTCCCGAAAGAGGATCCGGAGTGGGATCCAAACACACAAGTGTGAGGGATTAGAGAGGGTAAAGGAATATCAGAAGTTAATTTTGTATGGGATTCAACACGGAGTGCAAAAGCCTAAGAATTTAGCTAAACTATCTGAAGTAAGGCAGGGGGATAAGGAAACCCCGTCAGCCTTCTCTGAGAGATTGTGTGAAGTAGCTCGAAAATGGACCGATCGGGATCCGGAAGGTGATAGCAATTCAAAGTTATTTAACACGCCGTTTATTGGTCAAGCAGCAGCAGCAGATATAAGAAAGAGATGACAAAAGCTAGGGGGCGAGGATGGCATGACAATCTCACAGTTCTTCTCAATGGCATCTAAGGTACGTAATAATCGGGAGGAAATAGAAGAGAAGGAGAAGCGGGGACGAGTAACGCTGCAAGCTGCTTTGTTGGCTGCCTTGAGGGAAGACCAGGAAAAAAGGGAGAGAAAATACAGGAGGTGAATTTTGTGGGTGAGGAAGGGGCTGTAGAAATAATAGTAGAAATGGTTATGACATTCCCCTGGGAATGCATCGGCATGCAAATTGTAAGCAAGAGGGCCGTTGGAAAAAAATTGTCCATGCCGTCTGAGTAATGGGGAAAGAGAGACAGAAGCAGCCGTTGGAGTCATGCCGGAGATTGGGTTGGAGTGAAGGGGGCCGGAGGAATCTCTTAAAATTTCCCCAGACGATCCTCTGGTTCCAGTCAAGCTGGGGAATGAAAGAAGAGATTTTTGTATTTTTCATTGATAGTGGAGGCACACATGCTGTAGTAAGTAGTTGTAGGGGACCCTTAAGTAGAAGTAAAAGAAGCGTTGTTGGTGCAAGAGGGAAGAAGACTTTAAGGCTGTTTTTACAACCTATGGAATGTTCCATTGGAAATACTAAATTAACTCCTGAATTCCTTTAGATGCCAGAATGCCCCCTACCATTGCTTGGGTGGCATTTACTTGTAAACTGAATGCACGGCTAAGTTCCTCTGAAGACTCTGTTCAGTTGACTCTGTTCAGCCCGCAGGGGACCTCTCCTCTTTGTGGCGGATGCCAGCCTGAACGGGACCTCGCCTGTTTGGGGCACACGGATGGCGGGCGCTGTCGCCAAAAGGCAAAGCAGGGTCATAGCAGAGTTTTCCATTTCTGGGGATGGGCTCAGCCGTCCCCCGCACCAATTTCTCCTATGTAGCAATGGGGATGGTAGCTTTCTTCTGTTTTCTTGACGAACAAGAGGATGATGGAGCACGTGACAAGAGCACGATCTTTTTCTCTTCCTTTGGCAGTACAGGCACCCAAGGCCAGCCTGCATTCAAGGAACAGCATGGGGATATCTGTGTCGAGCGTTAGCAGAGGAAGGAAGCTTCTTTTGGAGGCTGAGGCGATGAAGCAGAGTCCTTAATTGTTCTGTTTGATTTTCAGCATGGGTGCGGGGAGGGCCTGGGACATGCAAAACATGGTCCCGGAGAGGGGAGCTGTCTGTTACGTGGGAGGCTGTGAGAGCTATCGTGGACACCACTGGACTGGCATCCTGTAAGGATGCTTTCACATGTTCTCTTGTTTAGAGGCCAACCTCGGCTTTGGGCTGTAAACTCAAGTCTGCCAGGCCGGTGCCAGCTTGGCGGCAGCATCTGCCCACGGCAGCACCAGCTTGGTGGTGGTGTGTGCCCATGCCTGTGCCAGGTTGCTGGCTGTGTCTGGCTTGTGAGGGTTGGGGTAATTGGCCCCCTGTTCCCCATGGCGTGGGCTCCAGCTGTGGCCCGGGGCAGCACAGGTGGGACCCATGAGGTGAGGATGGGGCTGGGCCCAGGGTTTAAAAAGGGCTGAGGATGGGGCTGGCCCTGCTGTATCCGCCATTATTTTAGTCAGATCCTGCATCATTCCGCTCAGTTAAAGGCTCACGAGAATTACTTAACGTTTGCATTGGGAAGTCCTGCTTCAAACAATGAATTTTCAACAAAATGTTTTTGACACTAGTCAATGAACTCCTGTAATACTGCAGCAAAATGACATTTTTAGTGGTTGTTGAATCTCAGAGTGATAACATAGGCGTCCCTGTTTGAGCCCTTACCGCAAGCTTTGCAATGTTTGTTTACACCCTGCTCGGTTCTTTTGTGAAGGTGTGTAGCTATGGGAGGTGCGTTATTGCCAAGGTGCTACGGTGCCGATGCTCTGGCTGTTGGCAGGAATGGGCAAAGCGGAAGGCTCTGTGGCTAGGGGAGAATGGCGTGGACGTGCTGCTGCTCTCTCTGTTGCACCAGAATTTCGACGGCTGGGTTGGGCTGCTAAATCAATGGAACGACCGGAAGAAATTTCAGAAAAGTGAGTACTCTCCTGTCTTTATCTTTGAAAGTCGTTGTCTTTCTACAGACCCCTGTCCATGGCTTAGCTATTTGATTGGCGTGAAACAGACCCAGAATTTTGCTTTAAGTGGTGTTCTGATTCGCTGAAATCCCCCGTAGGTAGAGAGCAAGAATGACAAATGTAGCTTGGTGGTTGAAGTTCTCGGGGTTTCTGTGAAAGCTAACTTGCCAGAATGCGTAGGAAGCAGCCTGAATTCCAGTAGAGATACTGCATAAAAGGCCCTTTTCTTGACAGGAAAAGAGCTTCACGAAACGTCGGCGCTGTTTGCCGTAGGGCCTCCGACATACTTGTTCAGTCATCGTGGGCTTTGTGCCGTTCCCGCAGGCACGATCTTGAACAAGTTTTGTACGGCAGCTGGTCTCTTAGCTGACTTTCTATCTCGCGCTTGGTTGCTTGTACCTGCTCAAAGCTGACTGTAGTGTCAAATGAACCCACAGGAAAATGTCCTCAACTCGCGCTGGTAGGGCAAGCCCGCTGTAGTTGATAAAATCGGAAAATAGCACCATGTTTTGAAACATTTGCCTTGCGGGGACGAGGGCTGTCTCCTGGTAGGCAGCTGAATTCTGTGACTGATTCCACCGGTCCGCTCTGGCACTTGAAGGAGGCAGTCCCTAAGCCAACGCAATCTCAAATGGGGGTCGTTTGGGTTTTTCTAATCATTTCTTAGGGATATGAGGCTTGCGTGGGTGTTTAGCTTGCCCTGTTCTTTCTGTTCCTAATTCTGAACGCACTGACTGGCATAAAAGAACGGTCGTCTTGTAGTCTGACGGTGTCGTCTCCCAGGAGCTGGTGGAAGGTCAGGGCTTACGTCAAACTGATAAAGAGGATTGAGTCTGGGAAGTGGAACGTCTAAACAAGAATTACTGTCCTTGGGAGAGAAGCACATCCTGAAGAAATAGGTAAGCTAATGGAAATGTTTTGGGAACCATCCGAAACAACTAGTAGGAGTGTGATAAGAAGCACCCTCCCGCCAAACTATCCTCCTGATGATACTAAAAGTCACAGCCCTCGAGCTGGAGACACCAGCCCAAGCAGAGCGCCCTCGCCTCTGAGCGTGCGCAGCATGTTAAAGTCGCGCTGTAGCTTGAAGTTGAAATAAGAGAAATGTAGACCAAGAGAAAACTGCTTTGTGTAATTACTTATGCATATGCATAGCTAGACCGTATCAATACTGTACTTGTAGGAGCGAACTTTGTGCTAGCTTTGCGGAGCTACCACCTAGCACCCATCTCTGCGCAGACATGCCATAAAAACACCTCTGCCCTGTGTGTATATTGGCGTCCCGCACACCGGGTAAACGACCTCACGCTTGTGGGATAACAGTTTTGACACCCCAGATGGGACCGAGCTGACAGCCTCGCCCGGTTCGTCTTGCCGCATCCGACGGGGAGAAGAGGCCTGAGCGGACTCCAGCGCGCACCGACCTGTTGCCTGGGGACTCCTTCAGCTCCTCCCCTGCGGTCTTGCGGTAAGTGACAAAAGGGTGCAATGCTCCTGAAAAGAGGTGTTTTTTGGGGCTAGGAGAAAAGGGGGTAGGGGCCAAGATGTCTCGGGAAGCAGGCGGCCTGTGTTCTGTTCTGGGCTCTGCATAAGACGCACCAGGAAAGACAGGTGGCAGTAGCGTAGTTCTGTTTGTTTCTCCACGCTGTCCTGTTCTGAGTAACGGAGGGAGACGTCCCTCGTTCTGGTTTGTATAGAAATGCTGGGTTTTTCGGTACCGGTATGGGTGCTGCTGCTTCCCAGGAGGCAGCCCTTTGCTCTCCTCTAGGATGCATCCTGAAGCATTGCAAGAAATTTGGGGGAGATGCCATGACTAAAAATCAGCTAAAACGATATTGTAATCAACGGTGGCCACAATATCCATGGGAAGATGGTGAAAAACAGCCTGAGAATGGATCCTTGAAATATAACACTATATCGGAATTAGTGTTGTGTTGTCGGGGAACTGAAAAATGGGATGAAATGCCTTCTGTGGATATGTTTTTTTCGTTAAGACGCGATTGGGATATTAGGAAGAAAGGTGGTTTAGTGGACGCTAAACATCGGATTGGAATATATGTGTTAAAAGAGAAAAAGGGAAAACCTCGTTG
This sequence comes from Mycteria americana, assembly GCF_035582795.1. Taxonomy (NCBI): domain Eukaryota; kingdom Metazoa; phylum Chordata; class Aves; order Ciconiiformes; family Ciconiidae; genus Mycteria; species Mycteria americana. The sequence goes on from NW_027445650.1 coordinate 195,783, forward strand.
TATTGAATGGGAAAATTCAGAAGAGGATATTCAGCTGTTGGTAGCTCCCCCCAAAGAGCCCAAATCTGATAGCTCAAGTGGTGATGGAGTTGTGAGTGCTATCTGTAAAAGAACAAGGGGAGAGAAACCCATAGTTTGAGCTCCCCTCAGACAGGCTGTAGGGCCTGAGGGAGCACCGGTATCCGTACACGTACCTTTTACTGCTTCTGATTTATTAAACTGCAAACGGGCAGTGGGATCCTATGGAAACAATCCAGAAGGAATGTATAGTACTGTTAATCACGACTCCTAGTCCTAACCGGGGAGATGTACAGGCTCTCCTAGAATATTTGTTTACCGCTGAGGAGAGGAGAACAATTTTAGAGAAGGCTAGAGAGGGACTGATCCAACAAGGCGGGGTGGGGTGCCTAATACCAATATGTACCTCCCGAAAGAGGATCCGGAGTGGGATCCAAACACACAAGTGTGAGGGATTAGAGAGGGGAAAGGAATATCAGAAGTTAATTTTGTATGGGATTCAACACGGAGTGCAAAAGCCTAAGAATTTAGCTAAACTATCTGAAGTAAGGCAGGGGGATAAGGAAACCCCGTCAGCCTTCTCTGAGAGATTGTGTGAAGTAGCTCGAAAATGGACCGATCGGGATCCGGAAGGTGATAGCAATTCAAAGTTATTTAACACGCCGTTTATTGGTCAAGCAGCAGCAGCAGATATAAGAAAGAGATGACAAAAGCTAGGGGGCGAGGATGGCATGACAATCTCACAGTTCTTCTCAATGGCATCTAAGGTACGTAATAATCGGGAGGAAATAGAAGAGAAGGAGAAGCGGGGACGAGTAACGCTGCAAGCTGCTTTGTTGGCTGCCTTGAGGGAAGACCAGGAAAAAAGGGAGAGAAAATACAGGAGGTGAATTTTGTGGGTGAGGAAGGGGCTGTAGAAATAATAGTAGAAATGGTTATGACATTCCCCTGGGAATGCATCGGCATGCAAATTGTAAGCAAGAGGGCCGTTGGAAAAAAATTGTCCATGCCGTCTGAGTAATGGGGCAAGAGAGACAGAAGCAGCCGTTGGAGTCATGCCGGAGATTGGGTTGGCGTGAAGGGGGCCGGAGGAATCTCTTAAAATTTCCCCAGACGATCCTCTGGTTCCAGTCAAGCTGGGGAATGAAAGAAGAGATTTTTGTATTTTTCATTGATAGTGGAGGCACACATGCTGTAGTAAGTAGTTGTAGGGGACCCTTAAGTAGAAGTAAAAGAAGCGTTGTTGGTGCAAGAGGGAAGAAGACTTTAAGGCTGTTTTTACAACCTATGGAATGTTCCATTGGAAATACTAAATTAACTCCTGAATTCCTTTAGATGCCAGAATGCCCCCTACCATTGCTTGGGTGGCATTTACTTGTAAACTGAATGCACGGCTAAGTTCCTCTGAAGACTCTGTTCAGTTGACTCTGTTCAGCCCGCAGGGGACCTCTCCTCTTTGTGGCGGATGCCAGCCTGAACGGGACCTCGCCTGTTTGGGGCACACGGATGGCGGGCGCTGTCGCCAAAAGGCAAAGCAGGGTCATAGCAGAGTTTTCCATTTCTGGGGATGGGCTCAGCCGTCCCCCGCACCAATTTCTCCTATGTAGCAAGGGCGATGGTAGCTTTCTTCTGTTTTCTTGACGAACAAGAGGATGATGGAGCACGTGACAAGAGCACGATCTTTTTCTCTTCCTTTGGCAGTACAGGCACCCAAGGCCAGCCTGCATTCAAGGAACAGCATGGGGATATCTGTGTCGAGCGTTAGCAGAGGAAGGAAGCTTCTTTTGGAGGCTGAGGCGATGAAGCAGAGTCCTTAATTGTTCTGTTTGATTTTCAGCATGGGTGCGGGGAGGGCCTGGGACATGCAAAACATGGTCCCGGAGAGGGGAGCTGTCTGTTACGTGGGAGGCTGTGAGAGCTATCGTGGACACCACTGGACTGGCATCCTGTAAGGATGCTTTCACATGTTCTCTTGTTTAGAGGCCAACCTCGGCTTTGGGCTGTAAACTCAAGTCTGCCAGGCCGGTGCCAGCTTGGCGGCAGCATCTGCCCACGGCAGCACCAGCTTGGTGGTGGTGTGTGCCCATGCCTGTGCCAGGTTGCTGGCTGTGTCTGGCTTGTGAGGGTTGGGGTAATTGGCCCCCTGTTCCCCATGGCGTGGGCTCCAGCTGTGGCCCGGGGCAGCACAGGTGGGACCCATGAGGTGAGGATGGGGCTGGGCCCAGGGTTTAAAAAGGGCTGAGGATGGGGCTGGCCCTGCTGTATCCGCCAGTATTTTAGTCAGATCCTGCATCATTCCGCTCAGTTAAAGGCTCACGAGAATTACTTAACGTTTGCATTGGGAAGTCCTGCTTCAAACAATGAATTTTCAACAAAATGTTTTTGACACTAGTCAATGAACTCCTGTAATACTGCAGCAAAATGACATTTTTAGTGGTTGTTGAATCTCAGAGTGATAACATAGGCGTCCCTGTTTGAGCCCTTACCGCAAGCTTTGCAATGTTTGTTTACACCCTGCTCGGTTCTTTTGTGAAGGTGTGTAGCTATGGGAGGTGCGTTATTGCCAAGGTGCTACGGTGCCGATGCTCTGGCTGTTGGCAGGAATGGGCAAAGCGGAAGGCTCTGTGGCTAGGGGAGAATGGCGTGGACGTGCTGCTGCTCTCTCTGTTGCACCAGAATTTCGACGGCTGGGTTGGGCTGCTAAATCAATGGAACGACCGGAAGAAATTTCAGAAAAGTGAGTACTCTCCTGTCTTTATCTTTGAAAGTCGTTGTCTTTCTACAGACCCCTGTCCATGGCTTAGCTATTTGATTGGCGTGAAACAGACCCAGAATTTTGCTTTAAGTGGTGTTCTGATTCGCTGAAATCCCCCGTAGGTAGAGAGCAAGAATGACAAATGTAGCTTGGTGGTTGAAGTTCTCGGGGTTTCTGTGAAAGCTAACTTGCCAGAATGCGTAGGAAGCAGCCTGAATTCCAGTAGAGATACTGCATAAAAGGCCCTTTTCTTGACAGGAAAAGAGCTTCACGAAACGTCGGCGCTGTTTGCCGTAGGGCCTCCGACATACTTGTTCAGTCATCGTGGGCTTTGTGCCGTTCCCGCAGGCATGATCTTGAACAAGTTTTGTACGGCAGCTGGTATCTTAGCTGACTTTCTATCTCGCGCTTGGTTGCTTGTACCTGCTCAAAGCTGACTGTAGTGTCAAATGAACCCACAGGAAAATGTCCTCAACTCGCGCTGGTAGGGCAAGCCCGCTGTAGTTGATAAAATCGGAAAATAGCACCATGTTTTGAAACATTTGCCTTGCGAGGACGAGGGCTGTCTCCTGGTAGGCAGCTGAATTCTGTGACTGATTCCACCGGTCCGCTCTGGCACTTGAAGGAGGCAGTCCCTAAGCCAACGCAATCTCAAATGGGGGTCGTTTGGGTTTTTCTAATCATTTCTTAGGGATATGAGGCTTGCGTGGGTGTTTAGCTTGCCCTGTTCTTTCTGTTCCTAATTCTGAACGCACTGACTGGCATAAAAGAACGGTCGTGTTGTAGTCTGACGGTGTCGTCTCCCAGGAGCTGGTGGAAGGTCAGGGCTTACGTCAAACTGATAAAGAGGATTGAGTCTGGGAAGTGGAACGTCTAAACAAGAATTACTGTCCTTGGGAGAGAAGCACATCCTGAAGAAATAGGTAAGCTAATGGAAATGTTTTGGGAACCATCCGAAACAACTAGTAGGAGTGTGATAAGAAGCACCCTCCCGCCAAACTATCCTCCTTATGATACTAAAAGTCACAGCCCTCGAGCTGGAGACACCAGCCCAAGCAGAGCGCCCTCGCCTCTGAGCGTGCGCAGCATGTTAAAGTCGCGCTGTAGCTTGAAGTTGAAATAAGAGAAATGTAGACCAATAGAAAACTGCTTTGTGTAATTACTTATGCATATGCATAGCTAGACCGTATCAATACTGTACTTGTAGGAGCGAACTTTGTGCTAGCTTTGCGGAGCTACCACCTAGCACCCATCTCTGCGCAGACATGCCATAAAAACACCTCTGCCCTGTGTGTATATTGGCGTCCCGCACACCGGGTAAACGACCTCACGCTTGTGGGATAACAGTTTTGACACCCCAGATGGGACCGAGCTGACAGCCTCGCCCGGTTCGTCTTGCCGCATCCGACGGGGAGAAGAGGCCTGAGCGGACTCCAGCGCGCACCGACCTGTTGCCTGGGGACTCCTTCAGCTCCTCCCCTGCGGTCTTGCGGTAAGTGACAAAAGGGTGCAATGCTCCTGAAAAGAGGTGTTTTTTGGGGCTAGGAGAAAAGGGGGTAGGGGCCAAGATGTCTCGGGAAGCAGGCGGCCTGTGTTCTGTTCTGGGCTCTGCATAAGACGCACCAGGAAAGACAGGTGGCAGTAGCGTAGTTCTGTTTGTTTCTCCACGCTGTCCTGTTCTGAGTAACGGAGGGAGACGTCCCTCGTTCTGGTTTGTATAGAAATGCTGGGTTTTTCGGTACCGGTATGGGTGCTGCTGCTTCCCAGGAGGCAGCCCTTTGCTCTCCTCTAGGATGCATCCTGAAGCATTGCAAGAAATTTGGGGGAGATGCCATGACTAAAAATCAGCTAAAACGATATTGTAATCAACGGTGGCCACAATATCCATGGGAAGATGGTGAAAAACAGCCTGAGAATGGATCCTTGAAATATAACACTATATCGGAATTAGTGTTGTGTTGTCGGGGAACTGAAAAATGGGATGAAATGCCTTCTGTGGATATGTTTTTTTCGTTAAGACGCGATTGGGATATTAGGAAGAAAGGTGGTTTAGTGGACGCTAAACATCGGATTGGAATATATGTGTTAAAAGAGAAAAAGGGAAAACCTCGTTGTATTGAATGGGAAAATTCAGAAGAGGATATTCAGCTGTTGGTAGCTCCCCCCAAAGAGCCCAAATCTGATAGCTCAAGTGGTGATGGAGTTGTGAGTGCTATCTGTAAAAGAACAAGGGGAGAGAAACCCATAGTTTGAGCTCCCCTCAGACAGGCTGTAGGGCCTGAGGGAGCACCGGTATCCGTACACGTACCTTTTACTGCTTCTGATTTATTAAACTGCAAACGGGCAGTGGGATCCTATGGAAACAATCCAGAAGGAATGTATAGTACTGTTAATCACGACTCCTAGTCCTAACCGGGGAGATGTACAGGCTCTCCTAGAATATTTGTTTACCGCTGAGGAGAGGAGAACAATTTTAGAGAAGGCTAGAGAGGGACTGATCCAACAAGGCGGGGTGGGGTGCCTAATACCAATATGTACCTCCCGAAAGAGGATCCGGAGTGGGATCCAAACACACAAGTGTGAGGGATTAGAGAGGGGAAAGGAATATCAGAAGTTAATTTTGTATGGGATTCAACACGGAGTGCAAAAGCCTAAGAATTTAGCTAAACTATCTGAAGTAAGGCAGGGGGATAAGGAAACCCCGTCAGCCTTCTCTGAGAGATTGTGTGAAGTAGCTCGAAAATGGACCGATCGGGATCCGGAAGGTGATAGCAATTCAAAGTTATTTAACACGCCGTTTATTGGTCAAGCAGCAGCAGCAGATATAAGAAAGAGATGACAAAAGCTAGGGGGCGAGGATGGCATGACAATCTCACAGTTCTTCTCAATGGCATCTAAGGTACGTAATAATCGGGAGGAAATAGAAGAGAAGGAGAAGCGGGGACGAGTAACGCTGCAAGCTGCTTTGTTGGCTGCCTTGAGGGAAGACCAGGAAAAAAGGGAGAGAAAATACAGGAGGTGAATTTTGTGGGTGAGGAAGGGGCTGTAGAAATAATAGTAGAAATGGTTATGACATTCCCCTGGGAATGCATCGGCATGCAAATTGTAAGCAAGAGGGCCGTTGGAAAAAAATTGTCCATGCCGTCTGAGTAATGGGGAAAGAGAGACAGAAGCAGCCGTTGGAGTCATGCCGGAGATTGGGTTGGCGTGAAGGGGGCCGGAGGAATCTCTTAAAATTTCCCCAGACGATCCTCTGGTTCCAGTCAAGCTGGGGAATGAAAGAAGAGATTTTTGTATTTTTCATTGATAGTGGAGGCACACATGCTGTAGTAAGTAGTTGTAGGGGACCCTTAAGTAGAAGTAAAAGAAGCGTTGTTGGTGCAAGAGGGAAGAAGACTTTAAGGCTGTTTTTACAACCTATGGAATGTTCCATTGGAAATACTAAATTAACTCCTGAATTCCTTTAGATGCCAGAATGCCCCCTACCATTGCTTGGGTGGCATTTACTTGTAAACTGAATGCACGGCTAAGTTCCTCTGAAGACTCTGTTCAGTTGACTCTGTTCAGCCCGCAGGGGACCTCTCCTCTTTGTGGCGGATGCCAGCCTGAACGGGACCTCGCCTGTTTGGGGCACACGGATGGCGGGCGCTGTCGCCAAAAGGCAAAGCAGGGTCATAGCAGAGTTTTCCATTTCTGGGGATGGGCTCAGCCGTCCCCCGCACCAATTTCTCCTATGTAGCAAGGGCGATGGTAGCTTTCTTCTGTTTTCTTGACGAACAAGAGGATGATGGAGCACGTGACAAGAGCACGATCTTTTTCTCTTCCTTTGGCAGTACAGGCACCCAAGGCCAGCCTGCATTCAAGGAACAGCATGGGGATATCTGTGTCGAGCGTTAGCAGAGGAAGGAAGCTTCTTTTGGAGGCTGAGGCGATGAAGCAGAGTCCTTAATTGTTCTGTTTGATTTTCAGCATGGGTGCGGGGAGGGCCTGGGACATGCAAAACATGGTCCCGGAGAGGGGAGCTGTCTGTTACGTGGGAGGCTGTGAGAGCTATCGTGGACACCACTGGACTGGCATCCTGTAAGGATGCTTTCACATGTTCTCTTGTTTAGAGGCCAACCTCGGCTTTGGGCTGTAAACTCAAGTCTGCCAGGCCGGTGCCAGCTTGGCGGCAGCATCTGCCCACGGCAGCACCAGCTTGGTGGTGGTGTGTGCCCATGCCTGTGCCAGGTTGCTGGCTGTGCCTGGCTTGTGAGGGTTGGGGTAATTGGCCCCCTGTTCCCCATGGCGTGGGCTCCAGCTGTGGCCCGGGGCAGCACAGGTGGGACCCATGAGGTGAGGATGGGGCTGGGCCCAGGGTTTAAAAAGGGCTGAGGATGGGGCTGGCCCTGCTGTATCTGCCAGTATTTTAGTCAGATCCTGCATCATTCCGCTCAGTTAAAGGCTCACGAGAATTACTTAACGTTTGCATTGGGAAGTCCTGCTTCAAACAATGAATTTTCAACAAAATGTTTTTGACACTAGTCAATGAACTCCTGTAATACTGCAGCAAAATGACATTTTTAGTGGTTGTTGAATCTCAGAGTGATAACATAGGCGTCCCTGTTTGAGCCCTTACCGCAAGCTTTGCAATGTTTGTTTACACCCTGCTCGGTTCTTTTGTGAAGGTGTGTAGCTATGGGAGGTGCGTTATTGCCAAGGTGCTACGGTGCCGATGCTCTGGCTGTTGGCAGGAATGGGCAAAGCGGAAGGCTCTGTGGCTAGGGGAGAATGGCGTGGACGTGCTGCTGCTCTCTCTGTTGCACCAGAATTTCGACGGCTGGGTTGGGCTGCTAAATCAATGGAACGACCGGAAGAAATTTCAGAAAAGTGAGTACTCTCCTGTCTTTATCTTTGAAAGTCGTTGTCTTTCTACAGACCCCTGTCCATGGCTTAGCTATTTGATTGGCGTGAAACAGACCCAGAATTTTGCTTTAAGTGGTGTTCTGATTCGCTGAAATCCCCCGTAGGTAGAGAGCAAGAATGACAAATGTAGCTTGGTGGTTGAAGTTCTCGGGGTTTCTGTGAAAGCTAACTTGCCAGAATGCGTAGGAAGCAGCCTGAATTCCAGTAGAGATACTGCATAAAAGGCCCTTTTCTTGACAGGAAAAGAGCTTCACGAAACGTCGGCGCTGTTTGCCGTAGGGCCTCCGACATACTTGTTCAGTCATCGTGGGCTTTGTGCCGTTCCCGCAGGCACGATCTTGAACAAGTTTTGTACGGCAGCTGGTCTCTTAGCTGACTTTCTATCTCGCGCTTGGTTGCTTGTACCTGCTCAAAGCTGACTGTAGTGTCAAATGAACCCACAGGAAAATGTCCTCAACTCGCGCTGGTAGGGCAAGCCCGCTGTAGTTGATAAAATCGGAAAATAGCACCATGTTTTGAAACATTTGCCTTGCGAGGACGAGGGCTGTCTCCTGGTAGGCAGCTGAATTCTGTGACTGATTCCACCGGTCCGCTCTGGCACTTGAAGGAGGCAGTCCCTAAGCCAACGCAATCTCAAATGGGGGTCGTTTGGGTTTTTCTAATCATTTCTTAGGGATATGAGGCTTGCGTGGGTGTTTAGCTTGCCCTGTTCTTTCTGTTCCTAATTCTGAACGCACTGACTGGCATAAAAGAACGGTCGTCTTGTAGTCTGACGGTGTCGTCTCCCAGGAGCTGGTGGAAGGTCAGGGCTTACGTCAAACTGATAAAGAGGATTGAGTCTGGGAAGTGGAACGTCTAAACAAGAATTACTGTCCTTGGGAGAGAAGCACATCCTGAAGAAATAGGTAAGCTAATGGAAATGTTTTGGGAACCATCCGAAACAACTAGTAGGAGTGTGATAAGAAGCACCCTCCCGCCAAACTATCCTCCTGATGATACTAAAAGTCACAGCCCTCGAGCTGGAGACACCAGCCCAAGCAGAGCGCCCTCGCCTCTGAGCGTGCGCAGCATGTTAAAGTCGCGCTGTAGCTTGAAGTTGAAATAAGAGAAATGTAGACCAATAGAAAACTGCTTTGTGTAATTACTTATGCATATGCATAGCTAGACCGTATCAATACTGTACTTGTAGGAGCGAACTTTGTGCTAGCTTTGCGGAGCTACCACCTAGCACCCATCTCTGCGCAGACATGCCATAAAAACACCTCTGCCCTGTGTGTATATTGGCGTCCCGCACACCGGGTAAACGACCTCACGCTTGTGGGATAACAGTTTTGACACCCCAGATGGGACCGAGCTGACAGCCTCGCCCGGTTCGTCTTGCCGCATCCGACGGGGAGAAGAGGCCTGAGCGGACTCCAGCGCGCACCGACCTGTTGCCTGGGGACTCCTTCAGCTCCTCCCCTGCGGTCTTGCGGTAAGTGACAAAAGGGTGCAATGCTCCTGAAAAGAGGTGTTTTTTGGGGCTAGGAGAAAAGGGGGTAGGGGCCAAGATGTCTCGGGAAGCAGGCGGCCTGTGTTCTGTTCTGGGCTCTGCATAAGACGCACCAGGAAAGACAGGTGGCAGTAGCGTAGTTCTGTTTGTTTCTCCACGCTGTCCTGTTCTGAGTAACGGAGGGAGACGTCCCTCGTTCTGGTTTGTATAGAAATGCTGGGTTTTTCGGTACCGGTATGGGTGCTGCTGCTTCCCAGGAGGCAGCCCTTTGCTCTCCTCTAGGATGCATCCTGAAGCATTGCAAGAAATTTGGGGGAGATGCCATGACTAAAAATCAGCTAAAACGATATTGTAATCAACGGTGGCCACAATATCCATGGGAAGATGGTGAAAAACAGCCTGAGAATGGATCCTTGAAATATAACACTATATCGGAATTAGTGTTGTGTTGTCGGGGAACTGAAAAATGGGATGAAATGCCTTCTGTGGATATGTTTTTTTCGTTAAGACGCGATTGGGATATTAGGAAGAAAGGTGGTTTAGTGGACGCTAAACATCGGATTGGAATATATGTGTTAAAAGAGAAAAAGGGAAAACCTCGTTGTATTGAATGGGAAAATTCAGAAGAGGATATTCAGCTGTTGGTAGCTCCCCCCAAAGAGCCCAAATCTGATAGCTCAAGTGGTGATGGAGTTGTGAGTGCTATCTGTAAAAGAACAAGGGGAGAGAAACCCATAGTTTGAGCTCCCCTCAGACAGGCTGTAGGGCCTGAGGGAGCACCGGTATCCGTACACGTACCTTTTACTGCTTCTGATTTATTAAACTGCAAACGGGCAGTGGGATCCTATGGAAACAATCCAGAAGGAATGTATAGTACTGTTAATCACGACTCCTAGTCCTAACCGGGGAGATGTACAGGCTCTCCTAGAATATTTGTTTACCGCTGAGGAGAGGAGAACAATTTTAGAGAAGGCTAGAGAGGGACTGATCCAACAAGGCGGGGTGGGGTGCCTAATACCAATATGTACCTCCCGAAAGAGGATCCGGAGTGGGATCCAAACACACAAGTGTGAGGGATTAGAGAGGGTAAAGGAATATCAGAAGTTAATTTTGTATGGGATTCAACACGGAGTGCAAAAGCCTAAGAATTTAGCTAAACTATCTGAAGTAAGGCAGGGGGATAAGGAAACCCCGTCAGCCTTCTCTGAGAGATTGTGTGAAGTAGCTCGAAAATGGACCGATCGGGATCCGGAAGGTGATAGCAATTCAAAGTTATTTAACACGCCGTTTATTGGTCAAGCAGCAGCAGCAGATATAAGAAAGAGATGACAAAAGCTAGGGGGCGAGGATGGCATGACAATCTCACAGTTCTTCTCAATGGCATCTAAGGTACGTAATAATCGGGAGGAAATAGAAGAGAAGGAGAAGCGGGGACGAGTAACGCTGCAAGCTGCTTTGTTGGCTGCCTTGAGGGAAGACCAGGAAAAAAGGGAGAGAAAATACAGGAGGTGAATTTTGTGGGTGAGGAAGGGGCTGTAGAAATAATAGTAGAAATGGTTATGACATTCCCCTGGGAATGCATCGGCATGCAAATTGTAAGCAAGAGGGCCGTTGGAAAAAAATTGTCCATGCCGTCTGAGTAATGGGGAAAGAGAGACAGAAGCAGCCGTTGGAGTCATGCCGGAGATTGGGTTGGCGTGAAGGGGGCCGGAGGAATCTCTTAAAATTTCCCCAGACGATCCTCTGGTTCCAGTCAAGCTGGGGAATGAAAGAAGAGATTTTTGTATTTTTCATTGATAGTGGAGGCACACATGCTGTAGTAAGTAGTTGTAGGGGACCCTTAAGTAGAAGTAAAAGAAGCGTTGTTGGTGCAAGAGGGAAGAAGACTTTAAGGCTGTTTTTACAACCTATGGAATGTTCCATTGGAAATACTAAATTAACTCCTGAATTCCTTTAGATGCCAGAATGCCCCCTACCATTGCTTGGGTGGCATTTACTTGTAAACTGAATGCCCGGCTAAGTTCCTCTGAAGACTCTGTTCAGTTGACTCTGTTCAGCCCGCAGGGGACCTCTCCTCTTTGTGGCGGATGCCAGCCTGAACGGGACCTCGCCTGTTTGGGGCACACGGATGGCGGGCGCTGTCGCCAAAAGGCAAAGCAGGGTCATAGCAGAGTTTTCCATTTCTGGGGATGGGCTCAGCCGTCCCCCGCACCAATTTCTCCTATGTAGCAAGGGCGATGGTAGCTTTCTTCTGTTTTCTTGACGAACAAGAGGATGATGGAGCACGTGACAAGAGCACGATCTTTTTCTCTTCCTTTGGCAGTACAGGCACCCAAGGCCAGCCTGCATTCAAGGAACAGCATGGGGATATCTGTGTCGAGCGTTAGCAGAGGAAGGAAGCTTCTTTTGGAGGCTGAGGCGATGAAGCAGAGTCCTTAATTGTTCTGTTTGATTTTCAGCATGGGTGCGGGGAGGGCCTGGGACATGCAAAACATGGTCCCGGAGAGGGGAGCTGTCTGTTACGTGGGAGGCTGTGAGAGCTATCGTGGACACCACTGGACTGGCATCCTGTAAGGATGCTTTCACATGTTCTCTTGTTTAGAGGCCAACCTCGGCTTTGGGCTGTAAACTCAAGTCTGCCAGGCCGGTGCCAGCTTGGCGGCAGCATCTGCCCACGGCAGCACCAGCTTGGTGGTGGTGTGTGCCCATGCCTGTGCCAGGTTGCTGGCTGTGTCTGGCTTGTGAGGGTTGGGGTAATTGGCCCCCTGTTCCCCATGGCGTGGGCTCCAGCTGTGGCCCGGGGCAGCACAGGTGGGACCCATGAGGTGAGGATGGGGCTGGGCCCAGGGTTTAAAAAGGGCTGAGGATGGGGCTGGCCCTGCTGTATCCGCCAGTATTTTAGTCAGATCCTGCATCATTCCGCTCAGTTAAAGGCTCACGAGAATTACTTAACGTTTGCATTGGGAAGTCCTGCTTCAAACAATGAATTTTCAACAAAATGTTTTTGACACTAGTCAATGAACTCCTGTAATACTGCAGCAAAATGACATTTTTAGTGGTTGTTGAATCTCAGAGTGATAACATAGGCGTCCCTGTTTGAGCCCTTACCGCAAGCTTTGCAATGTTTGTTTACACCCTGCTCGGTTCTTTTGTGAAGGTGTGTAGCTATGGGAGGTGCCTTATTGCCAAGGTGCTACGGTGCCGATGCTCTGGCTGTTGGCAGGAATGGGCAAAGCGGAAGGCTCTGTGGCTAGGGGAGAATGGCGTGGACGTGCTGCTGCTCTCTCTGTTGCACCAGAATTTCGACGGCTGGGTTGGGCTGCTAAATCAATGGAACGACCGGAAGAAATTTCAGAAAAGTGAGTACTCTCCTGTCTTTATCTTTGAAAGTCGTTGTCTTTCTACAGACCCCTGTCCATGGCTTAGCTATTTGATTGGCGTGAAACAGACCCAGAATTTTGCTTTAAGTGGTGTTCTGATTCGCTGAAATCCCCCGTAGGTAGAGAGCAAGAATGACAAATGTAGCTTGGTGGTTGAAGTTCTCGGGGTTTCTGTGAAAGCTAACTTGCCAGAATGCGTAGGAAGCAGCCTGAATTCCAGTAGAGATACTGCATAAAAGGCCCTTTTCTTGACAGGAAAAGAGCTTCACGAAACATCGGCGCTGTTTGCCGTAGGGCCTCCGACATACTTGTTCAGTCATCGTGGGCTTTGTGCCGTTCCCGCAGGCACGATCTTGAACAAGTTTTGTACGGCAGCTGGTCTCTTAGCTGACTTTCTATCTCGCGCTTGGTTGCTTGTACCTGCTCAAAGCTGACTGTAGTGTCAAATGAACCCACAGGAAAATGTCCTCAACTCGCGCTGGTAGGGCAAGCCCGCTGTAGTTGATAAAATCGGAAAATAGCACCATGTTTTGAAACATTTGCCTTGCGAGGACGAGGGCTGTCTCCTGGTAGGCAGCTGAATTCTGTGACTGATTCCACCGGTCCGCTCTGGCACTTGAAGGAGGCAGTCCCTAAGCCAACGCAATCTCAAATGGGGGTCGTTTGGGTTTTTCTAATCATTTCTTAGGGATATGAGGCTTGCGTGGGTGTTTAGCTTGCCCTGTTCTTTCTGTTCCTAATTCTGAACGCACTGACTGGCATAAAAGAACGGTCGTGTTGTAGTCTGACGGTGTCGTCTCCCAGGAGCTGGTGGAAGGTCAGGGCTTACGTCAAACTGATAAAGAGGATTGAGTCTGGGAAGTGGAACGTCTAAACAAGAATTACTGTCCTTGGGAGAGAAGCACATCCTGAAGAAATAGGTAAGCTAATGGAAATGTTTTGGGAACCATCCGAAACAACTAGTAGGAGTGTGATAAGAAGCACCCTCCCGCCAAACTATCCTCCTTATGATACTAAAAGTCACAGCCCTCGAGCTGGAGACACCAGCCCAAGCAGAGCGCCCTCGCCTCTGAGCGTGCGCAGCATGTTAAAGTCGCGCTGTAGCTTGAAGTTGAAATAAGAGAAATGTAGACCAATAGAAAACTGCTTTGTGTAATTACTTATGCATATGCATAGCTAGACCGTATCAATACTGTACTTGTAGGAGCGAACTTTGTGCTAGCTTTGCGGAGCTACCACCTAGCACCCATCTCTGCGCAGACATGCCATAAAAACACCTCTGCCCTGTGTGTATATTGGCGTCCCGCACACCGGGTAAACGACCTCACGCTTGTGGGATAACAGTTTTGACACCCCAGATGGGACCGAGCTGACAGCCTCGCCCGGTTCGTCTTGCCGCATCCGACGGGGAGAAGAGGCCTGAGCGGACTCCAGCGCGCACCGACCTGTTGCCTGGGGACTCCTTCAGCTCCTCCCCTGCGGTCTTGCGGTAAGTGACAAAAGGGTGCAATGCTCCTGAAAAGAGGTGTTTTTTGGGGCTAGGAGAAAAGGGGGTAGGGGCCAAGATGTCTCGGGAAGCAGGCGGCCTGTGTTCTGTTCTGGGCTCTGCATAAGACGCACCAGGAAAGACAGGTGGCAGTAGCGTAGTTCTGTTTGTTTCTCCACGCTGTCCTGTTCTGAGTAACGGAGGGAGACGTCCCTCGTTCTGGTTTGTATAGAAATGCTGGGTTTTTCGGTACCGGTATGGGTGCTGCTGCTTCCCAGGAGGCAGCCCTTTGCTCTCCTCTAGGATGCATCCTGAAGCATTGCAAGAAATTTGGGGGAGATGCCATGACTAAAAATCAGCTAAAACGATATTGTAATCAACGGTGGCCACAATATCCATGGGAAGATGGTGAAAAACAGCCTGAGAATGGATCCTTGAAATATAACACTATATCGGAATTAGTGTTGTGTTGTCGGGGAACTGAAAAATGGGATGAAATGCCTTCTGTGGATATGTTTTTTTCGTTAAGACGCGATTGGGATATTAGGAAGAAAGGTGGTTTAGTGGACGCTAAACATCGGATTGGAATATATGTGTTAAAAGAGAAAAAGGGAAAACCTCGTTGTATTGAATGGGAAAATTCAGAAGAGGATATTCAGCTGTTGGTAGCTCCCCCCAAAGAGCCCAAATCTGATAGCTCAAGTGGTGATGGAGTTGTGAGTGCTATCTGTAAAAGAACAAGGGGAGAGAAACCCATAGTTTGAGCTCCCCTCAGACAGGCTGTAGGGCCTGAGGGAGCACCGGTATCCGTACACGTACCTTTTACTGCTTCTGATTTATTAAACTGCAAACGGGCAGTGGGATCCTATGGAAACAATCCAGAAGGAATGTATAGTACTGTTAATCACGACTCCTAGTCCTAACCGGGGAGATGTACAGGCTCTCCTAGAATATTTGTTTACCGCTGAGGAGAGGAGAACAATTTTAGAGAAGGCTAGAGAGGGACTGATCCAACAAGGCGGGGTGGGGTGCCTAATACCAATATGTACCTCCCGAAAGAGGATCCGGAGTGGGATCCAAACACACAAGTGTGAGGGATTAGAGAGGGTAAAGGAATATCAGAAGTTAATTTTGTATGGGATTCAACACGGAGTGCAAAAGCCTAAGAATTTAGCTAAACTATCTGAAGTAAGGCAGGGGGATAAGGAAACCCCGTCAGCCTTCTCTGAGAGATTGTGTGAAGTAGCTCGAAAATGGACCGATCGGGATCCGGAAGGTGATAGCAATTCAAAGTTATTTAACACGCCGTTTATTGGTCAAGCAGCAGCAGCAGATATAAGAAAGAGATGACAAAAGGTAGGGGGCGAGGATGGCATGACAATCTCACAGTTCTTCTCAATGGCATCTAAGGTACGTAATAATCGGGAGGAAATAGAAGAGAAGGAGAAGCGGGGACGAGTAACGCTGCAAGCTGCTTTGTTGGCTGCCTTGAGGGAAGACCAGGAAAAAAGGGAGAGAAAATACAGGAGGTGAATTTTGTGGGTGAGGAAGGGGCTGTAGAAATAATAGTAGAAATGGTTATGACATTCCCCTGGGAATGCATCGGCATGCAAATTGTAAGCAAGAGGGCCGTTGGAAAAAAATTGTCCATGCCGTCTGAGTAATGGGGCAAGAGAGACAGAAGCAGCCGTTGGAGTCATGCCGGAGATTGGGTTGGAGTGAAGGGGGCCGGAGGAATCTCTTAAAATTTCCCCAGACGATCCTCTGGTTCCAGTCAAGCTGGGGAATGAAAGAAGAGATTTTTGTATTTTTCATTGATAGTGGAGGCACACATGCTGTAGTAAGTAGTTGTAGGGGACCCTTAAGTAGAAGTAAAAGAAGCGTTGTTGGTGCAAGAGGGAAGAAGACTTTAAGGCTGTTTTTACAACCTATGGAATGTTCCATTGGAAATACTAAATTAACTCCTGAATTCCTTTAGATGCCAGAATGCCCCCTACCATTGCTTGGGTGGCATTTACTTGTAAACTGAATGCCCGGCTAAGTTCCTCTGAAGACTCTGTTCAGTTGACTCTGTTCAGCCCGCAGGGGACCTCTCCTCTTTGTGGCGGATGCCAGCCTGAACGGGACCTCGCCTGTTTGGGGCACACGGATGGCGGGCGCTGTCGCCAAAAGGCAAAGCAGGGTCATAGCAGAGTTTTCCATTTCTGGGGATGGGCTCAGCCGTCCCCCGCACCAATTTCTCCTATGTAGCAAGGGCGATGGTAGCTTTCTTCTGTTTTCTTGACGAACAAGAGGATGATGGAGCACGTGACAAGAGCACGATCTTTTTCTCTTCCTTTGGCAGTACAGGCACCCAAGGCCAGCCTGCATTCAAGGAACAGCATGGGGATATCTGTGTCGAGCGTTAGCAGAGGAAGGAAGCTTCTTTTGGAGGCTGAGGCGATGAAGCAGAGTCCTTAATTGTTCTGTTTGATTTTCAGCATGGGTGCGGGGAGGGCCTGGGACATGCAAAACATGGTCCCGGAGAGGGGAGCTGTCTGTTACGTGGGAGGCTGTGAGAGCTATCGTGGACACCACTGGACTGGCATCCTGTAAGGATGCTTTCACATGTTCTCTTGTTTAGAGGCCAACCTCGGCTTTGGGCTGTAAACTAAAGTCTGCCAGGCCGGTGCCAGCTTGGCGGCAGCATCTGCCCACGGCAGCACCAGCTTGGTGGTGGTGTGTGCCCATGCCTGTGCCAGGTTGCTGGCTGTGTCTGGCTTGTGAGGGTTGGGGTAATTGGCCCCCTGTTCCCCATGGCGTGGGCTCCAGCTGTGGCCCGGGGCAGCACAGGTGGGACCCATGAGGTGAGGATGGGGCTGGGCCCAGGGTTTAAAAAGGGCTGAGGATGGGGCTGGCCCTGCTGTATCCGCCAGTATTTTAGTCAGATCCTGCATCATTCCGCTCAGTTAAAGGCTCACGAGAATTACTTAACGTTTGCATTGGGAAGTCCTGCTTCAAACAATGAATTTTCAACAAAATGTTTTTGACACTAGTCAATGAACTCCTGTAATACTGCAGCAAAATGACATTTTTAGTGGTTGTTGAATCTCAGAGTGATAACATAGGCGTCCCTGTTTGAGCCCTTACCGCAAGCTTTGCAATGTTTGTTTACACCCTGCTCGGTTCTTTTGTGAAGGTGTGTAGCTATGGGAGGTGCGTTATTGCCAAGGTGCTACGGTGCCGATGCTCTGGCTGTTGGCAGGAATGGGCAAAGCGGAAGGCTCTGTGGCTAGGGGAGAATGGCGTGGACGTGCTGCTGCTCTCTCTGTTGCACCAGAATTTCGACGGCTGGGTTGGGCTGCTAAATCAATGGAACGACCGGAAGAAATTTCAGAAAAGTGAGTACTCTCCTGTCTTTATCTTTGAAAGTCGTTGTCTTTCTACAGACCCCTGTCCATGGCTTAGCTATTTGATTGGCGTGAAACAGACCCAGAATTTTGCTTTAAGTGGTGTTCTGATTCGCTGAAATCCCCCGTAGGTAGAGAGCAAGAATGACAAATGTAGCTTGGTGGTTGAAGTTCTCGGGGTTTCTGTGAAAGCTAACTTGCCAGAATGCGTAGGAAGCAGCCTGAATTCCAGGAGAGATACTGCATAAAAGGCCCTTTTCTTGACAGGAAAAGAGCTTCACGAAACGTCGGCGCTGTTTGCCGTAGGGCCTCCGACATACTTGTTCAGTCATCGTGGGCTTTGTGCCGTTCCCGCAGGCACGATCTTGAACAAGTTTTGTACGGCAGCTGGTCTCTTAGCTGACTTTCTATCTCGCGCTTGGTTGCTTGTACCTGCTCAAAGCTGACTGTAGTGTCAAATGAACCCACAGGAAAATGTCCTCAACTCGCGCTGGTAGGGCAAGCCCGCTGTAGTTGATAAAATCGGAAAATAGCACCATGTTTTGAAACATTTGCCTTGCGAGGACGAGGGCTGTCTCCTGGTAGGCAGCTGAATTCTGTGACTGATTCCACCGGTCCGCTCTGGCACTTGAAGGAGGCAGTCCCTAAGCCAACGCAATCTCAAATGGGGGTCGTTTGGGTTTTTCTAATCATTTCTTAGGGATATGAGGCTTGCGTGGGTGTTTAGCTTGCCCTGTTCTTTCTGTTCCTAATTCTGAACGCACTGACTGGCATAAAAGAACGGTCGTCTTGTAGTCTGACGGTGTCGTCTCCCAGGAGCTGGTGGAAGGTCAGGGCTTACGTCAAACTGATAAGGAGGATTGAGTCTGGGAAGTGGAACGTCTAAACAAGAATTACTGTCCTTGGGAGAGAAGCACATCCTGAAGAAATAGGTAAGCTAATGGAAATGTTTTGGGAACCATCCGAAACAACTAGTAGGAGTGTGATAAGAAGCACCCTCCCGCCAAACTATCCTCCTGATGATACTAAAAGTCACAGCCCTCGAGCTGGAGACACCAGCCCAAGCAGAGCGCCCTCGCCTCTGAGCGTGCGCAGCATGTTAAAGTCGCGCTGTAGCTTGAAGTTGAAATAAGAGAAATGTAGACCAATAGAAAACTGCTTTGTGTAATTACTTATGCATATGCATAGCTAGACCGTATCAATACTGTACTTGTAGGAGCGAACTTTGTGCTAGCTTTGCGGAGCTACCACCTAGCACCCATCTCTGCGCAGACATGCCATAAAAACACCTCTGCCCTGTGTGTATATTGGCGTCCCGCACACCGGGTAAACGACCTCACGCTTGTGGGATAACAGTTTTGACACCCCAGATGGGACCGAGCTGACAGCCTCGCCCGGTTCGTCTTGCCGCATCCGACGGGGAGAAGAGGCCTGAGCGGACTCCAGCGCGCACCGACCTGTTGCCTGGGGACTCCTTCAGCTCCTCCCCTGCGGTCGGGCGGTAAGTGACAAAACGGTGCAATGTTCCTGAAAAGAGGTGTTTTGTGGGGCTAGGAGAAAAGGGGGTAGGGGCAAGTTGTCTCGGGAAGCAGGCGGCCTGTGTTCTGTTCTGGGCTCTGCATAAGACGCACCAGGAAAGACAGGTGGCAGTAGCAGAGTTCTGTTTGTTTCTCCACGCTGTCCTGTTCTGAGTAACGGAGGGAGACGTCCCTCGTTCTGGTTTGTATAGAAATGCTGGGTTTTTCGGTACCGGTATGGGTGCTGCTGCTTCCCAGGAGGCAGCCCTTTGCTCTCCTCTAGGATGCATCCTGAAGCATTGCAAGAAATTTGGGGGAGATGCCATGACTAAAAATCAGCTAAAACGATATTGTAATCAACGGTGGCCACAATATCCATGGGAAGATGGTGAAAAACAGCCTGAGAATGGATCCTTGAAATATAACACTATATCGGAATTAGTGTTGTGTTGTCTGAGAACTGAAAAATGGCATGAAATGCCTTCTGTGGATATGTTTTTTTTCGTTAAGGCGCGATTGGGATATTAGGAAGAAAGGTGGCTTAGTGGATTCTAAACATCAGATTGGCATATATGTGTTAAAAGAGAAAAAGGGAAAACCTCGTTGTATTGAATGGGAAAATTCAGAAGAGGATATTCAGCTGTTGGTAGCTCCCCCCAAAGAGCCCAAATCTGATAGCTCAAGTGGTGATGGAGTTGTGAGTGCTATCTGTAAAAGAACAAGGGGAGAGAAACCCATAGTTTGAGCTCCCCTCAGACAGGCTGTAGGGCCTGAGGGAGCACCGGTATCCGTACACGTACCTTTTACTGCTTGTGATTTATTAAACTGCAAACGGGCAGTGGGATCCTATGGAAACAATCCAGAAGGAATGTATAGTACTGTTAATCACGACTCCTAGTCCTAACCGGGGAGATGTACAGGCTCTCCTAGAATATTTGTTTACCGCTGAGGAGAGGAGAACAATTTTAGAGAAGGCTAGAGAGGGACTGATCCAACAAGGCGGGGTGGGGTGCCTAATACCAATATGTACCTCCCGAAAGAGGATCCGGAGTGGGATCCAAACACACAAGTGTGAGGGATTAGAGAGGGGAAAGGAATATCAGAAGTTAATTTTGTATGGGATTCAACACGGAGTGCAAAAGCCTAAGAATTTAGCTAAACTATCTGAAGTAAGGCAGGGGGATAAGGAAACCCCGTCAGCCTTCTCTGAGAGATTGTGTGAAGTAGCTCGAAAATGGACCGATCGGGATCCGGAAGATGATAGCAATTCAAAGTTATTTAACACGCTGTTTATTGGTCAAGCAGCAGCAGCAGATATAAGAAAGAGATGACAAAAGCTAGGGGGCGAGGATGGCATGACAATCTCACAGTTCTTCTCAATGGCATCTAAGGTACGTAATAATCGGGAGGAAATAGAAGAGAAGGAGAAGCGGGGACGAGTAACGCTGCAAGCTGCTTTGTTGGCTGCCTTGAGGGAAGACCAGGAAAAAAGGGAGAGAAAATACAGGAGGTGAATTTTGTGGGTGAGGAAGGGGCTGTAGAAATAATAGTAGAAATGGTTATGACATTCCCCTGGGAATGCATCGGCGTGCAAATTGTAAGCAAGAGGGCCGTTGGAAAAAAATTGTCCATGCCGTCTGAGTAATGGGGCAAGAGAGACAGAAGCAGCCGTTGGAGTCATGCCGGAGATTGGGTTGGCGTGAAGGGGGCCGGAGGAATCTCTTAAAATTTCCCCAGACGATCCTCTGGTTCCAGTCAAGCTGGGGAATGAAAGAAGAGATTTTTGTATTTTTCATTGATAGTGGAGGCACACATGCTGTAGTAAGTAGTTGTAGGGGACCCTTAAGTAGAAGTAAAAGAAGCGTTGTTGGTGCAAGAGGGAAGAAGACTTTAAGGCTGTTTTTACAACCTATGGAATGTTCCATTGGAAATACTAAATTAACTCCTGAATTCCTTTAGATGCCAGAATGCCCCCTACCATTGCTTGGGTGGCATTTACTTGTAAACTGAATGCACGGCTAAGTTCCTCTGAAGACTCTGTTCAGTTGACTCTGTTCAGCCCGCAGGGGACCTCTCCTCTTTGTGGCGGATGCCAGCCTGAACGGGACCTCGCCTGTTTGGGGCACATGGATGGCGGGCGCTGTCGCCAAAAGGCAAAGCAGGGTCGTAGCAGAGTTTTCCATTTCTGGGGATGGGCTCAGCCGTCCCCCGCACCAATTTCTCCTATGTAGCAAGGGCGATGGTAGCTTTCTTCTGTTTTCTTGACGAACAAGAGGATGATGGAGCACGTGACAAGAGCACGATCTTTTTCTCTTCCTTTGGCAGTACAGGCACCCAAGGCCAGCCTGCATTCAAGGAACAGCATGGGGATATCTGTGTCGAGCGTTAGCAGAGGAAGGAAGCTTCTTTTGGAGGCTGAGGCGATGAAGCAGAGTCCTTAATTGTTCTGTTTGATTTTCAGCATGGGTGCGGGGAGGGCCTGGGACATGCAAAACATGGTCCCGGAGAGGGGAGCTGTCTGTTACGTGGGAGGCTGTGAGAGCTATCGTGGACACCACTGGACTGGCATCCTGTAAGGATGCTTTCACATGTTCTCTTGTTTAGAGGCCAACCTCGGCTTTGGGCTGTAAACTAAAGTCTGCCAGGCCGGTGCCAGCTTGGCGGCAGCATCTGCCCACGGCAGCACCAGCTTGGTGGTGGTGTGTGCCCATGCCTGTGCCAGGTTGCTGGCTGTGCCTGGCTTGTGAGGGTTGAGGTAATTGGCCCCCTGTTCCCCATGGCGTGGGCTCCAGCTGTGGCCCGGGGCAGCACAGGTGGGACCCATGAGGTGAGGATGGGGCTGGGCCCAGGGTTTAAAAAGGGCTGAGGATGGGGCTGGCCCTGCTGTATCCGCCATTATTTTAGTCAGATCCTGCATCATTCCGCTCAGTTAAAGGCTCACGAGAATTACTTAACGTTTGCATTGGGAAGTCCTGCTTCAAACAATGAATTTTCAACAAAATGTTTTTGACACTAGTCAATGAACTCCTGTAATACTGCAGCAAAATGACATTTTTAGTGGTTGTTGAATCTCAGAGTGATAACATAGGCGTCCCTGTTTGAGCCCTTACCGCAAGCTTTGCAATGTTTGTTTACACCCTGCTCGGTTCTTTTGTGAAGGTGTGTAGCTATGGGAGGTGCGTTATTGCCAAGGTGCTACGGTGCCGATGCTCTGGCTGTTGGCAGGAATGGGCAAAGCGGAAGGCTCTGTGGCTAGGGGAGAATGGCGTGGACGTGCTGCTGCTCTCTCTGTTGCACCAGAATTTCGACGGCTGGGTTGGGCTGCTAAATCAATGGAACGACCGGAAGAAATTTCAGAAAAGTGAGTACTCTCCTGTCTTTATCTTTGAAAGTCGTTGTCTTTCTACAGACCCCTGTCCATGGCTTAGCTATTTGATTGGCGTGAAACAGACCCAGAATTTTGCTTTAAGTGGTGTTCTGATTCGCTGAAATCCCCCGTAGGTAGAGAGCAAGAATGACAAATGTAGCTTGGTGGTTGAAGTTCTCGGGGTTTCTGTGAAAGCTAACTTGCCAGAATGCGTAGGAAGCAGCCTGAATTCCAGTAGAGATACTGCATAAAAGGCCCTTTTCTTGACAGGAAAAGAGCTTCACGAAACGTCGGCGCTGTTTGCCGTAGGGCCTCCGACATACTTGTTCAGTCATCGTGGGCTTTGTGCCGTTCCCGCAGGCACGATCTTGAACAAGTTTTGTACGGCAGCTGGTCTCTTAGCTGACTTTCTATCTCGCGCTTGGTTGCTTGTACCTGCTCAAAGCTGACTGTAGTGTCAAATGAACCCACAGGAAAATGTCCTCAACTCGCGCTGGTAGGGCAAGCCCGCTGTAGTTGATAAAATCGGAAAATAGCACCATGTTTTGAAACATTTGCCTTGCGAGGACGAGGGCTGTCTCCTGGTAGGCAGCTGAATTCTGTGACTGATTCCACCGGTCCGCTCTGGCACTTGAAGGAGGCAGTCCCTAAGCCAACGCAATCTCAAATGGGGGTCGTTTGGGTTTTTCTAATCATTTCTTAGGGATATGAGGCTTGCGTGGGTGTTTAGCTTGCCCTGTTCTTTCTGTTCCTAATTCTGAACGCACTGACTGGCATAAAAGAACGGTCGTCTTGTAGTCTGACGGTGTCGTCTCCCAGGAGCTGGTGGAAGGTCAGGGCTTACGTCAAACTGATAAGGAGGATTGAGTCTGGGAAGTGGAACGTCTAAACAAGAATTACTGTCCTTGGGAGAGAAGCACATCCTGAAGAAATAGGTAAGCTAATGGAAATGTTTTGGGAACCATCCGAAACAACTAGTAGGAGTGTGATAAGAAGCACCCTCCCGCCAAACTATCCTCCTGATGATACTAAAAGTCACAGCCCTCGAGCTGGAGACACCAGCCCAAGCAGAGCGCCCTCGCCTCTGAGCGTGCGCAGCATGTTAAAGTCGCGCTGTAGCTTGAAGTTGAAATAAGAGAAATGTAGACCAATAGAAAACTGCTTTGTGTAATTACTTATGCATATGCATAGCTAGACCGTATCAATACTGTACTTGTAGGAGCGAACTTTGTGCTAGCTTTGCGGAGCTACCACCTAGCACCCATCTCTGCGCAGACATGCCATAAAAACACCTCTGCCCTGTGTGTATATTGGCGTCCCGCACACCGGGTAAACGACCTCACGCTTGTGGGATAACAGTTTTGACACCCCAGATGGGACCGAGCTGACAGCCTCGCCCGGTTCGTCTTGCCGCATCCGACGGGGAGAAGAGGCCTGAGCGGACTCCAGCGCGCACCGACCTGTTGCCTGGGGACTCCTTCAGCTCCTCCCCTGCGGTCGGGCGGTAAGTGACAAAAGGGTGCAATGCTCCTGAAAAGAGGTGTTTTTTGGGGCTAGGAGAAAAGGGGGTAGGGGCCAAGATGTCTCGGGAAGCAGGCGGCCTGTGTTCTGTTCTGGGCTCTGCATAAGACGCACCAGGAAAGACAGGTGGCAGTAGCGTAGTTCTGTTTGTTTCTCCACGCTGTCCTGTTCTGAGTAACGGAGGGAGACGTCCCTCGTTCTGGTTTGTATAGAAATGCTGGGTTTTTCGGTACCGGTATGGGTGCTGCTGCTTCCCAGGAGGCAGCCCTTTGCTCTCCTCTAGGATGCATCCTGAAGCATTGCAAGAAATTTGGGGGAGATGCCATGACTAAAAATCAGCTAAAACGATATTGTAATCAACGGTGGCCACAATATCCATGGGAAGATGGTGAAAAACAGCCTGAGAATGGATCCTTGAAATATAACACTATATCGGAATTAGTGTTGTGTTGTCTGAGAACTGAAAAATGGCATGAAATGCCTTCTGTGGATATGTTTTTTTTCGTTAAGGCGCGATTGGGATATTAGGAAGAAAGGTGGCTTAGTGGATTCTAAACATCAGATTGGCATATATGTGTTAAAAGAGAAAAAGGGAAAACCTCGTTGTATTGAATGGGAAAATTCAGAAGAGGATATTCAGCTGTTGGTAGCTCCCCCCAAAGAGCCCAAATCTGATAGCTCAAGTGGTGATGGAGTTGTGAGTGCTATCTGTAAAAGAACAAGGGGAGAGAAACCCATAGTTTGAGCTCCCCTCAGACAGGCTGTAGGGCCTGAGGGAGCACCGGTATCCGTACACGTACCTTTTACTGCTTCTGATTTATTAAACTGCAAACGGGCAGTGGGATCCTATGGAAACAATCCAGAAGGAATGTATAGTACTGTTAATCACGACTCCTAGTCCTAACCGGGGAGATGTACAGGCTCTCCTAGAATATTTGTTTACCGCTGAGGAGAGGAGAACAATTTTAGAGAAGGCTAGAGAGGGACTGATCCAACAAGGCGGGGTGGGGTGCCTAATACCAATATGTACCTCCCGAAAGAGGATCCGGAGTGGGATCCAAACACACAAGTGTGAGGGATTAGAGAGGGGAAAGGAATATCAGAAGTTAATTTTGTATGGGATTCAACACGGAGTGCAAAAGCCTAAGAATTTAGCTAAACTATCTGAAGTAAGGCAGGGGGATAAGGAAACCCCGTCAGCCTTCTCTGAGAGATTGTGTGAAGTAGCTCGAAAATGGACCGATCGGGATCCGGAAGATGATAGCAATTCAAAGTTATTTAACACGCTGTTTATTGGTCAAGCAGCAGCAGCAGATATAAGAAAGAGATGACAAAAGCTAGGGGGCGAGGATGGCATGACAATCTCACAGTTCTTCTCAATGGCATCTAAGGTACGTAATAATCGGGAGGAAATAGAAGAGAAGGAGAAGCGGGGACGAGTAACGCTGCAAGCTGCTTTGTTGGCTGCCTTGAGGGAAGACCAGGAAAAAAGGGAGAGAAAATACAGGAGGTGAATTTTGTGGGTGAGGAAGGGGCTGTAGAAATAATAGTAGAAATGGTTATGACATTCCCCTGGGAATGCATCGGCGTGCAAATTGTAAGCAAGAGGGCCGTTGGAAAAAAATTGTCCATGCCGTCTGAGTAATGGGGCAAGAGAGACAGAAGCAGCCGTTGGAGTCATGCCGGAGATTGGGTTGGCGTGAAGGGGGCCGGAGGAATCTCTTAAAATTTCCCCAGACGATCCTCTGGTTCCAGTCAAGCTGGGGAATGAAAGAAGAGATTTTTGTATTTTTCATTGATAGTGGAGGCACACATGCTGTAGTAAGTAGTTGTAGGGGACCCTTAAGTAGAAGTAAAAGAAGCGTTGTTGGTGCAAGAGGGAAGAAGACTTTAAGGCTGTTTTTACAACCTATGGAATGTTCCATTGGAAATACTAAATTAACTCCTGAATTCCTTTAGATGCCAGAATGCCCCCTACCATTGCTTGGGTGGCATTTACTTGTAAACTGAATGCACGGCTAAGTTCCTCTGAAGACTCTGTTCAGTTGACTCTGTTCAGCCCGCAGGGGACCTCTCCTCTTTGTGGCGGATGCCAGCCTGAACGGGACCTCGCCTGTTTGGGGCACATGGATGGCGGGCGCTGTCGCCAAAAGGCAAAGCAGGGTCGTAGCAGAGTTTTCCATTTCTGGGGATGGGCTCAGCCGTCCCCCGCACCAATTTCTCCTATGTAGCAAGGGCGATGGTAGCTTTCTTCTGTTTTCTTGACGAACAAGAGGATGATGGAGCACGTGACAAGAGCACGATCTTTTTCTCTTCCTTTGGCAGTACAGGCACCCAAGGCCAGCCTGCATTCAAGGAACAGCATGGGGATATCTGTGTCGAGCGTTAGCAGAGGAAGGAAGCTTCTTTTGGAGGCTGAGGCGATGAAGCAGAGTCCTTAATTGTTCTGTTTGATTTTCAGCATGGGTGCGGGGAGGGCCTGGGACATGCAAAACATGGTCCCGGAGAGGGGAGCTGTCTGTTACGTGGGAGGCTGTGAGAGCTATCGTGGACACCACTGGACTGGCATCCTGTAAGGATGCTTTCACATGTTCTCTTGTTTAGAGGCCAACCTCGGCTTTGGGCTGTAAACTAAAGTCTGCCAGGCCGGTGCCAGCTTGGCGGCAGCATCTGCCCACGGCAGCACCAGCTTGGTGGTGGTGTGTGCCCATGCCTGTGCCAGGTTGCTGGCTGTGCCTGGCTTGTGAGGGTTGAGGTAATTGGCCCCCTGTTCCCCATGGCGTGGGCTCCAGCTGTGGCCCGGGGCAGCACAGGTGGGACCCATGAGGTGAGGATGGGGCTGGGCCCAGGGTTTAAAAAGGGCTGAGGATGGGGCTGGCCCTGCTGTATCCGCCATTATTTTAGTCAGATCCTGCATCATTCCGCTCAGTTAAAGGCTCACGAGAATTACTTAACGTTTGCATTGGGAAGTCCTGCTTCAAACAATGAATTTTCAACAAAATGTTTTTGACACTAGTCAATGAACTCCTGTAATACTGCAGCAAAATGACATTTTTAGTGGTTGTTGAATCTCAGAGTGATAACATAGGCGTCCCTGTTTGAGCCCTTACCGCAAGCATTGCAATGTTTGTTTACACCCTGCTCGGTTCTTTTGTGAAGGTGTGTAGCTATGGGAGGTGCGTTATTGCCAAGGTGCTACGGCGCCGATGCTCTGGCTGTTGGCAGGAATGGGCAAAGCGGAAGGCTCTGTGGCTAGGGGAGAATGGCGTGGACGTGCTGCTGCTCTCTCTGTTGCACCAGAATTTCGACGGCTGGGTTGGGCTGCTAAATCAATGCAACGACTGGAAGACATTTCAGAAAAGTGAGTACTCTCCTGTCTTTATCTTTGAAAGTTGTTGTCTTTCTACAGACCCCTGTCCATGGCTTAGCTATTTGATTGGCGTGAAACAGACCCAGAATTTTGCTTTAAGTGGTGTTCTGATTCGCTGAAATCCCCCGTAGGTAGAGAGCAAGAATGACAAATGTAGCTTGGTGGTTGAAGTTCTCGGGGTTTCTGTGAAAGCTAACTTGCCAGAATGCGTAGGAAGCAGCCTGAATTCCAGTAGAGATACTGCATAAAAGGCCCTTTTCTTGACAGGAAAAGAGCTTCACGAAACGTCGGCGCTGTTTGCCGTAGGGCCTCCGACATACTTGTTCAGTCATCGTGGGCTTTGTGCCGTTCCCGCAGGCACGATCTTGAACAAGTTTTGTACGGCAGCTGGTCTCTTAGCTGACTTTCTATCTCGCGCTTGGTTGCTTGTACCTGCTCAAAGCTGACTGTAGTGTCAAATGAACCCACAGGAAAATGTCCTCAACTCGCGCTGGTAGGGCAAGCCCGCTGTAGTTGATAAAATCGGAAAATAGCACCATGTTTTGAAACATTTGCCTTGCGAGGACGAGGGCTGTCTCCTGGTAGGCAGCTGAATTCTGTGACTGATTCCACCGGTCCGCTCTGGCACTTGAAGGAGGCAGTCCCTAAGCCAACGCAATCTCAAATGGGGGTCGTTTGGGTTTTTCTAATCATTTCTTAGGGATATGAGGCTTGCGTGGGTGTTTAGCTTGCCCTGTTCTTTCTGTTCCTAATTCTGAACGCACTGACTGGCATAAAAGAACGGTCGTCTTGTAGTCTGACGGTGTCGTCTCCCAGGAGCTGGTGGAAGGTCAGGGCTTACGTCAAACTGATAAGGAGGATTGAGTCTGGGAAGTGGAACGTCTAAACAAGAATTACTGTCCTTGGGAGAGAAGCACATCCTGAAGAAATAGGTAAGCTAATGGAAATGTTTTGGGAACCATCCGAAACAACTAGTAGGAGTGTGATAAGAAGCACCCTCCCGCCAAACTATCCTCCTGATGATACTAAAAGTCACAGCCCTCGAGCTGGAGACACCAGCCCAAGCAGAGCGCCCTCGCCTCTGAGCGTGCGCAGCATGTTAAAGTCGCGCTGTAGCTTGAAGTTGAAATAAGAGAAATGTAGACCAATAGAAAACTGCTTTGTGTAATTACTTATGCATATGCATAGCTAGACCGTATCAATACTGTACTTGTAGGAGCGAACTTTGTGCTAGCTTTGCGGAGCTACCACCTAGCACCCATCTCTGCGCAGACATGCCATAAAAACACCTCTGCCCTGTGTGTATATTGGCGTCCCGCACACCGGGTAAACGACCTCACGCTTGTGGGATAACAGTTTTGACACCCCAGATGGGACCGAGCTGACAGCCTCGCCCGGTTCGTCTTGCCGCATCCGACGGGGAGAAGAGGCCTGAGCGGACTCCAGCGCGCACCGACCTGTTGCCTGGGGACTCCTTCAGCTCCTCCCCTGCGGTCGGGCGGTAAGTGACAAAAGGGTGCAATGCTCCTGAAAAGAGGTGTTTTTTGGGGCTAGGAGAAAAGGGGGTAGGGGCCAAGATGTCTCGGGAAGCAGGCGGCCTGTGTTCTGTTCTGGGCTCTGCATAAGACGCACCAGGAAAGACAGGTGGCAGTAGCGTAGTTCTGTTTGTTTCTCCACGCTGTCCTGTTCTGAGTAACGGAGGGAGACGTCCCTCGTTCTGGTTTGTATAGAAATGCTGGGTTTTTCGGTACCGGTATGGGTGCTGCTGCTTCCCAGGAGGCAGCCCTTTGCTCTCCTCTAGGATGCATCCTGAAGCATTGCAAGAAATTTGGGGGAGATGCCATGACTAAAAATCAGCTAAAACGATATTGTAATCAACGGTGGCCACAATATCCATGGGAAGATGGTGAAAAACAGCCTGAGAATGGATCCTTGAAATATAACACTATATCGGAATTAGTGTTGTGTTGTCTGAGAACTGAAAAATGGCATGAAATGCCTTCTGTGGATATGTTTTTTTTCGTTAAGGCGCGATTGGGATATTAGGAAGAAAGGTGGCTTAGTGGATTCTAAACATCAGATTGGCATATATGTGTTAAAAGAGAAAAAGGGAAAACCTCGTTGTATTGAATGGGAAAATTCAGAAGAGGATATTCAGCTGTTGGTAGCTCCCCCCAAAGAGCCCAAATCTGATAGCTCAAGTGGTGATGGAGTTGTGAGTGCTATCTGTAAAAGAACAAGGGGAGAGAAA
Source organism: Mycteria americana (assembly GCF_035582795.1). NCBI lineage: Eukaryota > Metazoa > Chordata > Aves > Ciconiiformes > Ciconiidae > Mycteria > Mycteria americana. The sequence continues at coordinate 225,234 of NW_027445650.1, forward strand.
CCCATAGTTTGAGCTCCCCTCAGACAGGCTGTAGGGCCTGAGGGAGCACCGGTATCCGTACACGTACCTTTTACTGCTTCTGATTTATTAAACTGCAAACGGGCAGTGGGATCCTATGGAAACAATCCAGAAGGAATGTATAGTACTGTTAATCACGACTCCTAGTCCTAACCGGGGAGATGTACAGGCTCTCCTAGAATATTTGTTTACCGCTGAGGAGAGGAGAACAATTTTAGAGAAGGCTAGAGAGGGACTGATCCAACAAGGCGGGGTGGGGTGCCTAATACCAATATGTACCTCCCGAAAGAGGATCCGGAGTGGGATCCAAACACACAAGTGTGAGGGATTAGAGAGGGGAAAGGAATATCAGAAGTTAATTTTGTATGGGATTCAACACGGAGTGCAAAAGCCTAAGAATTTAGCTAAACTATCTGAAGTAAGGCAGGGGGATAAGGAAACCCCGTCAGCCTTCTCTGAGAGATTGTGTGAAGTAGCTCGAAAATGGACCGATCGGGATCCGGAAGATGATAGCAATTCAAAGTTATTTAACACGCTGTTTATTGGTCAAGCAGCAGCAGCAGATATAAGAAAGAGATGACAAAAGCTAGGGGGCGAGGATGGCATGACAATCTCACAGTTCTTCTCAATGGCATCTAAGGTACGTAATAATCGGGAGGAAATAGAAGAGAAGGAGAAGCGGGGACGAGTAACGCTGCAAGCTGCTTTGTTGGCTGCCTTGAGGGAAGACCAGGAAAAAAGGGAGAGAAAATACAGGAGGTGAATTTTGTGGGTGAGGAAGGGGCTGTAGAAATAATAGTAGAAATGGTTATGACATTCCCCTGGGAATGCATCGGCGTGCAAATTGTAAGCAAGAGGGCCGTTGGAAAAAAATTGTCCATGCCGTCTGAGTAATGGGGCAAGAGAGACAGAAGCAGCCGTTGGAGTCATGCCGGAGATTGGGTTGGCGTGAAGGGGGCCGGAGGAATCTCTTAAAATTTCCCCAGACGATCCTCTGGTTCCAGTCAAGCTGGGGAATGAAAGAAGAGATTTTTGTATTTTTCATTGATAGTGGAGGCACACATGCTGTAGTAAGTAGTTGTAGGGGACCCTTAAGTAGAAGTAAAAGAAGCGTTGTTGGTGCAAGAGGGAAGAAGACTTTAAGGCTGTTTTTACAACCTATGGAATGTTCCATTGGAAATACTAAATTAACTCCTGAATTCCTTTAGATGCCAGAATGCCCCCTACCATTGCTTGGGTGGCATTTACTTGTAAACTGAATGCACGGCTAAGTTCCTCTGAAGACTCTGTTCAGTTGACTCTGTTCAGCCCGCAGGGGACCTCTCCTCTTTGTGGCGGATGCCAGCCTGAACGGGACCTCGCCTGTTTGGGGCACATGGATGGCGGGCGCTGTCGCCAAAAGGCAAAGCAGGGTCGTAGCAGAGTTTTCCATTTCTGGGGATGGGCTCAGCCGTCCCCCGCACCAATTTCTCCTATGTAGCAAGGGCGATGGTAGCTTTCTTCTGTTTTCTTGACGAACAAGAGGATGATGGAGCACGTGACAAGAGCACGATCTTTTTCTCTTCCTTTGGCAGTACAGGCACCCAAGGCCAGCCTGCATTCAAGGAACAGCATGGGGATATCTGTGTCGAGCGTTAGCAGAGGAAGGAAGCTTCTTTTGGAGGCTGAGGCGATGAAGCAGAGTCCTTAATTGTTCTGTTTGATTTTCAGCATGGGTGCGGGGAGGGCCTGGGACATGCAAAACATGGTCCCGGAGAGGGGAGCTGTCTGTTACGTGGGAGGCTGTGAGAGCTATCGTGGACACCACTGGACTGGCATCCTGTAAGGATGCTTTCACATGTTCTCTTGTTTAGAGGCCAACCTCGGCTTTGGGCTGTAAACTAAAGTCTGCCAGGCCGGTGCCAGCTTGGCGGCAGCATCTGCCCACGGCAGCACCAGCTTGGTGGTGGTGTGTGCCCATGCCTGTGCCAGGTTGCTGGCTGTGCCTGGCTTGTGAGGGTTGAGGTAATTGGCCCCCTGTTCCCCATGGCGTGGGCTCCAGCTGTGGCCCGGGGCAGCACAGGTGGGACCCATGAGGTGAGGATGGGGCTGGGCCCAGGGTTTAAAAAGGGCTGAGGATGGGGCTGGCCCTGCTGTATCCGCCATTATTTTAGTCAGATCCTGCATCATTCCGCTCAGTTAAAGGCTCACGAGAATTACTTAACGTTTGCATTGGGAAGTCCTGCTTCAAACAATGAATTTTCAACAAAATGTTTTTGACACTAGTCAATGAACTCCTGTAATACTGCAGCAAAATGACATTTTTAGTGGTTGTTGAATCTCAGAGTGATAACATAGGCGTCCCTGTTTGAGCCCTTACCGCAAGCATTGCAATGTTTGTTTACACCCTGCTCGGTTCTTTTGTGAAGGTGTGTAGCTATGGGAGGTGCGTTATTGCCAAGGTGCTACGGCGCCGATGCTCTGGCTGTTGGCAGGAATGGGCAAAGCGGAAGGCTCTGTGGCTAGGGGAGAATGGCGTGGACGTGCTGCTGCTCTCTCTGTTGCACCAGAATTTCGACGGCTGGGTTGGGCTGCTAAATCAATGCAACGACTGGAAGACATTTCAGAAAAGTGAGTACTCTCCTGTCTTTATCTTTGAAAGTCGTTGTCTTTCTACAGACCCCTGTCCATGGCTTAGCTATTTGATTGGCGTGAAACAGACCCAGAATTTTGCTTTAAGTGGTGTTCTGATTCGCTGAAATCCCCCGTAGGTAGAGAGCAAGAATGACAAATGTAGCTTGGTGGTTGAAGTTCTCGGGGTTTCTGTGAAAGCTAACTTGCCAGAATGCGTAGGAAGCAGCCTGAATTCCAGTAGAGATACTGCATAAAAGGCCCTTTTCTTGACAGGAAAAGAGCTTCACGAAACGTCGGCGCTGTTTGCCGTAGGGCCTCCGACATACTTGTTCAGTCATCGTGGGCTTTGTGCCGTTCCCGCAGGCACGATCTTGAACAAGTTTTGTACGGCAGCTGGTCTCTTAGCTGACTTTCTATCTCGCGCTTGGTTGCTTGTACCTGCTCAAAGCTGACTGTAGTGTCAAATGAACCCACAGGAAAATGTCCTCAACTCGCGCTGGTAGGGCAAGCCCGCTGTAGTTGATAAAATCGGAAAATAGCACCATGTTTTGAAACATTTGCCTTGCGAGGACGAGGGCTGTCTCCTGGTAGGCAGCTGAATTCTGTGACTGATTCCACCGGTCCGCTCTGGCACTTGAAGGAGGCAGTCCCTAAGCCAACGCAATCTCAAATGGGGGTCGTTTGGGTTTTTCTAATCATTTCTTAGGGATATGAGGCTTGCGTGGGTGTTTAGCTTGCCCTGTTCTTTCTGTTCCTAATTCTGAACGCACTGACTGGCATAAAAGAACGGTCGTCTTGTAGTCTGACGGTGTCGTCTCCCAGGAGCTGGTGGAAGGTCAGGGCTTACGTCAAACTGATAAGGAGGATTGAGTCTGGGAAGTGGAACGTCTAAACAAGAATTACTGTCCTTGGGAGAGAAGCACATCCTGAAGAAATAGGTAAGCTAATGGAAATGTTTTGGGAACCATCCGAAACAACTAGTAGGAGTGTGATAAGAAGCACCCTCCCGCCAAACTATCCTCCTGATGATACTAAAAGTCACAGCCCTCGAGCTGGAGACACCAGCCCAAGCAGAGCGCCCTCGCCTCTGAGCGTGCGCAGCATGTTAAAGTCGCGCTGTAGCTTGAAGTTGAAATAAGAGAAATGTAGACCAATAGAAAACTGCTTTGTGTAATTACTTATGCATATGCATAGCTAGACCGTATCAATACTGTACTTGTAGGAGCGAACTTTGTGCTAGCTTTGCGGAGCTACCACCTAGCACCCATCTCTGCGCAGACATGCCATAAAAACACCTCTGCCCTGTGTGTATATTGGCGTCCCGCACACCGGGTAAACGACCTCACGCTTGTGGGATAACAGTTTTGACACCCCAGATGGGACCGAGCTGACAGCCTCGCCCGGTTCGTCTTGCCGCATCCGACGGGGAGAAGAGGCCTGAGCGGACTCCAGCGCGCACCGACCTGTTGCCTGGGGACTCCTTCAGCTCCTCCCCTGCGGTCGGGCGGTAAGTGACAAAAGGGTGCAATGCTCCTGAAAAGAGGTGTTTTTTGGGGCTAGGAGAAAAGGGGGTAGGGGCCAAGATGTCTCGGGAAGCAGGCGGCCTGTGTTCTGTTCTGGGCTCTGCATAAGACGCACCAGGAAAGACAGGTGGCAGTAGCAGAGTTCTGTTTGTTTCTCCACGCTGTCCTGTTCTGAGTAACGGAGGGAGACGTCCCTCGTTCTGGTTTGTATAGAAATGCTGGGTTTTTCGGTACCGGTATGGGTGCTGCTGCTTCCCAGGAGGCAGCCCTTTGCTCTCCTCTAGGATGCATCCTGAAGCATTGCAAGAAATTTGGGGGAGATGCCATGACTAAAAATCAGCTAAAACGATATTGTAATCAACGGTGGCCAAAATATCCATGGGAAGATGGTGAAAAACAGCCTGAGAATGGATCCTTGAAATATAACACTATATCGGAATTAGTGTTGTGTTGTCTGAGAACTGAAAAATGGCATGAAATGCCTTCTGTGGATATGTTTTTTTTCGTTAAGGCGCGATTGGGATATTAGGAAGAAAGGTGGCTTAGTGGATTCTAAACATCAGATTGGCATATATGTGTTAAAAGAGAAAAAGGGAAAACCTCGTTGTATTGAATGGGAAAATTCAGAAGAGGATATTCAGCTGTTGGTAGCTCCCCCCAAAGAGCCCAAATCTGATAGCTCAAGTGGTGATGGAGTTGTGAGTGCTATCTGTAAAAGAACAAGGGGAGAGAAACCCATAGTTTGAGCTCCCCTCAGACAGGCTGTAGGGCCTGAGGGAGCACCGGTATCCGTACACGTACCTTTTACTGCTTCTGATTTATTAAACTGCAAACGGGCAGTGGGATCCTATGGAAACAGTCCAGAAGGAATGTATAGTACTGTTAATCACGACTCCTAGTCCTAACCGGGGAGATGTACAGGCTCTCCTAGAATATTTGTTTACCGCTGAGGAGAGGAGACCAATTTTAGAGCAGGCTAGAGAGGGACTGATCCAACAAGGCGGGGTGGGGTGCCTAATACCAATATGTACCTCCCGAAAGAGGATCCGGAGTGGGATCCAAACACACAAGTGTGAGGGATTAGAGAGGGGAAAGGAATATCAGAAGTTAATTTTGTATGGGATTCAACACGGAGTGCAAAAGCCTAAGAATTTAGCTAAACTATCTGAAGTAAGGCAGGGGGATAAGGAAACCCCGTCAGCCTTCTCTGAGAGATTGTGTGAAGTAGCTCGAAAATGGACCGATCGGGATCCGGAAGATGATAGCAATTCAAAGTTATTTAACACGCTGTTTATTGGTCAAGCAGCAGCAGCAGATATAAGAAAGAGATGACAAAAGGTAGGGGGCGAGGATGGCATGACAATCTCACAGTTCTTCTCAATGGCATCTAAGGTACGTAATAATCGGGAGGAAATAGAAGAGAAGGAGAAGCGGGGACGAGTAACGCTGCAAGCTTCTTTGTTGGCTGCCTTGAGGGAAGACCAGGAAAAAAGGGAGAGAAAATACAGGAGGTGAATTTTGTGGGTGAGGAAGGGGCTGTAGAAATAATAGTAGAAATGGTTATGACATTCCCCTGGGAATGCATCGGCATGCAAATTGTAAGCAAGAGGGCCGTTGGAAAAAAATTGTCCATGCCGTCTGAGTAATGGGGCAAGAGAGACAGAAGCAGCCGTTGGAGTCATGCCGGAGATTGGGTTGGAGTGAAGGGGGCCGGAGGAATCTCTTAAAATTTCCCCAGACGATCCTCTGGTTCCAGTCAAGCTGGGGAATGAAAGAAGAGATTTTTGTATTTTTCATTGATAGTGGAGGCACACATGCTGTAGTAAGTAGTTGTAGGGGACCCTTAAGTAGAAGTAAAAGAAGCGTTGTTGGTGCAAGAGGGAAGAAGACTTTAAGGCTGTTTTTACAACCTATGGAATGTTCCATTGGAAATACTAAATTAACTCCTGAATTCCTTTAGATGCCAGAATGCCCCCTACCATTGCTTGGGTGGCATTTACTTGTAAACTGAATGCACGGCTAAGTTCCTCTGAAGACTCTGTTCAGTTGACTCTGTTCAGCCCGCAGGGGACCTCTCCTCTTTGTGGCGGATGCCAGCCTGAACGGGACCTCGCCTGTTTCGGGCACACGGATGGCGGGCGCTGTCGCCAAAAGGCAAAGCAGGGTCGTAGCAGAGTTTTCCATTTCTGGGGATGGGCTCAGCCGTCCCCCGCACCAATTTCTCCTATGTAGCAAGGGCGATGGTAGCTTTCTTCTGTTTTCTTGACGAACAAGAGGATGATGGAGCACGTGACAAGAGCACGATCTTTTTCTCTTCCTTTGGCAGTACAGGCACCCAAGGCCAGCCTGCATTCAAGGAACAGCATGGGGATATCTGTGTCGAGCGTTAGCAGAGGAAGGAAGCTTCTTTTGGAGGCTGAGGCGATGAAGCAGAGTCCTTAATTGTTCTGTTTGATTTTCAGCATGGGTGCGGGGAGGGCCTGGGACATGCAAAACATGGTCCCGGAGAGGGGAGCTGTCTGTTACGTGGGAGGCTGTGAGAGCTATCGTGGACACCACTGGACTGGCATCCTGTAAGGATGCTTTCACATGTTCTCTTGTTTAGAGGCCAACCTTGGCTTTGGGCTGTAAACTAAAGTCTGCCAGGCCGGTGCCAGCTTGGCGGCAGCATCTGCCCACGGCAGCACCAGCTTGGTGGTGGTGTGTGCCCATGCCTGTGCCAGGTTGCTGGCTGTGCCTGGCTTGTGAGGGTTGAGGTAATTGGCCCCCTGTTCCCCATGGCGTGGGCTCCAGCTGTGGCCCGGGGCAGCACAGGTGGGACCCATGAGGTGAGGATGGGGCTGGGCCCAGGGTTTAAAAAGGGCTGAGGATGGGGCTGGCCCTGCTGTATCCGCCAGTATTTTAGTCAGATCCTGCATCATTCCGCTCAGTTAAAGGCTCACGAGAATTACTTAACGTTTGCATTGGGAAGTCCTGCTTCAAACAATGAATTTTCAACAAAATGTTTTTGACACTAGTCAATGAACTCCTGTAATACTGCAGCAAAATGACATTTTTAGTGGTTGTTGAATCTCAGAGTGATAACATAGGCGTCCCTGTTTGAGCCCTTACCGCAAGCATTGCAATGTTTGTTTACACCCTGCTCGGTTCTTTTGTGAAGGTGTGTAGCTATGGGAGGTGCGTTATTGCCAAGGTGCTACGGCGCCGATGCTCTGGCTGTTGGCAGGAATGGGCAAAGCGGAAGGCTCTGTGGCTAGGGGAGAATGGCGTGGACGTGCTGCTGCTCTCTCTGTTGCACCAGAATTTCGACGGCTGGGTTGGGCTGCTAAATCAATGGAACGACTGGAAGAAATTTCAGAAAAGTGAGTACTCTCCTGTCTTTATCTTTGAAAGTCGTTGTCTTTCTACAGACCCCTGTCCATGGCTTAGCTATTTGATTGGCGTGAAACAGACCCAGAATTTTGCTTTAAGTGGTGTTCTGATTCGCTGAAATCCCCCGTAGGTAGAGAGCAAGAATTACAAATGTAGCTTGGTGGTTGAAGTTCTCGGGGTTTCTGTGAAAGCTAACTTGCCAGAATGCGTAGGAAGCAGCCTGAATTCCAGTAGAGATACTGCATAAAAGGCCCTTTTCTTGACAGGAAAAGAGCTTCACGAAACGTCGGCGCTGTTTGCCGTAGGGCCTCCGACATACTTGTTCAGTCATCGTGGGCTTTGTGCCGTTCCCGCAGGCACGATCTTGAACAAGTTTTGTACGGCAGCTGGTCTCTTAGCTGACTTTCTATCTCGCGCTTGGTTGCTTGTACCTGCTCAAAGCTGACTGTAGTGTCAAATGAACCCACAGGAAAATGTCCTCAACTCGCGCTGGTAGGGCAAGCCCGCTGTAGTTGATAAAATCGGAAAATAGCACCATGTTTTGAAACATTTGCCTTGCGAGGACGAGGGCTGTCTCCTGGTAGGCAGCTGAATTCTGTGACTGATTCCACCGGTCCGCTCTGGCACTTGAAGGAGGCAGTCCCTAAGCCAACGCAATCTCAAATGGGGGTCGTTTGGGTTTTTCTAATCATTTCTTAGGGATATGAGGCTTGCGTGGGTGTTTAGCTTGCCCTGTTCTTTCTGTTCCTAATTCTGAACGCACTGACTGGCATAAAAGAACGGTTGTCTTGTAGTCTGACGGTGTCGTCTCCCAGGAGCTGGTGGAAGGTCAGGGCTTACGTCAAACTGATAAGGAGGATTGAGTCTGGGAAGTGGAACGTCTAAACAAGAATTACTGTCCTTGGGAGAGAAGCACATCCTGAAGAAATAGGTAAGCTAATGGAAATGTTTTGGGAACCATCCGAAACAACTAGTAGGAGTGTGATAAGAAGCACCCTCCCGCCAAACTATCCTCCTGATGATACTAAAAGTCACAGCCCTCGAGCTGGAGACACCAGCCCAAGCAGAGCGCCCTCGCCTCTGAGCGTGCGCAGCATGTTAAAGTCGCGCTGTAGCTTGAAGTTGAAATAAGAGAAATGTAGACCAAGAGAAAACTGCTTTGTGTAATTACTTATGCATATGCATAGCTAGACCGTATCAATACTGTACTTGTAGGAGCGAACTTTGTGCTAGCTTTGCGGAGCTACCACCTAGCACCCATCTCTGCGCAGACATGCCATAAAAACACCTCTGCCCTGTGTGTATATTGGCGTCCCGCACACCGGGTAAACGACCTCACGCTTGTGGGATAACAGTTTTGACACCCCAGATGGGACCGAGCTGACAGCCTCGCCCGGTTCGTCTTGCCGCATCCGACGGGGAGAAGAGGCCTGAGCGGACTCCAGCGCGCACCGACCTGTTGCCTGGGGACTCCTTCAGCTCCTCCCCTGCGGTCGGGCGGTAAGTGACAAAAGGGTGCAATGCTCCTGAAAAGAGGTGTTTTTTGGGGCTAGGAGAAAAGGGGGTAGGGGCCAAGATGTCTCGGGAAGCAGGCGGCCTGTGTTCTGTTCTGGGCTCTGCATAAGACGCACCAGGAAAGACAGGTGGCAGTAGCAGAGTTCTGTTTGTTTCTCCACGCTGTCCTGTTCTGAGTAACGGAGGGAGACGTCCCTCGTTCTGGTTTGTATAGAAATGCTGGGTTTTTCGGTACCGGTATGGGTGCTGCTGCTTCCCAGGAGGCAGCCCTTTGCTCTCCTCTAGGATGCATCCTGAAGCATTGCAAGAAATTTGGGGGAGATGCCATGACTAAAAATCAGCTAAAACGATATTGTAATCAACGGTGGCCACAATATCCATGGGAAGATGGTGAAAAACAGCCTGAGAATGGATCCTTGAAATATAACACTATATCGGAATTAGTGTTGTGTTGTCTGAGAACTGAAAAATGGCATGAAATGCCTTCTGTGGATATGTTTTTTTTCGTTAAGGCGCGATTGGGATATTAGGAAGAAAGGTGGCTTAGTGGATTCTAAACATCAGATTGGCATATATGTGTTAAAAGAGAAAAAGGGAAAACCTCGTTGTATTGAATGGGAAAATTCAGAAGAGGATATTCAGCTGTTGGTAGCTCCCCCCAAAGAGCCCAAATCTGATAGCTCAAGTGGTGATGGAGTTGTGAGTGCTATCTGTAAAAGAACAAGGGGAGAGAAACCCATAGTTTGAGCTCCCCTCAGACAGGCTGTAGGGCCTGAGGGAGCACCGGTATCCGTACACGTACCTTTTACTGCTTCTGATTTATTAAACTGCAAACGGGCAGTGGGATCCTATGGAAACAATCCAGAAGGAATGTATAGTACTGTTAATCACGACTCCTAGTCCTAACCGGGGAGATGTACAGGCTCTCCTAGAATATTTGTTTACCGCTGAGGAGAGGAGAACAATTTTAGAGAAGGCCAGAGAGGGACTGATCCAACAAGGCGGGGTGGGGTGCCTAATACCAATATGTACCTCCCGAAAGAGGATCCGGAGTGGGATCCAAACACACAAGTGTGAGGGATTAGAGAGGGGAAAGGAATATCAGAAGTTAATTTTGTATGGGATTCAACACGGAGTGCAAAAGCCTAAGAATTTAGCTAAACTATCTGAAGTAAGGCAGGGGGATAAGGAAACCCCGTCAGCCTTCTCTGAGAGATTGTGTGAAGTAGCTCGAAAATGGACCGATCGGGATCCGGAAGATGATAGCAATTCAAAGTTATTTAACACGCTGTTTATTGGTCAAGCAGCAGCAGCAGATATAAGAAAGAGATGACAAAAGGTAGGGGGCGAGGATGGCATGACAATCTCACAGTTCTTCTCAATGGCATCTAAGGTACGTAATAATCGGGAGGAAATAGAAGAGAAGGAGAAGCGGGGACGAGTAACGCTGCAAGCTGCTTTGTTGGCTGCCTTGAGGGAAGACCAGGAAAAAAGGGAGAGAAAATACAGGAGGTGAATTTTGTGGGTGAGGAAGGGGCTGTAGAAATAATAGTAGAAATGGTTATGACATTCCCCTGGGAATGCATCGGCATGCAAATTGTAAGCAAGAGGGCCGTTGGAAAAAAATTGTCCATGCCGTCTGAGTAATGGGGAAAGAGAGACAGAAGCAGCCGTTGGAGTCATGCCGGAGATTGGGTTGGAGTGAAGGGGGCCGGAGGAATCTCTTAAAATTTCCCCAGACGATCCTCTGGTTCCAGTCAAGCTGGGGAATGAAAGAAGAGATTTTTGTATTTTTCATTGATAGTGGAGGCACACATGCTGTAGTAAGTAGTTGTAGGGGACCCTTAAGTAGAACTAAAAGAAGCGTTGTTGGTGCAAGAGGGAAGAAGACTTTAAGGCTGTTTTTACAACCTATGGAATGTTCCATTGGAAATACTAAATTAACTCCTGAATTCCTTTAGATGCCAGAATGCCCCCTACCATTGCTTGGGTGGCATTTACTTGTAAACTGAATGCCCGGCTAAGTTCCTCTGAAGACTCTGTTCAGTTGACTCTGTTCAGCCCGCAGGGGACCTCTCCTCTTTGTGGCGGATGCCAGCCTGAACGGGACCTCGCCTGTTTGGGGCACACGGATGGCGGGCGCTGTCGCCAAAAGGCAAAGCAGGGTCGTAGCAGAGTTTTCCATTTCTGGGGATGGGCTCAGCCGTCCCCCGCACCAATTTCTCCTATGTAGCAATGGGGATGGTAGCTTTCTTCTGTTTTCTTGACGAACAAGAGGATGATGGAGCACGTGACAAGAGCACGATCTTTTTCTCTTCCTTTGGCAGTACAGGCACCCAAGGCCAGCCTGCATTCAAGGAACAGCATGGGGATATCTGTGTCGAGCGTTAGCAGAGGAAGGAAGCTTCTTTTGGAGGCTGAGGCGATGAAGCAGAGTCCTTAATTGTTCTGTTTGATTTTCAGCATGGGTGCGGGGAGGGCCTGGGACATGCAAAACATGGTCCCGGAGAGGGGAGCTGTCTGTTACGTGGGAGGCTGTGAGAGCTATCGTGGACACCACTGGACTGGCATCCTGTAAGGATGCTTTCACATGTTCTCTTGTTTAGAGGCCAACCTTGGCTTTGGGCTGTAAACTAAAGTCTGCCAGGCCGGTGCCAGCTTGGCGGCAGCATCTGCCCACGGCAGCACCAGCTTGGTGGTGGTGTGTGCCCATGCCTGTGCCAGGTTGCTGGCTGTGCCTGGCTTGTGAGGGTTGAGGTAATTGGCCCCCTGTTCCCCATGGCGTGGGCTCCAGCTGTGGCCCGGGGCAGCACAGGTGGGACCCATGAGGTGAGGATGGGGCTGGGCCCAGGGTTTAAAAAGGGCTGAGGATGGGGCTGGCCCTGCTGTATCCGCCAGTATTTTAGTCAGATCCTGCATCATTCCGCTCAGTTAAAGGCTCACGAGAATTACTTAACGTTTGCATTGGGAAGTCCTGCTTCAAACAATGAATTTTCAACAAAATGTTTTTGACACTAGTCAATGAACTCCTGTAATACTGCAGCAAAATGACATTTTTAGTGGTTGTTGAATCTCAGAGTGATAACATAGGCGTCCCTGTTTGAGCCCTTACCGCAAGCATTGCAATGTTTGTTTACACCCTGCTCGGTTCTTTTGTGAAGGTGTGTAGCTATGGGAGGTGCGTTATTGCCAAGGTGCTACGGCGCCGATGCTCTGGCTGTTGGCAGGAATGGGCAAAGCGGAAGGCTCTGTGGCTAGGGGAGAATGGCGTGGACGTGCTGCTGCTCTCTCTGTTGCACCAGAATTTCGACGGCTGGGTTGGGCTGCTAAATCAATGGAACGACTGGAAGAAATTTCAGAAAAGTGAGTACTCTCCTGTCTTTATCTTTGAAAGTCGTTGTCTTTCTACAGACCCCTGTCCATGGCTTAGCTATTTGATTGGCGTGAAACAGACCCAGAATTTTGCTTTAAGTGGTGTTCTGATTCGCTGAAATCCCCCGTAGGTAGAGAGCAAGAATTACAAATGTAGCTTGGTGGTTGAAGTTCTCGGGGTTTCTGTGAAAGCTAACTTGCCAGAATGCGTAGGAAGCAGCCTGAATTCCAGTAGAGATACTGCATAAAAGGCCCTTTTCTTGACAGGAAAAGAGCTTCACGAAACGTCGGCGCTGTTTGCCGTAGGGCCTCCGACATACTTGTTCAGTCATCGTGGGCTTTGTGCCGTTCCCGCAGGCACGATCTTGAACAAGTTTTGTACGGCAGCTGGTCTCTTAGCTGACTTTCTATCTCGCGCTTGGTTGCTTGTACCTGCTCAAAGCTGACTGTAGTGTCAAATGAACCCACAGGAAAATGTCCTCAACTCGCGCTGGTAGGGCAAGCCCGCTGTAGTTGATAAAATCGGAAAATAGCACCATGTTTTGAAACATTTGCCTTGCGAGGACGAGGGCTGTCTCCTGGTAGGCAGCTGAATTCTGTGACTGATTCCACCGGTCCGCTCTGGCACTTGAAGGAGGCAGTCCCTAAGCCAACGCAATCTCAAATGGGGGTCGTTTGGGTTTTTCTAATCATTTCTTAGGGATATGAGGCTTGCGTGGGTGTTTAGCTTGCCCTGTTCTTTCTGTTCCTAATTCTGAACGCACTGACTGGCATAAAAGAACGGTTGTCTTGTAGTCTGACGGTGTCGTCTCCCAGGAGCTGGTGGAAGGTCAGGGCTTACGTCAAACTGATAAGGAGGATTGAGTCTGGGAAGTGGAACGTCTAAACAAGAATTACTGTCCTTGGGAGAGAAGCACATCCTGAAGAAATAGGTAAGCTAATGGAAATGTTTTGGGAACCATCCGAAACAACTAGTAGGAGTGTGATAAGAAGCACCCTCCCGCCAAACTATCCTCCTGATGATACTAAAAGTCACAGCCCTCGAGCTGGAGACACCAGCCCAAGCAGAGCGCCCTCGCCTCTGAGCGTGCGCAGCATGTTAAAGTCGCGCTGTAGCTTGAAGTTGAAATAAGAGAAATGTAGACCAAGAGAAAACTGCTTTGTGTAATTACTTATGCATATGCATAGCTAGACCGTATCAATACTGTACTTGTAGGAGCGAACTTTGTGCTAGCTTTGCGGAGCTACCACCTAGCACCCATCTCTGCGCAGACATGCCATAAAAACACCTCTGCCCTGTGTGTATATTGGCGTCCCGCACACCGGGTAAACGACCTCACGCTTGTGGGATAACAGTTTTGACACCCCAGATGGGACCGAGCTGACAGCCTCGCCCGGTTCGTCTTGCCGCATCCGACGGGGAGAAGAGGCCTGAGCGGACTCCAGCGCGCACCGACCTGCTGCCTGGGGACTCCTTCAGCTCCTCCCCTGCGGTCGGGCGGTAAGTGACAAAAGGGTGCAATGCTCCTGAAAAGAGGTGTTTTTTGGGGCTAGGAGAAAAGGGGGTAGGGGCCAAGATGTCTCGGGAAGCAGGCGGCCTCTGTTCTGTTCTGGGCTCTGCATAAGACGCACCAGGAAAGACAGGTGGCAGTAGCAGAGTTCTGTTTGTTTCTCCACGCTGTCCTGTTCTGAGTAACGGAGGGAGACGTCCCTCGTTCTGGTTTGTATAGAAATGCTGGGTTTTTCGGTACCGGTATGGGTGCTGCTGCTTCCCAGGAGGCAGCCCTTTGCTCTCCTCTAGGATGCATCCTGAAGCATTGCAAGAAATTTGGGGGAGATGGCATGACTAAAAATCAGCTAAAACGATATTGTAATCAACGGTGGCCACAATATCCATGGGAAGATGGTGAAAAACAGCCTGAGAATGGATCCTTGAAATATAACACTATATCGGAATTAGTGTTGTGTTGTCTGAGAACTGAAAAATGGCATGAAATGCCTTCTGTGGATATGTTTTTTTTCGTTAAGGCGCGATTGGGATATTAGGAAGAAAGGTGGCTTAGTGGATTCTAAACATCAGATTGGCATATATGTGTTAAAAGAGAAAAAGGGAAAACCTCGTTGTATTGAATGGGAAAATTCAGAAGAGGATATTCAGCTGTTGGTAGCTCCCCCCAAAGAGCCCAAATCTGATAGCTCAAGTGGTGATGGAGTTGTGAGTGCTATCTGTAAAAGAACAAGGGGAGAGAAACCCATAGTTTGAGCTCCCCTCAGACAGGCTGTAGGGCCTGAGGGAGCACCGGTATCCGTACACGTACCTTTTACTGCTTCTGATTTATTAAACTGCAAACGGGCAGTGGGATCCTATGGAAACAATCCAGAAGGAATGTATAGTACTGTTAATCACGACTCCTAGTCCTAACCGGGGAGATGTACAGGCTCTCCTAGAATATTTGTTTACCGCTGAGGAGAGGAGAACAATTTTAGAGAAGGCCAGAGAGGGACTGATCCAACAAGGCGGGGTGGGGTGCCTAATACCAATATGTACCTCCCGAAAGAGGATCCGGAGTGGGATCCAAACACACAAGTGTGAGGGATTAGAGAGGGGAAAGGAATATCAGAAGTTAATTTTGTATGGGATTCAACACGGAGTGCAAAAGCCTAAGAATTTAGCTAAACTATCTGAAGTAAGGCAGGGGGATAAGGAAACCCCGTCAGCCTTCTCTGAGAGATTGTGTGAAGTAGCTCGAAAATGGACCGATCGGGATCCGGAAGATGATAGCAATTCAAAGTTATTTA
The DNA here is from genome assembly GCF_035582795.1 of Mycteria americana. NCBI lineage: Eukaryota > Metazoa > Chordata > Aves > Ciconiiformes > Ciconiidae > Mycteria > Mycteria americana. The sequence goes on from NW_027445650.1 coordinate 240,446, forward strand.
ACACGCTGTTTATTGGTCAAGCAGCAGCAGCAGATATAAGAAAGAGATGACAAAAGGTAGGGGGCGAGGATGGCATGACAATCTCACAGTTCTTCTCAATGGCATCTAAGGTACGTAATAATCGGGAGGAAATAGAAGAGAAGGAGAAGCGGGGACGAGTAACGCTGCAAGCTGCTTTGTTGGCTGCCTTGAGGGAAGACCAGGAAAAAAGGGAGAGAAAATACAGGAGGTGAATTTTGTGGGTGAGGAAGGGGCTGTAGAAATAATAGTAGAAATGGTTATGACATTCCCCTGGGAATGCATCGGCATGCAAATTGTAAGCAAGAGGGCCGTTGGAAAAAAATTGTCCATGCCGTCTGAGTAATGGGGAAAGAGAGACAGAAGCAGCCGTTGGAGTCATGCCGGAGATTGGGTTGGAGTGAAGGGGGCCGGAGGAATCTCTTAAAATTTCCCCAGACGATCCTCTGGTTCCAGTCAAGCTGGGGAATGAAAGAAGAGATTTTTGTATTTTTCATTGATAGTGGAGGCACACATGCTGTAGTAAGTAGTTGTAGGGGACCCTTAAGTAGAACTAAAAGAAGCGTTGTTGGTGCAAGAGGGAAGAAGACTTTAAGGCTGTTTTTACAACCTATGGAATGTTCCATTGGAAATACTAAATTAACTCCTGAATTCCTTTAGATGCCAGAATGCCCCCTACCATTGCTTGGGTGGCATTTACTTGTAAACTGAATGCACGGCTAAGTTCCTCTGAAGACTCTGTTCAGTTGACTCTGTTCAGCCCGCAGGGGACCTCTCCTCTTTGTGGCGGATGCCAGCCTGAACGGGACCTCGCCTGTTTGGGGCACACGGATGGCGGGCGCTGTCGCCAAAAGGCAAAGCAGGGTCGTAGCAGAGTTTTCCATTTCTGGGGATGGGCTCAGCCGTCCCCCGCACCAATTTCTCCTATGTAGCAAGGGCGATGGTAGCTTTCTTCTGTTTTCTTGACGAACAAGAGGATGATGGAGCACGTGACAAGAGCACGATCTTTTTCTCTTCCTTTGGCAGTACAGGCACCCAAGGCCAGCCTGCATTCAAGGAACAGCATGGGGATATCTGTGTCGAGCGTTAGCAGAGGAAGGAAGCTTCTTTTGGAGGCTGAGGCGATGAAGCAGAGTCCTTAATTGTTCTGTTTGATTTTCAGCATGGGTGCGGGGAGGGCCTGGGACATGCAAAACATGGTCCCGGAGAGGGGAGCTGTCTGTTACGTGGGAGGCTGTGAGAGCTATCGTGGACACCACTGGACTGGCATCCTGTAAGGATGCTTTCACATGTTCTCTTGTTTAGAGGCCAACCTTGGCTTTGGGCTGTAAACTAAAGTCTGCCAGGCCGGTGCCAGCTTGGCGGCAGCATCTGCCCACGGCAGCACCAGCTTGGTGGTGGTGTGTGCCCATGCCTGTGCCAGGTTGCTGGCTGTGCCTGGCTTGTGAGGGTTGAGGTAATTGGCCCCCTGTTCCCCATGGCGTGGGCTCCAGCTGTGGCCCGGGGCAGCACAGGTGGGACCCATGAGGTGAGGATGGGGCTGGGCCCAGGGTTTAAAAAGGGCTGAGGATGGGGCTGGCCCTGCTGTATCCGCCAGTATTTTAGTCAGATCCTGCATCATTCCGCTCAGTTAAAGGCTCACGAGAATTACTTAACGTTTGCATTGGGAAGTCCTGCTTCAAACAATGAATTTTCAACAAAATGTTTTTGACACTAGTCAATGAACTCCTGTAATACTGCAGCAAAATGACATTTTTAGTGGTTGTTGAATCTCAGAGTGATAACATAGGCGTCCCTGTTTGAGCCCTTACCGCAAGCATTGCAATGTTTGTTTACACCCTGCTCGGTTCTTTTGTGAAGGTGTGTAGCTATGGGAGGTGCGTTATTGCCAAGGTGCTACGGCGCCGATGCTCTGGCTGTTGGCAGGAATGGGCAAAGCGGAAGGCTCTGTGGCTAGGGGAGAATGGCGTGGACGTGCTGCTGCTCTCTCTGTTGCACCAGAATTTCGACGGCTGGGTTGGGCTGCTAAATCAATGGAACGACTGGAAGAAATTTCAGAAAAGTGAGTACTCTCCTGTCTTTATCTTTGAAAGTCGTTGTCTTTCTACAGACCCCTGTCCATGGCTTAGCTATTTGATTGGCGTGAAACAGACCCAGAATTTTGCTTTAAGTGGTGTTCTGATTCGCTGAAATCCCCCGTAGGTAGAGAGCAAGAATTACAAATGTAGCTTGGTGGTTGAAGTTCTCGGGGTTTCTGTGAAAGCTAACTTGCCAGAATGCGTAGGAAGCAGCCTGAATTCCAGTAGAGATACTGCATAAAAGGCCCTTTTCTTGACAGGAAAAGAGCTTCACGAAACATCGGCGCTGTTTGCCGTAGGGCCTCCGACATACTTGTTCAGTCATCGTGGGCTTTGTGCCGTTCCCGCAGGCACGATCTTGAACAAGTTTTGTACGGCAGCTGGTCTCTTAGCTGACTTTCTATCTCACGCTTGGTTGCTTGTACCTGCTCAAAGCTGACTGTAGTGTCAAATGAACCCACAGGAAAATGTCCTCAACTCGCGCTGGTAGGGCAAGCCCGCTGTAGTTGATAAAATCGGAAAATAGCACCATGTTTTGAAACATTTGCCTTGCGAGGACGAGGGCTGTCTCCTGGTAGGCAGCTGAATTCTGTGACTGATTCCACCGGTCCGCTCTGGCACTTGAAGGAGGCAGTCCCTAAGCCAACGCAATCTCAAATGGGGGTCGTTTGGGTTTTTCTAATCATTTCTTAGGGATATGAGGCTTGCGTGGGTGTTTAGCTTGCCCTGTTCTTTCTGTTCCTAATTCTGAACGCACTGACTGGCATAAAAGAACGGTCGTCTTGTAGTCTGACGGTGTCGTCTCCCAGGAGCTGGTGGAAGGTCAGGGCTTACGTCAAACTGATAAGGAGGATTGAGTCTGGGAAGTGGAACGTCTAAACAAGAATTACTGTCCTTGGGAGAGAAGCACATCCTGAAGAAATAGGTAAGCTAATGGAAATGTTTTGGGAACCATCCGAAACAACTAGTAGGAGTGTGATAAGAAGCACCCTCCCGCCAAACTATCCTCCTGATGATACTAAAAGTCACAGCCCTCGAGCTGGAGACACCAGCCCAAGCAGAGCGCCCTCGCCTCTGAGCGTGCGCAGCATGTTAAAGTCGCGCTGTAGCTTGAAGTTGAAATAAGAGAAATGTAGACCAAGAGAAAACTGCTTTGTGTAATTACTTATGCATATGCATAGCTAGACCGTATCAATACTGTACTTGTAGGAGCGAACTTTGTGCTAGCTTTGCGGAGCTACCACCTAGCACCCATCTCTGCGCAGACATGCCATAAAAACACCTCTGCCCTGTGTGTATATTGGCGTCCCGCACACCGGGTAAACGACCTCACGCTTGTGGGATAACAGTTTTGACACCCCAGATGGGACCGAGCTGACAGCCTCGCCCGGTTCGTCTTGCCGCATCCGACGGGGAGAAGAGGCCTGAGCGGACTCCAGCGCGCACCGACCTGTTGCCTGGGGACTCCTTCAGCTCCTCCCCTGCGGTCGGGCGGTAAGTGACAAAAGGGTGCAATGCTCCTGAAAAGAGGTGTTTTTTGGGGCTAGGAGAAAAGGGGGTAGGGGCCAAGATGTCTCGGGAAGCAGGCGGCCTGTGTTCTGTTCTGGGCTCTGCATAAGACGCACCAGGAAAGACAGGTGGCAGTAGCGTAGTTCTGTTTGTTTCTCCACGCTGTCCTGTTCTGAGTAACGGAGGGAGACGTCCCTCGTTCTGGTTTGTATAGAAATGCTGGGTTTTTCGGTACCGGTATGGGTGCTGCTGCTTCCCAGGAGGCAGCCCTTTGCTCTCCTCTAGGATGCATCCTGAAGCATTGCAAGAAATTTGGGGGAGATGCCATGACTAAAAATCAGCTAAAACGATATTGTAATCAACGGTGGCCACAATATCCATGGGAAGATGGTGAAAAACAGCCTGAGAATGGATCCTTGAAATATAACACTATATCGGAATTAGTATTGTGTTGTCTGAGAACTGAAAAATGGCATGAAATGCCTTCTGTGGATATGTTTTTTTCGTTAAGGCGCGATTGGGATATTAGGAAGAAAGGTGGCTTAGTGGATTCTAAACATCAGATTGGCATATATGTGTTAAAAGAGAAAAAGGGAAAACCTCGTTGTATTGAATGGGAAAATTCAGAAGAGGATATTCAGCTGTTGGTAGCTCCCCCCAAAGAGCCCAAATCTGATAGCTCAAGTGGTGATGGAGTTGTGAGTGCTATCTGTAAAAGAACAAGGGGAGAGAAACCCATAGTTTGAGCTCCCCTCAGACAGGCTGTAGGGCCTGAGGGAGCACCGGTATCCGTACACGTACCTTTTACTGCTTCTGATTTATTAAACTGCAAACGGGCAGTGGGATCCTATGGAAACAATCCAGAAGGAATGTATAGTACTGTTAATCACGACTCCTAGTCCTAACCGGGGAGATGTACAGGCTCTCCTAGAATATTTGTTTACCGCTGAGGAGAGGAGAACAATTTTAGAGAAGGCCAGAGAGGGACTGATCCAACAAGGCGGGGTGGGGTGCCTAATACCAATATGTACCTCCCGAAAGAGGATCCGGAGTGGGATCCAAACACACAAGTGTGAGGGATTAGAGAGGGGAAAGGAATATCAGAAGTTAATTTTGTATGGGATTCAACACGGAGTGCAAAAGCCTAAGAATTTAGCTAAACTATCTGAAGTAAGGCAGGGGGATAAGGAAACCCCGTCAGCCTTCTCTGAGAGATTGTGTGAAGTAGCTCGAAAACGGACCGATCGGGATCCGGAAGATGATAGCAATTCAAAGTTATTTAACACGCTGTTTATTGGTCAAGCAGCAGCAGCAGATATAAGAAAGAGATGACAAAAGCTAGGGGGCGAGGATGGCATGACAATCTCACAGTTCTTCTCAATGGCATCTAAGGTACGTAATAATCGGGAGGAAATAGAAGAGAAGGAGAAGCGGGGACGAGTAACGCTGCAAGCTGCTTTGTTGGCTGCCTTGAGGGAAGACCAGGAAAAAGGGAGAGAAAATACAGGAGGTGAATTTTGTGGGTGAGGAAGGGGCTGTAGAAATAATAGTAGAAATGGTTATGACATTCCCCTGGGAATGCATCGGCATGCAAATTGTAAGCAAGAGGGCCGTTGGAAAAAAATTGTCCATGCCGTCTGAGTAATGGGGAAAGAGAGACAGAAGCAGCCGTTGGAGTCATGCCGGAGATTGGGTTGGAGTGAAGGGGGCCGGAGGAATCTCTTAAAATTTCCCCAGACGATCCTCTGGTTCCAGTCAAGCTGGGGAATGAAAGAAGAGATTTTTGTATTTTTCATTGATAGTGGAGGCACACATGCTGTAGTAAGTAGTTGTAGGGGACCCTTAAGTAGAACTAAAAGAAGCGTTGTTGGTGCAAGAGGGAAGAAGACTTTAAGGCTGTTTTTACAACCTATGGAATGTTCCATTGGAAATACTAAATTAACTCCTGAATTCCTTTAGATGCCAGAATGCCCCCTACCATTGCTTGGGTGGCATTTACTTGTAAACTGAATGCCCGGCTAAGTTCCTCTGAAGACTCTGTTCAGTTGACTCTGTTCAGCCCGCAGGGGACCTCTCCTCTTTGTGGCGGATGCCAGCCTGAACGGGACCTCGCCTGTTTGGGGCACACGGATGGCGGGCGCTGTCGCCAAAAGGCAAAGCAGGGTCGTAGCAGAGTTTTCCATTTCTGGGGATGGGCTCAGCCGTCCCCCGCACCAATTTCTCCTATGTAGCAAGGGCGATGGTAGCTTTCTTCTGTTTTCTTGACGAACAAGAGGATGATGGAGCACGTGACAAGAGCACGATCTTTTTCTCTTCCTTTGGCAGTACAGGCACCCAAGGCCAGCCTGCATTCAAGGAACAGCATGGGGATATCTGTGTCGAGCGTTAGCAGAGGAAGGAAGCTTCTTTTGGAGGCTGAGGCGATGAAGCAGAGTCCTTAATTGTTCTGTTTGATTTTCAGCATGGGTGCGGGGAGGGCCTGGGACATGCAAAACATGGTCCCGGAGAGGGGAGCTGTCTGTTACGTGGGAGGCTGTGAGAGCTATCGTGGACACCACTGGACTGGCATCCTGTAAGGATGCTTTCACATGTTCTCTTGTTTAGAGGCCAACCTTGGCCTTGGGCTGTAAACTAAAGTCTGCCAGGCCGGTGCCAGCTTGGCGGCAGCATCTGCCCACGGCAGCACCAGCTTGGTGGTGGTGTGTGCCCATGCCTGTGCCAGGTTGCTGGCTGTGCCTGGCTTGTGAGGGTTGAGGTAATTGGCCCCCTGTTCCCCATGGCGTGGGCTCCAGCTGTGGCCCGGGGCAGCACAGGTGGGACCCATGAGGTGAGGATGGGGCTGGGCCCAGGGTTTAAAAAGGGCTGAGGATGGGGCTGGCCCTGCTGTATCCGCCAGTATTTTAGTCAGATCCTGCATCATGCCGCTCAGTTAAAGGCTCACGAGAATTACTTAACGTTTGCATTGGGAAGTCCTGCTTCAAACAATGAATTTTCAACAAAATGTTTTTGACACTAGTCAATGAACTCCTGTAATACTGCAGCAAAATGACATTTTTAGTGGTTGTTGAATCTCAGAGTGATAACATAGGCGTCCCTGTTTGAGCCCTTACCGCAAGCATTGCAATGTTTGTTTACACCCTGCTCGGTTCTTTTGTGAAGGTGTGTAGCTATGGGAGGTGCGTTATTGCCAAGGTGCTACGGCGCCGATGCTCTGGCTGTTGGCAGGAATGGGCAAAGCGGAAGGCTCTGTGGCTAGGGGAGAATGGCGTGGACGTGCTGCTGCTCTCTCTGTTGCACCAGAATTTCGACGGCTGGGTTGGGCTGCTAAATCAATGGAACGACCGGAAGAAATTTCAGAAAAGTGAGTACTCTCCTGTCTTTATCTTTGAAAGTCGTTGTCTTTCTACAGACCCCTGTCCATGGCTTAGCTATTTGATTGGCGTGAAACAGACCCAGAATTTTGCTTTAAGTGGTGTTCTGATTCGCTGAAATCCCCCGTAGGTAGAGAGCAAGAATTACAAATGTAGCTTGGTGGTTGAAGTTCTCGGGGTTTCTGTGAAAGCTAACTTGCCAGAATGCGTAGGAAGCAGCCTGAATTCCAGTAGAGATACTGCATAAAAGGCCCTTTTCTTGACAGGAAAAGAGCTTCACGAAACATCGGCGCTGTTTGCCGTAGGGCCTCCGACATACTTGTTCAGTCATCGTGGGCTTTGTGCCGTTCCCGCAGGCACGATCTTGAACAAGTTTTGTACGGCAGCTGGTCTCTTAGCTGACTTTCTATCTCGCGCTTGGTTGCTTGTACCTGCTCAAAGCTGACTGTAGTGTCAAATGAACCCACAGGAAAATGTCCTCAACTCGCGCTGGTAGGGCAAGCCCGCTGTAGTTGATAAAATCGGAAAATAGCACCATGTTTTGAAACATTTGCCTTGCGAGGACGAGGGCTGTCTCCTGGTAGGCAGCTGAATTCTGTGACTGATTCCACCGGTCCGCTCTGGCACTTGAAGGAGGCAGTCCCTAAGCCAACGCAATCTCAAATGGGGGTCGTTTGGGTTTTTCTAATCATTTCTTAGGGATATGAGGCTTGCGTGGGTGTTTAGCTTGCCCTGTTCTTTCTGTTCCTAATTCTGAACGCACTGACTGGCATAAAAGAACGGTCGTCTTGTAGTCTGACGGTGTCGTCTCCCAGGAGCTGGTGGAAGGTCAGGGCTTACGTCAAACTGATAAGGAGGATTGAGTCTGGGAAGTGGAACGTCTAAACAAGAATTACTGTCCTTGGGAGAGAAGCACATCCTGAAGAAATAGGTAAGCTAATGGAAATGTTTTGGGAACCATCCGAAACAACTAGTAGGAGTGTGATAAGAAGCACCCTCCCGCCAAACTATCCTCCTGATGATACTAAAAGTCACAGCCCTCGAGCTGGAGACACCAGCCCAAGCAGAGCGCCCTCGCCTCTGAGCGTGCGCAGCATGTTAAAGTCGCGCTGTAGCTTGAAGTTGAAATAAGAGAAATGTAGACCAAGAGAAAACTGCTTTGTGTAATTACTTATGCATATGCATAGCTAGACCGTATCAATACTGTACTTGTAGGAGCGAACTTTGTGCTAGCTTTGCGGAGCTACCACCTAGCACCCATCTCTGCGCAGACATGCCATAAAAACACCTCTGCCCTGTGTGTATATTGGCGTCCCGCACACCGGGTAAACGACCTCACGCTTGTGGGATAACAGTTTTGACACCCCAGATGGGACCGAGCTGACAGCCTCGCCCGGTTCGTCTTGCCGCATCCGACGGGGAGAAGAGGCCTGAGCGGACTCCAGCGCGCACCGACCTGTTGCCTGGGGACTCCTTCAGCTCCTCCCCTGCGGTCGGGCGGTAAGTGACAAAAGGGTGCAATGCTCCTGAAAAGAGGTGTTTTTTGGGGCTAGGAGAAAAGGGGGTAGGGGCCAAGATGTCTCGGGAAGCAGGCGGCCTGTGTTCTGTTCTGGGCTCTGCATAAGACGCACCAGGAAAGACAGGTGGCAGTAGCAGAGTTCTGTTTGTTTCTCCACGCTGTCCTGTTCTGAGTAACGGAGGGAGACGTCCCTCGTTCTGGTTTGTATAGAAATGCTGGGTTTTTCGGTACCGGTATGGGTGCTGCTGCTTCCCAGGAGGCAGCCCTTTGCTCTCCTCTAGGATGCATCCTGAAGCATTGCAAGAAATTTGGGGGAGATGCCATGACTAAAAATCAGCTAAAACGATATTGTAATCAACGGTGGCCACAATATCCATGGGAAGATGGTGAAAAACAGCCTGAGAATGGATCCTTGAAATATAACACTATATCGGAATTAGTATTGTGTTGTCTGAGAACTGAAAAATGGCATGAAATGCCTTCTGTGGATATGTTTTTTTCGTTAAGGCGCGATTGGGATATTAGGAAGAAAGGTGGCTTAGTGGATTCTAAACATCAGATTGGCATATATGTGTTAAAAGAGAAAAAGGGAAAACCTCGTTGTATTGAATGGGAAAATTCAGAAGAGGATATTCAGCTGTTGGTAGCTCCCCCCAAAGAGCCCAAATCTGATAGCTCAAGTGGTGATGGAGTTGTGAGTGCTATCTGTAAAAGAACAAGGGGAGAGAAACCCATAGTTTGAGCTCCCCTCAGACAGGCTGTAGGGCCTGAGGGAGCACCGGTATCCGTACACGTACCTTTTACTGCTTCTGATTTATTAAACTGCAAACGGGCAGTGGGATCCTATGGAAACAATCCAGAAGGAATGTATAGTACTGTTAATCACGACTCCTAGTCCTAACCGGGGAGATGTACAGGCTCTCCTAGAATATTTGTTTACCGCTGAGGAGAGGAGAACAATTTTAGAGAAGGCCAGAGAGGGACTGATCCAACAAGGCGGGGTGGGGTGCCTAATACCAATATGTACCTCCCGAAAGAGGATCCGGAGTGGGATCCAAACACACAAGTGTGAGGGATTAGAGAGGGGAAAGGAATATCAGAAGTTAATTTTGTATGGGATTCAACACGGAGTGCAAAAGCCTAAGAATTTAGCTAAACTATCTGAAGTAAGGCAGGGGGATAAGGAAACCCCGTCAGCCTTCTCTGAGAGATTGTGTGAAGTAGCTCGAAAACGGACCGATCGGGATCCGGAAGATGATAGCAATTCAAAGTTATTTAACACGCTGTTTATTGGTCAAGCAGCAGCAGCAGATATAAGAAAGAGATGACAAAAGCTAGGGGGCGAGGATGGCATGACAATCTCACAGTTCTTCTCAATGGCATCTAAGGTACGTAATAATCGGGAGGAAATAGAAGAGAAGGAGAAGCGGGGACGAGTAACGCTGCAAGCTGCTTTGTTGGCTGCCTTGAGGGAAGACCAGGAAAAAGGGAGAGAAAATACAGGAGGTGAATTTTGTGGGTGAGGAAGGGGCTGTAGAAATAATAGTAGAAATGGTTATGACATTCCCCTGGGAATGCATCGGCATGCAAATTGTAAGCAAGAGGGCCGTTGGAAAAAAATTGTCCATGCCGTCTGAGTAATGGGGAAAGAGAGACAGAAGCAGCCGTTGGAGTCATGCCGGAGATTGGGTTGGAGTGAAGGGGGCCGGAGGAATCTCTTAAAATTTCCCCAGACGATCCTCTGGTTCCAGTCAAGCTGGGGAATGAAAGAAGAGATTTTTGTATTTTTCATTGATAGTGGAGGCACACATGCTGTAGTAAGTAGTTGTAGGGGACCCTTAAGTAGAACTAAAAGAAGCGTTGTTGGTGCAAGAGGGAAGAAGACTTTAAGGCTGTTTTTACAACCTATGGAATGTTCCATTGGAAATACTAAATTAACTCCTGAATTCCTTTAGATGCCAGAATGCCCCCTACCATTGCTTGGGTGGCATTTACTTGTAAACTGAATGCCCGGCTAAGTTCCTCTGAAGACTCTGTTCAGTTGACTCTGTTCAGCCCGCAGGGGACCTCTCCTCTTTGTGGCGGATGCCAGCCTGAACGGGACCTCGCCTGTTTGGGGCACACGGATGGCGGGCGCTGTCGCCAAAAGGCAAAGCAGGGTCGTAGCAGAGTTTTCCATTTCTGGGGATGGGCTCAGCCGTCCCCCGCACCAATTTCTCCTATGTAGCAAGGGCGATGGTAGCTTTCTTCTGTTTTCTTGACGAACAAGAGGATGATGGAGCACGTGACAAGAGCACGATCTTTTTCTCTTCCTTTGGCAGTACAGGCACCCAAGGCCAGCCTGCATTCAAGGAACAGCATGGGGATATCTGTGTCGAGCGTTAGCAGAGGAAGGAAGCTTCTTTTGGAGGCTGAGGCGATGAAGCAGAGTCCTTAATTGTTCTGTTTGATTTTCAGCATGGGTGCGGGGAGGGCCTGGGACATGCAAAACATGGTCCCGGAGAGGGGAGCTGTCTGTTACGTGGGAGGCTGTGAGAGCTATCGTGGACACCACTGGACTGGCATCCTGTAAGGATGCTTTCACATGTTCTCTTGTTTAGAGGCCAACCTTGGCCTTGGGCTGTAAACTAAAGTCTGCCAGGCCGGTGCCAGCTTGGCGGCAGCATCTGCCCACGGCAGCACCAGCTTGGTGGTGGTGTGTGCCCATGCCTGTGCCAGGTTGCTGGCTGTGCCTGGCTTGTGAGGGTTGAGGTAATTGGCCCCCTGTTCCCCATGGCGTGGGCTCCAGCTGTGGCCCGGGGCAGCACAGGTGGGACCCATGAGGTGAGGATGGGGCTGGGCCCAGGGTTTAAAAAGGGCTGAGGATGGGGCTGGCCCTGCTGTATCCGCCAGTATTTTAGTCAGATCCTGCATCATGCCGCTCAGTTAAAGGCTCACGAGAATTACTTAACGTTTGCATTGGGAAGTCCTGCTTCAAACAATGAATTTTCAACAAAATGTTTTTGACACTAGTCAATGAACTCCTGTAATACTGCAGCAAAATGACATTTTTAGTGGTTGTTGAATCTCAGAGTGATAACATAGGCGTCCCTGTTTGAGCCCTTACCGCAAGCATTGCAATGTTTGTTTACACCCTGCTCGGTTCTTTTGTGAAGGTGTGTAGCTATGGGAGGTGCGTTATTGCCAAGGTGCTACGGCGCCGATGCTCTGGCTGTTGGCAGGAATGGGCAAAGCGGAAGGCTCTGTGGCTAGGGGAGAATGGCGTGGACGTGCTGCTGCTCTCTCTGTTGCACCAGAATTTCGACGGCTGGGTTGGGCTGCTAAATCAATGGAACGACCGGAAGAAATTTCAGAAAAGTGAGTACTCTCCTGTCTTTATCTTTGAAAGTCGTTGTCTTTCTACAGACCCCTGTCCATGGCTTAGCTATTTGATTGGCGTGAAACAGACCCAGAATTTTGCTTTAAGTGGTGTTCTGATTCGCTGAAATCCCCCGTAGGTAGAGAGCAAGAATTACAAATGTAGCTTGGTGGTTGAAGTTCTCGGGGTTTCTGTGAAAGCTAACTTGCCAGAATGCGTAGGAAGCAGCCTGAATTCCAGTAGAGATACTGCATAAAAGGCCCTTTTCTTGACAGGAAAAGAGCTTCACGAAACATCGGCGCTGTTTGCCGTAGGGCCTCCGACATACTTGTTCAGTCATCGTGGGCTTTGTGCCGTTCCCGCAGGCACGATCTTGAACAAGTTTTGTACGGCAGCTGGTCTCTTAGCTGACTTTCTATCTCGCGCTTGGTTGCTTGTACCTGCTCAAAGCTGACTGTAGTGTCAAATGAACCCACAGGAAAATGTCCTCAACTCGCGCTGGTAGGGCAAGCCCGCTGTAGTTGATAAAATCGGAAAATAGCACCATGTTTTGAAACATTTGCCTTGCGAGGACGAGGGCTGTCTCCTGGTAGGCAGCTGAATTCTGTGACTGATTCCACCGGTCCGCTCTGGCACTTGAAGGAGGCAGTCCCTAAGCCAACGCAATCTCAAATGGGGGTCGTTTGGGTTTTTCTAATCATTTCTTAGGGATATGAGGCTTGCGTGGGTGTTTAGCTTGCCCTGTTCTTTCTGTTCCTAATTCTGAACGCACTGACTGGCATAAAAGAACGGTCGTCTTGTAGTCTGACGGTGTCGTCTCCCAGGAGCTGGTGGAAGGTCAGGGCTTACGTCAAACTGATAAGGAGGATTGAGTCTGGGAAGTGGAACGTCTAAACAAGAATTACTGTCCTTGGGAGAGAAGCACATCCTGAAGAAATAGGTAAGCTAATGGAAATGTTTTGGGAACCATCCGAAACAACTAGTAGGAGTGTGATAAGAAGCACCCTCCCGCCAAACTATCCTCCTGATGATACTAAAAGTCACAGCCCTCGAGCTGGAGACACCAGCCCAAGCAGAGCGCCCTCGCCTCTGAGCGTGCGCAGCATGTTAAAGTCGCGCTGTAGCTTGAAGTTGAAATAAGAGAAATGTAGACCAAGAGAAAACTGCTTTGTGTAATTACTTATGCATATGCATAGCTAGACCGTATCAATACTGTACTTGTAGGAGCGAACTTTGTGCTAGCTTTGCGGAGCTACCACCTAGCACCCATCTCTGCGCAGACATGCCATAAAAACACCTCTGCCCTGTGTGTATATTGGCGTCCCGCACACCGGGTAAACGACCTCACGCTTGTGGGATAACAGTTTTGACACCCCAGATGGGACCGAGCTGACAGCCTCGCCCGGTTCGTCTTGCCGCATCCGACGGGGAGAAGAGGCCTGAGCGGACTCCAGCGCGCACCGACCTGTTGCCTGGGGACTCCTTCAGCTCCTCCCCTGCGGTCGGGCGGTAAGTGACAAAAGGGTGCAATGCTCCTGAAAAGAGGTGTTTTTTGGGGCTAGGAGAAAAGGGGGTAGGGGCCAAGATGTCTCGGGAAGCAGGCGGCCTGTGTTCTGTTCTGGGCTCTGCATAAGACGCACCAGGAAAGACAGGTGGCAGTAGCAGAGTTCTGTTTGTTTCTCCACGCTGTCCTGTTCTGAGTAACGGAGGGAGACGTCCCTCGTTCTGGTTTGTATAGAAATGCTGGGTTTTTCGGTACCGGTATGGGTGCTGCTGCTTCCCAGGAGGCAGCCCTTTGCTCTCCTCTAGGATGCATCCTGAAGCATTGCAAGAAATTTGGGGGAGATGCCATGACTAAAAATCAGCTAAAACGATATTGTAATCAACGGTGGCCACAATATCCATGGGAAGATGGTGAAAAACAGCCTGAGAATGGATCCTTGAAATATAACACTATATCGGAATTAGTGTTGTGTTGTCTGAGAACTGAAAAATGGCATGAAATGCCTTCTGTGGATATGTTTTTTTCGTTAAGGCGCGATTGGGATATTAGGAAGAAAGGTGGCTTAGTGGATTCTAAACATCAGATTGGCATATATGTGTTAAAAGAGAAAAAGGGAAAACCTCGTTGTATTGAATGGGAAAATTCAGAAGAGGATATTCAGCTGTTGGTAGCTCCCCCCAAAGAGCCCAAATCTGATAGCTCAAGTGGTGATGGAGTTGTGAGTGCTATCTGTAAAAGAACAAGGGGAGAGAAACCCATAGTTTGAGCTCCCCTCAGACAGGCTGTAGGGCCTGAGGGAGCACCGGTATCCGTACACGTACCTTTTACTGCTTCTGATTTATTAAACTGCAAACGGGCAGTGGGATCCTATGGAAACAATCCAGAAGGAATGTATAGTACTGTTAATCACGACTCCTAGTCCTAACCGGGGAGATGTACAGGCTCTCCTAGAATATTTGTTTACCGCTGAGGAGAGGAGAACAATTTTAGAGAAGGCCAGAGAGGGACTGATCCAACAAGGCGGGGTGGGGTGCCTAATACCAATATGTACCTCCCGAAAGAGGATCCGGAGTGGGATCCAAACACACAAGTGTGAGGGATTAGAGAGGGGAAAGGAATATCAGAAGTTAATTTTGTATGGGATTCAACACGGAGTGCAAAAGCCTAAGAATTTAGCTAAACTATCTGAAGTAAGGCAGGGGGATAAGGAAACCCCGTCAGCCTTCTCTGAGAGATTGTGTGAAGTAGCTCGAAAATGGACCGATCGGGATCCGGAAGATGATAGCAATTCAAAGTTATTTAACACGCTGTTTATTGGTCAAGCAGCAGCAGCAGATATAAGAAAGAGATGACAAAAGCTAGGGGGCGAGGATGGCATGACAATCTCACAGTTCTTCTCAATGGCATCTAAGGTACGTAATAATCGGGAGGAAATAGAAGAGAAGGAGAAGCGGGGACGAGTAACGCTGCAAGCTGCTTTGTTGGCTGCCTTGAGGGAAGACCAGGAAAAAAGGGAGAGAAAATACAGGAGGTGAATTTTGTGGGTGAGGAAGGGGCTGTAGAAATAATAGTAGAAATGGTTATGACATTCCCCTGGGAATGCATCGGCATGCAAATTGTAAGCAAGAGGGCCGTTGGAAAAAAATTGTCCATGCCGTCTGAGTAATGGGGCAAGAGAGACAGAAGCAGCCGTTGGAGTCATGCCGGAGATTGGGTTGGAGTGAAGGGGGCCGGAGGAATCTCTTAAAATTTCCCCAGACGATCCTCTGGTTCCAGTCAAGCTGGGGAATGAAAGAAGAGATTTTTGTATTTTTCATTGATAGTGGAGGCACACATGCTGTAGTAAGTAGTTGTAGGGGACCCTTAAGTAGAACTAAAAGAAGCGTTGTTGGTGCAAGAGGGAAGAAGACTTTAAGGCTGTTTTTACAACCTATGGAATGTTCCATTGGAAACACTAAATTAACTCCTGAATTCCTTTAGATGCCAGAATGCCCCCTACCATTGCTTGGGTGGCATTTACTTGTAAACTGAATGCACGGCTAAGTTCCTCTGAAGACTCTGTTCAGTTGACTCTGTTCAGCCCGCAGGGGACCTCTCCTCTTTGTGGCGGATGCCAGCCTGAACGGGACCTCGCCTGTTTGGGGCACACGGATGGCGGGCGCTGTCGCCAAAAGGCAAAGCAGGGTCGTAGCAGAGTTTTCCATTTCTGGGGATGGGCTCAGCCGTCCCCCGCACCAATTTCTCCTATGTAGCAAGGGCGATGGTAGCTTTCTTCTGTTTTCTTGACGAACAAGAGGATGATGGAGCACGTGACAAGAGCACGATCTTTTTCTCTTCCTTTGGCAGTACAGGCACCCAAGGCCAGCCTGCATTCAAGGAACAGCATGGGGATATCTGTGTCGAGCGTTAGCAGAGGAAGGAAGCTTCTTTTGGAGGCTGAGGCGATGAAGCAGAGTCCTTAATTGTTCTGTTTGATTTTCAGCATGGGTGCGGGGAGGGCCTGGGACATGCAAAACATGGTCCCGGAGAGGGGAGCTGTCTGTTACGTGGGAGGCTGTGAGAGCTATCATGGACACCACTGGACTGGCATCCTGTAAGGATGCTTTCACATGTTCTCTTGTTTAGAGGCCAACCTTGGCTTTGGGCTGTAAACTAAAGTCTGCCAGGCCGGTGCCAGCTTGGCGGCAGCATCTGCCCACGGCAGCACCAGCTTGGTGGTGGTGCGTGCCCATGCCTGTGCCAGGTTGCTGGCTGTGTCTGGCTTGTGAGTGTTGGGGTAATTGGCCCCCTGTTCCCCATGGCGTGGGCTCCAGCTGTGGCCCGGGGCAGCACAGGTGGGACCCATGAGGTGAGGATGGGGCTGGGCCCAGGGTTTAAAAAGGGCTGAGGATGGGGCTGGCCCTGCTGTATCCGCCAGTATTTTAGTCAGATCCTGCATCATTCCGCTCAGTTAAAGGCTCACGAGAATTACTTAACGTTTGCATTGGGAAGTCCTGCTTCAAACAATGAATTTTCAACAAAATGTTTTTGACACTAGTCAATGAACTCCTGTAATACTGCAGCAAAATGACATTTTTAGTGGTTGTTGAATCTCAGAGTGATAACATAGGCGTCCCTGTTTGAGCCCTTACCGCAAGCTTTGCAATGTTTGTTTACACCCTGCTCGGTTCTTTTGTGAAGGTGTGTAGCTATGGGAGGTGCGTTATTGCCAAGGTGCTACGGTGCCGATGCTCTGGCTGTTGGCAGGAATGGGCAAAGCGGAAGGCTCTGTGGCTAGGGGAGAATGGCGTGGACGTGCTGCTGCTCTCTCTGTTGCACCAGAATTTCGACGGCTGGGTTGGGCTGCTAAATCAATGGAACGACCGGAAGAAATTTCAGAAAAGTGAGTACTCTCCTGTCTTTATCTTTGAAAGTCGTTGTCTTTCTACAGACCCCTGTCCATGGCTTAGCTATTTGATTGGCGTGAAACAGACCCAGAATTTTGCTTTAAGTGGTGTTCTGATTCGCTGAAATCCCCCGTAGGTAGAGAGCAAGAATTACAAATGTAGCTTGGTGGTTGAAGTTCTCGGGGTTTCTGTGAAAGCTAACTTGCCAGAATGCGTAGGAAGCAGCCTGAATTCCAGGAGAGATACTGCATAAAAGGCCCTTTTCTTGACAGGAAAAGAGCTTCACGAAACATCGGCGCTGTTTGCCGTAGGGCCTCCGACATACTTGTTCAGTCATCGTGGGCTTTGTGCCGTTCCCGCAGGCACGATCTTGAACAAGTTTTGTACGGCAGCTGGTCTCTTAGCTGACTTTCTATCTCACGCTTGGTTGCTTGTACCTGCTCAAAGCTGACTGTAGTGTCAAATGAACCCACAGGAAAATGTCCTCAACTCGCGCTGGTAGGGCAAGCCCGCTGTAGTTGATAAAATCGGAAAATAGCACCATGTTTTGAAACATTTGCCTTGCGAGGACGAGGGCTGTCTCCTGGTAGGCAGCTGAATTCTGTGACTGATTCCACCGGTCCGCTCTGGCACTTGAAGGAGGCAGTCCCTAAGCCAACGCAATCTCAAATGGGGGTCGTTTGGGTTTTTCTAATCATTTCTTAGGGATATGAGGCTTGCGTGGGTGTTTAGCTTGCCCTGTTCTTTCTGTTCCTAATTCTGAACGCACTGACTGGCATAAAAGAACGGTCGTCTTGTAGTCTGACGGTGTCGTCTCCCAGGAGCTGGTGGAAGGTCAGGGCTTACGTCAAACTGATAAAGAGGATTGAGTCTGGGAAGTGGAACGTCTAAACAAGAATTACTGTCCTTGGGAGAGAAGCACATCCTGAAGAAATAGGTAAGCTAATGGAAATGTTTTGGGAACCATCCGAAACAACTAGTAGGAGTGTGATAAGAAGCACCCTCCCGCCAAACTATCCTCCTTATGATACTAAAAGTCACAGCCCTCGAGCTGGAGACACCAGCCCAAGCAGAGCGCCCTCGCCTCTGAGCGTGCGCAGCATGTTAAAGTCGCGCTGTAGCTTGAAGTTGAAATAAGAGAAATGTAGACCAATAGAAAACTGCTTTGTGTAATTACTTATGCATATGCATAGCTAGACCGTATCAATACTGTACTTGTAGGAGCGAACTTTGTGCTAGCTTTGCGGAGCTACCACCTAGCACCCATCTCTGCGCAGACATGCCATAAAAACACCTCTGCCCTGTGTGTATATTGGCGTCCCGCACACCGGGTAAACGACCTCACGCTTGTGGGATAACAGTTTTGACACCCCAGATGGGACCGAGCTGACAGCCTCGCCCGGTTCGTCTTGCCGCATCCGACGGGGAGAAGAGGCCTGAGCGGACTCCAGCGCGCACCGACCTGTTGCCTGGGGACTCCTTCAGCTCCTCCCCTGCGGTCGGGCGGTAAGTGACAAAACGGTGCAATGCTCCTGAAAAGAGGTGTTTTGTGGGGCTAGGAGAAAAGGGGGTAGGGGCAAGTTGTCTCGGGAAGCAGGCGGCCTGTGTTCTGTTCTGGGCTCTGCATAAGACGCACCAGGAAAGACAGGTGGCAGTAGCAGAGTTCTGTTTGTTTCTCCACGCTGTCCTGTTCTGAGTAACGGAGGGAGACGTCCCTCGTTCTGGTTTGTATAGAAATGCTGGGTTTTTCGGTACCGGTATGGGTGCTGCTGCTTCCCAGGAGGCAGCCCTTTGCTCTCCTCTAGGATGCATCCTGAAGCATTGCAAGAAATTTGGGGGAGATGCCATGACTAAAAATCAGCTAAAACGATATTGTAATCAACGGTGGCCACAATATCCATGGGAAGATGGTGAAAAACAGCCTGAGAATGGATCCTTGAAATATAACACTATATCGGAATTAGTGTTGTGTTGTCTGAGAACTGAAAAATGGCATGAAATGCCTTCTGTGGATATGTTTTTTTTCGTTAAGGCGCGATTGGGATATTAGGAAGAAAGGTGGCTTAGTGGATTCTAAACATCAGATTGGCATATATGTGTTAAAAGAGAAAAAGGGAAAACCTCGTTGTATTGAATGGGAAAATTCAGAAGAGGATATTCAGCTGTTGGTAGCTCCCCCCAAAGAGCCCAAATCTGATAGCTCAAGTGGTGATGGAGTTGTGAGTGCTATCTGTAAAAGAACAAGGGGAGAGAAACCCATAGTTTGAGCTCCCCTCAGACAGGCTGTAGGGCCTGAGGGAGCACCGGTATCCGTACACGTACCTTTTACTGCTTCTGATTTATTAAACTGCAAACGGGCAGTGGGATCCTATGGAAACAATCCAGAAGGAATGTATAGTACTGTTAATCACGACTCCTAGTCCTAACCGGGGAGATGTACAGGCTCTCCTAGAATATTTGTTTACCGCTGAGGAGAGGAGAACAATTTTAGAGAAGGCTAGAGAGGGACTGATCCAACAAGGCGGGGTGGGGTGCCTAATACCAATATGTACCTCCCGAAAGAGGATCCGGAGTGGGATCCAAACACACAAGTGTGAGGGATTAGAGAGGGGAAAGGAATATCAGAAGTTAATTTTGTATGGGATTCAACACGGAGTGCAAAAGCCTAAGAATTTAGCTAAACTATCTGAAGTAAGGCAGGGGGATAAGGAAACCCCGTCAGCCTTCTCTGAGAGATTGTGTGAAGTAGCTCGAAAATGGACCGATCGGGATCCGGAAGATGATAGCAATTCAAAGTTATTTAACACGCTGTTTATTGGTCAAGCAGCAGCAGCAGATATAAGAAAGAGATGACAAAAGCTAGGGGGCGAGGATGGCATGACAATCTCACAGTTCTTCTCAATGGCATCTAAGGTACGTAATAATCGGGAGGAAATAGAAGAGAAGGAGAAGCGGGGACGAGTAACGCTGCAAGCTGCTTTGTTGGCTGCCTTGAGGGAAGACCAGGAAAAAAGGGAGAGAAAATACAGGAGGTGAATTTTGTGGGTGAGGAAGGGGCTGTAGAAATAATAGTAGAAATGGTTATGACATTCCCCTGGGAATGCATCGGCGTGCAAATTGTAAGCAAGAGGGCCGTTGGAAAAAAATTGTCCATGCCGTCTGAGTAATGGGGCAAGAGAGACAGAAGCAGCCGTTGGAGTCATGCCGGAGATTGGGTTGGAGTGAAGGGGGCCGGAGGAATCTCTTAAAATTTCCCCAGACGATCCTCTGGTTCCAGTCAAGCTGGGGAATGAAAGAAGAGATTTTTGTATTTTTCATTGATAGTGGAGGCACACATGCTGTAGTAAGTAGTTGTAGGGGACCCTTAAGTAGAAGTAAAAGAAGCGTTGTTGGTGCAAGAGGGAAGAAGACTTTAAGGCTGTTTTTACAACCTATGGAATGTTCCATTGGAAATACTAAATTAACTCCTGAATTCCTTTAGATGCCAGAATGCCCCCTACCATTGCTTGGGTGGCATTTACTTGTAAACTGAATGCACGGCTAAGTTCCTCTGAAGACTCTGTTCAGTTGACTCTGTTCAGCCCGCAGGGGACCTCTCCTCTTTGTGGCGGATGCCAGCCTGAACGGGACCTCGCCTGTTTGGGGCACATGGATGGCGGGCGCTGTCGCCAAAAGGCAAAGCAGGGTCGTAGCAGAGTTTTCCATTTCTGGGGATGGGCTCAGCCGTCCCCCGCACCAATTTCTCCTATGTAGCAAGGGCGATGGTAGCTTTCTTCTGTTTTCTTGACGAACAAGAGGATGATGGAGCACGTGACAAGAGCACGATCTTTTTCTCTTCCTTTGGCAGTACAGGCACCCAAGGCCAGCCTGCATTCAAGGAACAGCATGGGGATATCTGTGTCGAGCGTTAGCAGAGGAAGGAAGCTTCTTTTGGAGGCTGAGGCGATGAAGCAGAGTCCTTAATTGTTCTGTTTGATTTTCAGCATGGGTGCGGGGAGGGCCTGGGACATGCAAAACATGGTCCCGGAGAGGGGAGCTGTCTGTTACGTGGGAGGCTGTGAGAGCTATTGTGGACACCACTGGACTGGCATCCTGTAAGGATGCTTTCACATGTTCTCTTGTTTAGAGGCCAACCTCGGCTTTGGGCTGTAAACTAAAGTCTGCCAGGCCGGTGCCAGCTTGGCGGCAGCATCTGCCCACGGCAGCACCAGCTTGGTGGTGGTGTGTGCCCATGCCTGTGCCAGGTTGCTGGCTGTGCCTGGCTTGTGAGGGTTGAGGTAATTGGCCCCCTGTTCCCCATGGCGTGGGCTCCAGCTGTGGCCCGGGGCAGCACAGGTGGGACCCATGAGGTGAGGATGGGGCTGGGCCCAGGGTTTAAAAAGGGCTGAGGATGGGGCTGGCCCTGCTGTATCCGCCATTATTTTAGTCAGATCCTGCATCATTCCGCTCAGTTAAAGGCTCACGAGAATTACTTAACGTTTGCATTGGGAAGTCCTGCTTCAAACAATGAATTTTCAACAAAATGTTTTTGACACTAGTCAATGAACTCCTGTAATACTGCAGCAAAATGACATTTTTAGTGGTTGTTGAATCTCAGAGTGATAACATAGGCGTCCCTGTTTGAGCCCTTACCGCAAGCATTGCAATGTTTGTTTACACCCTGCTCGGTTCTTTTGTGAAGGTGTGTAGCTATGGGAGGTGCGTTATTGCCAAGGTGCTACGGTGCCGATGCTCTGGCTGTTGGCAGGAATGGGCAAAGCGGAAGGCTCTGTGGCTAGGGGAGAATGGCGTGGACGTGCTGCTGCTCTCTCTGTTGCACCAGAATTTCGACGGCTGGGTTGGGCTGCTAAATCAATGGAACGACTGGAAGAAATTTCAGAAAAGTGAGTACTCTCCTGTCTTTATCTTTGAAAGTCGTTGTCTTTCTACAGACCCCTGTCCATGGCTTAGCTATTTGATTGGCGTGAAACAGACCCAGAATTTTGCTTTAAGTGGTGTTCTGATTCGCTGAAATCCCCCGTAGGTAGAGAGCAAGAATTACAAATGTAGCTTGGTGGTTGAAGTTCTCGGGGTTTCTGTGAAAGCTAACTTGCCAGAATGCGTAGGAAGCAGCCTGAATTCCAGGAGAGATACTGCATAAAAGGCCCTTTTCTTGACAGGAAAAGAGCTTCACGAAACATCGGCGCTGTTTGCCGTAGGGCCTCCGACATACTTGTTCAGTCATCGTGGGCTTTGTGCCGTTCCCGCAGGCACGATCTTGAACAAGTTTTGTACGGCAGCTGGTCTCTTAGCTGACTTTCTATCTCACGCTTGGTTGCTTGTACCTGCTCAAAGCTGACTGTAGTGTCAAATGAACCCACAGGAAAATGTCCTCAACTCGCGCTGGTAGGGCAAGCCCGCTGTAGTTGATAAAATCGGAAAATAGCACCATGTTTTGAAACATTTGCCTTGCGAGGACGAGGGCTGTCTCCTGGTAGGCAGCTGAATTCTGTGACTGATTCCACCGGTCCGCTCTGGCACTTGAAGGAGGCAGTCCCTAAGCCAACGCAATCTCAAATGGGGGTCGTTTGGGTTTTTCTAATCATTTCTTAGGGATATGAGGCTTGCGTGGGTGTTTAGCTTGCCCTGTTCTTTCTGTTCCTAATTCTGAACGCACTGACTGGCATAAAAGAACGGTCGTCTTGTAGTCTGACGGTGTCGTCTCCCAGGAGCTGGTGGAAGGTCAGGGCTTACGTCAAACTGATAAAGAGGATTGAGTCTGGGAAGTGGAACGTCTAAACAAGAATTACTGTCCTTGGGAGAGAAGCACATCCTGAAGAAATAGGTAAGCTAATGGAAATGTTTTGGGAACCATCCGAAACAACTAGTAGGAGTGTGATAAGAAGCACCCTCCCGCCAAACTATCCTCCTTATGATACTAAAAGTCACAGCCCTCGAGCTGGAGACACCAGCCCAAGCAGAGCGCCCTCGCCTCTGAGCGTGCGCAGCATGTTAAAGTCGCGCTGTAGCTTGAAGTTGAAATAAGAGAAATGTAGACCAATAGAAAACTGCTTTGTGTAATTACTTATGCATATGCATAGCTAGACCGTATCAATACTGTACTTGTAGGAGCGAACTTTGTGCTAGCTTTGCGGAGCTACCACCTAGCACCCATCTCTGCGCAGACATGCCATAAAAACACCTCTGCCCTGTGTGTATATTGGCGTCCCGCACACCGGGTAAACGACCTCACGCTTGTGGGATAACAGTTTTGACACCCCAGATGGGACCGAGCTGACAGCCTCGCCCGGTTCGTCTTGCCGCATCCGACGGGGAGAAGAGGCCTGAGCGGACTCCAGCGCGCACCGACCTGTTGCCTGGGGACTCCTTCAGCTCCTCCCCTGCGGTCGGGCGGTAAGTGACAAAACGGTGCAATGCTCCTGAAAAGAGGTGTTTTGTGGGGCTAGGAGAAAAGGGGGTAGGGGCAAGTTGTCTCGGGAAGCAGGCGGCCTGTGTTCTGTTCTGGGCTCTGCATAAGACGCACCAGGAAAGACAGGTGGCAGTAGCAGAGTTCTGTTTGTTTCTCCACGCTGTCCTGTTCTGAGTAACGGAGGGAGACGTCCCTCGTTCTGGTTTGTATAGAAATGCTGGGTTTTTCGGTACCGGTATGGGTGCTGCTGCTTCCCAGGAGGCAGCCCTTTGCTCTCCTCTAGGATGCATCCTGAAGCATTGCAAGAAATTTGGGGGAGATGCCATGACTAAAAATCAGCTAAAACGATATTGTAATCAACGGTGGCCACAATATCCATGGGAAGATGGTGAAAAACAGCCTGAGAATGGATCCTTGAAATATAACACTATATCGGAATTAGTGTTGTGTTGTCTGAGAACTGAAAAATGGCATGAAATGCCTTCTGTGGATATGTGTTTTTTCGTTAAGGCGCGATTGGGATATTAGGAAGAAAGGTGGCTTAGTGGATTCTAAACATCAGATTGGCATATATGTGTTAAAAGAGAAAAAGGGAAAACCTCGTTGTATTGAATGGGAAAATTCAGAAGAGGATATTCAGCTGTTGGTAGCTCCCCCCAAAGAGCCCAAATCTGATAGCTCAAGTGGTGATGGAGTTGTGAGTGCTATCTGTAAAAGAACAAGGGGAGAGAAACCCATAGTTTGAGCTCCCCTCAGACAGGCTGTAGGGCCTGAGGGAGCACCGGTATCCGTACACGTACCTTTTACTGCTTCTGATTTATTAAACTGCAAACGGGCAGTGGGATCCTATGGAAACAATCCAGAAGGAATGTATAGTACTGTTAATCACGACTCCTAGTCCTAACCGGGGAGATGTACAGGCTCTCCTAGAATATTTGTTTACCGCTGAGGAGAGGAGAACAATTTTAGAGAAGGCTAGAGAGGGACTGATCCAACAAGGCGGGGTGGGGTGCCTAATACCAATATGTACCTCCCGAAAGAGGATCCGGAGTGGGATCCAAACACACAAGTGTGAGGGATTAGAGAGGGGAAAGGAATATCAGAAGTTAATTTTGTATGGGATTCAACACGGAGTGCAAAAGCCTAAGAATTTAGCTAAACTATCTGAAGTAAGGCAGGGGGATAAGGAAACCCCGTCAGCCTTCTCTGAGAGATTGTGTGAAGTAGCTCGAAAATGGACCGATCGGGATCCGGAAGATGATAGCAATTCAAAGTTATTTAACACGCTGTTTATTGGTCAAGCAGCAGCAGCAGATATAAGAAAGAGATGACAAAAGCTAGGGGGCGAGGATGGCATGACAATCTCACAGTTCTTCTCAATGGCATCTAAGGTACGTAATAATCGGGAGGAAATAGAAGAGAAGGAGAAGCGGGGACGAGTAACGCTGCAAGCTGCTTTGTTGGCTGCCTTGAGGGAAGACCAGGAAAAAAGGGAGAGAAAATACAGGAGGTGAATTTTGTGGGTGAGGAAGGGGCTGTAGAAATAATAGTAGAAATGGTTATGACATTCCCCTGGGAATGCATCGGCGTGCAAATTGTAAGCAAGAGGGCCGTTGGAAAAAAATTGTCCATGCCGTCTGAGTAATGGGGCAAGAGAGACAGAAGCAGCCGTTGGAGTCATGCCGGAGATTGGGTTGGAGTGAAGGGGGCCGGAGGAATCTCTTAAAATTTCCCCAGACGATCCTCTGGTTCCAGTCAAGCTGGGGAATGAAAGAAGAGATTTTTGTATTTTTCATTGATAGTGGAGGCACACATGCTGTAGTAAGTAGTTGTAGGGGACCCTTAAGTAGAAGTAAAAGAAGCGTTGTTGGTGCAAGAGGGAAGAAGACTTTAAGGCTGTTTTTACAACCTATGGAATGTTCCATTGGAAATACTAAATTAACTCCTGAATTCCTTTAGATGCCAGAATGCCCCCTACCATTGCTTGGGTGGCATTTACTTGTAAACTGAATGCACGGCTAAGTTCCTCTGAAGACTCTGTTCAGTTGACTCTGTTCAGCCCGCAGGGGACCTCTCCTCTTTGTGGCGGATGCCAGCCTGAACGGGACCTCGCCTGTTTGGGGCACATGGATGGCGGGCGCTGTCGCCAAAAGGCAAAGCAGGGTCGTAGCAGAGTTTTCCATTTCTGGGGATGGGCTCAGCCGTCCCCCGCACCAATTTCTCCTATGTAGCAAGGGCGATGGTAGCTTTCTTCTGTTTTCTTGACGAACAAGAGGATGATGGAGCACGTGACAAGAGCACGATCTTTTTCTCTTCCTTTGGCAGTACAGGCACCCAAGGCCAGCCTGCATTCAAGGAACAGCATGGGGATATCTGTGTCGAGCGTTAGCAGAGGAAGGAAGCTTCTTTTGGAGGCTGAGGCGATGAAGCAGAGTCCTTAATTGTTCTGTTTGATTTTCAGCATGGGTGCGGGGAGGGCCTGGGACATGCAAAACATGGTCCCGGAGAGGGGAGCTGTCTGTTACGTGGGAGGCTGTGAGAGCTATCGTGGACACCACTGGACTGGCATCCTGTAAGGATGCTTTCACATGTTCTCTTGTTTAGAGGCCAACCTCGGCTTTGGGCTGTAAACTCAAGTCTGCCAGGCCGGTGCCAGCTTGGCGGCAGCATCTGCCCACGGCAGCACCAGCTTGGTGGTGGTGTGTGCCCATGCCTGTGCCAGGTTGCTGGCTGTGCCTGGCTTGTGAGGGTTGAGGTAATTGGCCCCCTGTTCCCCATGGCGTGGGCTCCAGCTGTGGCCCGGGGCAGCACAGGTGGGACCCATGAGGTGAGGATGGGGCTGGGCCCAGGGTTTAAAAAGGGCTGAGGATGGGGCTGGCCCTGCTGTATCCGCCATTATTTTAGTCAGATCCTGCATCATTCCGCTCAGTTAAAGGCTCACGAGAATTACTTAACGTTTGCATTGGGAAGTCCTGCTTCAAACAATGAATTTTCAACAAAATGTTTTTGACACTAGTCAATGAACTCCTGTAATACTGCAGCAAAATGACATTTTTAGTGGTTGTTGAATCTCAGAGTGATAACATAGGCGTCCCTGTTTGAGCCCTTACCGCAAGCTTTGCAATGTTTGTTTACACCCTGCTCGGTTCTTTTGTGAAGGTGTGTAGCTATGGGAGGTGCGTTATTGCCAAGGTGCTACGGCGCCGATGCTCTGGCTGTTGGCAGGAATGGGCAAAGCGGAAGGCTCTGTGGCTAGGGGAGAATGGCGTGGACGTGCTGCTGCTCTCTCTGTTGCACCAGAATTTCGACGGCTGGGTTGGGCTGCTAAATCAATGCAACGACTGGAAGACATTTCAGAAAAGTGAGTACTCTCCTGTCTTTATCTTTGAAAGTCGTTGTCTTTCTACAGACCCCTGTCCATGGCTTAGCTATTTGATTGGCGTGAAACAGACCCAGAATTTTGCTTTAAGTGGTGTTCTGATTCGCTGAAATCCCCCGTAGGTAGAGAGCAAGAATTACAAATGTAGCTTGGTGGTTGAAGTTCTCGGGGTTTCTGTGAAAGCTAACTTGCCAGAATGCGTAGGAAGCAGCCTGAATTCCAGTAGAGATACTGCATAAAAGGCCCTTTTCTTGACAGGAAAAGAGCTTCACGAAACGTCGGCGCTGTTTGCCGTAGGGCCTCCGACATACTTGTTCAGTCATCGTGGGCTTTGTGCCGTTCCCGCAGGCACGATCTTGAACAAGTTTTGTACGGCAGCTGGTCTCTTAGCTGACTTTCTATCTCGCGCTTGGTTGCTTGTACCTGCTCAAAGCTGACTGTAGTGTCAAATGAACCCACAGGAAAATGTCCTCAACTCGCGCTGGTAGGGCAAGCCCGCTGTAGTTGATAAAATCGGAAAATAGCACCATGTTTTGAAACATTTGCCTTGCGAGGACGAGGGCTGTCTCCTGGTAGGCAGCTGAATTCTGTGACTGATTCCACCGGTCCGCTCTGGCACTTGAAGGAGGCAGTCCCTAAGCCAACGCAATCTCAAATGGGGGTCGTTTGGGTTTTTCTAATCATTTCTTAGGGATATGAGGCTTGCGTGGGTGTTTAGCTTGCCCTGTTCTTTCTGTTCCTAATTCTGAACGCACTGACTGGCATAAAAGAACGGTCGTCTTGTAGTCTGACGGTGTCGTCTCCCAGGAGCTGGTGGAAGGTCAGGGCTTACGTCAAACTGATAAGGAGGATTGAGTCTGGGAAGTGGAACGTCTAAACAAGAATTACTGTCCTTGGGAGAGAAGCACATCCTGAAGAAATAGGTAAGCTAATGGAAATGTTTTGGGAACCATCCGAAACAACTAGTAGGAGTGTGATAAGAAGCACCCTCCCGCCAAACTATCCTCCTGATGATACTAAAAGTCACAGCCCTCGAGCTGGAGACACCAGCCCAAGCAGAGCGCCCTCGCCTCTGAGCGTGCGCAGCATGTTAAAGTCGCGCTGTAGCTTGAAGTTGAAATAAGAGAAATGTAGACCAATAGAAAACTGCTTTGTGTAATTACTTATGCATATGCATAGCTAGACCGTATCAATACTGTACTTGTAGGAGCGAACTTTGTGCTAGCTTTGCGGAGCTACCACCTAGCACCCATCTCTGCGCAGACATGCCATAAAAACACCTCTGCCCTGTGTGTATATTGGCGTCCCGCACACCGGGTAAACGACCTCACGCTTGTGGGATAACAGTTTTGACACCCCAGATGGGACCGAGCTGACAGCCTCGCCCGGTTCGTCTTGCCGCATCCGACGGGGAGAAGAGGCCTGAGCGGACTCCAGCGCGCACCGACCTGTTGCCTGGGGACTCCTTCAGCTCCTCCCCTGCGGTCGGGCGGTAAGTGACAAAAGGGTGCAATGCTCCTGAAAAGAGGTGTTTTTTGGGGCTAGGAGAAAAGGGGGTAGGGGCCAAGATGTCTCGGGAAGCAGGCGGCCTGTGTTCTGTTCTGGGCTCTGCATAAGACGCACCAGGAAAGACAGGTGGCAGTAGCAGAGTTCTGTTTGTTTCTCCACGCTGTCCTGTTCTGAGTAACGGAGGGAGACGTCCCTCGTTCTGGTTTGTATAGAAATGCTGGGTTTTTCGGTACCGGTATGGGTGCTGCTGCTTCCCAGGAGGCAGCCCTTTGCTCTCCTCTAGGATGCATCCTGAAGCATTGCAAGAAATTTGGGGGAGATGCCATGACTAAAAATCAGCTAAAACGATATTGTAATCAACGGTGGCCAAAATATCCATGGGAAGATGGTGAAAAACAGCCTGAGAATGGATCCTTGAAATATAACACTATATCGGAATTAGTGTTGTGTTGTCTGAGAACTGAAAAATGGCATGAAATGCCTTCTGTGGATATGTTTTTTTCGTTAAGGCGCGATTGGGATATTAGGAAGAAAGGTGGCTTAGTGGATTCTAAACATCAGATTGGCATATATGTGTTAAAAGAGAAAAAGGGAAAACCTCGTTGTATTGAATGGGAAAATTCAGAAGAGGATATTCAGCTGTTGGTAGCTCCCCCCAAAGAGCCCAAATCTGATAGCTCAAGTGGTGATGGAGTTGTGAGTGCTATCTGTAAAAGAACAAGGGGAGAGAAACCCATAGTTTGAGCTCCCCTCAGACAGGCTGTAGGGCCTGAGGGAGCACCGGTATCCGTACACGTACCTTTTACTGCTTCTGATTTATTAAACTGCAAACGGGCAGTGGGATCCTATGGAAACAGTCCAAAAGGAATGTATAGTACTGTTAATCACGACTCCTAGTCCTAACCGGGGAGATGTACAGGCTCTCCTAGAATATTTGTTTACCGCTGAGGAGAGGAGACCAATTTTAGAGCAGGCTAGAGAGGGACTGATCCAACAAGGCGGGGTGGGGTGCCTAATACCAATATGTACCTCCCGAAAGAGGATCCGGAGTGGGATCCAAACACACAAGTGTGAGGGATTAGAGAGGGGAAAGGAATATCAGAAGTTAATTTTGTATGGGATTCAACACGGAGTGCAAAAGCCTAAGAATTTAGCTAAACTATCTGAAGTAAGGCAGGGGGATAAGGAAACCCCGTCAGCCTTCTCTGAGAGATTGTGTGAAGTAGCTCGAAAATGGACCGATCGGGATCCGGAAGATGATAGCAATTCAAAGTTATTTAACACGCTGTTTATTGGTCAAGCAGCAGCAGCAGATATAAGAAAGAGATGACAAAAGGTAGGGGGCGAGGATGGCATGACAATCTCACAGTTCTTCTCAATGGCATCTAAGGTACGTAATAATCGGGAGGAAATAGAAGAGAAGGAGAAGCGGGGACGAGTAACGCTGCAAGCTTCTTTGTTGGCTGCCTTGAGGGAAGACCAGGAAAAAAGGGAGAGAAAATACAGGAGGTGAATTTTGTGGGTGAGGAAGGGGCTGTAGAAATAATAGTAGAAATGGTTATGACATTCCCCTGGGAATGCATCGGCATGCAAATTGTAAGCAAGAGGGCCGTTGGAAAAAAATTGTCCATGCCGTCTGAGTAATGGGGCAAGAGAGACAGAAGCAGCCGTTGGAGTCATGCCGGAGATTGGGTTGGCGTGAAGGGGGCCGGAGGAATCTCTTAAAATTTCCCCAGACGATCCTCTGGTTCCAGTCAAGCTGGGGAATGAAAGAAGAGATTTTTGTATTTTTCATTGATAGTGGAGGCACACATGCTGTAGTAAGTAGTTGTAGGGGACCCTTAAGTAGAAGTAAAAGAAGCGTTGTTGGTGCAAGAGGGAAGAAGACTTTAAGGCTGTTTTTACAACCTATGGAATGTTCCATTGGAAATACTAAATTAACTCCTGAATTCCTTTAGATGCCAGAATGCCCCCTACCATTGCTTGGGTGGCATTTACTTGTAAACTGAATGCACGGCTAAGTTCCTCTGAAGACTCTGTTCAGTTGACTCTGTTCAGCCCGCAGGGGACCTCTCCTCTTTGTGGCGGATGCCAGCCTGAACGGGACCTCGCCTGTTTGGGGCACACGGATGGCGGGCGCTGTCGCCAAAAGGCAAAGCAGGGTCGTAGCAGAGTTTTCCATTTCTGGGGATGGGCTCAGCCGTCCCCCGCACCAATTTCTCCTATGTAGCAAGGGCGATGGTAGCTTTCTTCTGTTTTCTTGACGAACAAGAGGATGATGGAGCACGTGACAAGAGCACGATCTTTTTCTCTTCCTTTGGCAGTACAGGCACCCAAGGCCAGCCTGCATTCAAGGAACAGCATGGGGATATCTGTGTCGAGCGTTAGCAGAGGAAGGAAGCTTCTTTTGGAGGCTGAGGCGATGAAGCAGAGTCCTTAATTGTTCTGTTTGATTTTCAGCATGGGTGCGGGGAGGGCCTGGGACATGCAAAACATGGTCCCGGAGAGGGGAGCTGTCTGTTACGTGGGAGGCTGTGAGAGCTATCGTGGACACCACTGGACTGGCATCCTGTAAGGATGCTTTCACATGTTCTCTTGTTTAGAGGCCAACCTTGGCTTTGGGCTGTAAACTAAAGTCTGCCAGGCCGGTGCCAGCTTGGCGGCAGCATCTGCCCACGGCAGCACCAGCTTGGTGGTGGTGTGTGCCCATGCCTGTGCCAGGTTGCTGGCTGTGCCTGGCTTGTGAGGGTTGAGGTAATTGGCCCCCTGTTCCCCATGGCGTGGGCTCCAGCTGTGGCCCGGGGCAGCACAGGTGGGACCCATGAGGTGAGGATGGGGCTGGGCCCAGGG
Organism: Mycteria americana; assembly: GCF_035582795.1. Taxonomy (NCBI): domain Eukaryota; kingdom Metazoa; phylum Chordata; class Aves; order Ciconiiformes; family Ciconiidae; genus Mycteria; species Mycteria americana. The sequence continues at coordinate 271,336 of NW_027445650.1, forward strand.
TTTAAAAAGGGCTGAGGATGGGGCTGGCCCTGCTGTATCCGCCAGTATTTTAGTCAGATCCTGCATCATGCCGCTCAGTTAAAGGCTCACGAGAATTACTTAACGTTTGCATTGGGAAGTCCTGCTTCAAACAATGAATTTTCAACAAAATGTTTTTGACACTAGTCAATGAACTCCTGTAATACTGCAGCAAAATGACATTTTTAGTGGTTGTTGAATCTCAGAGTGATAACATAGGCGTCCCTGTTTGAGCCCTTACCGCAAGCATTGCAATGTTTGTTTACACCCTGCTCGGTTCTTTTGTGAAGGTGTGTAGCTATGGGAGGTGCGTTATTGCCAAGGTGCTACGGCGCCGATGCTCTGGCTGTTGGCAGGAATGGGCAAAGCGGAAGGCTCTGTGGCTAGGGGAGAATGGCGTGGACGTGCTGCTGCTCTCTCTGTTGCACCAGAATTTCGACGGCTGGGTTGGGCTGCTAAATCAATGGAACGACTGGAAGAAATTTCAGAAAAGTGAGTACTCTCCTGTCTTTATCTTTGAAAGTCGTTGTCTTTCTACAGACCCCTGTCCATGGCTTAGCTATTTGATTGGCGTGAAACAGACCCAGAATTTTGCTTTAAGTGGTGTTCTGATTCGCTGAAATCCCCCGTAGGTAGAGAGCAAGAATTACAAATGTAGCTTGGTGGTTGAAGTTCTCGGGGTTTCTGTGAAAGCTAACTTGCCAGAATGCGTAGGAAGCAGCCTGAATTCCAGTAGAGATACTGCATAAAAGGCCCTTTTCTTGACAGGAAAAGAGCTTCACGAAACGTCGGCGCTGTTTGCCGTAGGGCCTCCGACATACTTGTTCAGTCATCGTGGGCTTTGTGCCGTTCCCGCAGGCACGATCTTGAACAAGTTTTGTACGGCAGCTGGTCTCTTAGCTGACTTTCTATCTCGCGCTTGGTTGCTTGTACCTGCTCAAAGCTGACTGTAGTGTCAAATGAACCCACAGGAAAATGTCCTCAACTCGCGCTGGTAGGGCAAGCCCGCTGTAGTTGATAAAATCGGAAAATAGCACCATGTTTTGAAACATTTGCCTTGCGAGGACGAGGGCTGTCTCCTGGTAGGCAGCTGAATTCTGTGACTGATTCCACCGGTCCGCTCTGGCACTTGAAGGAGGCAGTCCCTAAGCCAACGCAATCTCAAATGGGGGTCGTTTGGGTTTTTCTAATCATTTCTTAGGGATATGAGGCTTGCGTGGGTGTTTAGCTTGCCCTGTTCTTTCTGTTCCTAATTCTGAACGCACTGACTGGCATAAAAGAACGGTTGTCTTGTAGTCTGACGGTGTCGTCTCCCAGGAGCTGGTGGAAGGTCAGGGCTTACGTCAAACTGATAAGGAGGATTGAGTCTGGGAAGTGGAACGTCTAAACAAGAATTACTGTCCTTGGGAGAGAAGCACATCCTGAAGAAATAGGTAAGCTAATGGAAATGTTTTGGGAACCATCCGAAACAACTAGTAGGAGTGTGATAAGAAGCACCCTCCCGCCAAACTATCCTCCTGATGATACTAAAAGTCACAGCCCTCGAGCTGGAGACACCAGCCCAAGCAGAGCGCCCTCGCCTCTGAGCGTGCGCAGCATGTTAAAGTCGCGCTGTAGCTTGAAGTTGAAATAAGAGAAATGTAGACCAAGAGAAAACTGCTTTGTGTAATTACTTATGCATATGCATAGCTAGACCGTATCAATACTGTACTTGTAGGAGCGAACTTTGTGCTAGCTTTGCGGAGCTACCACCTAGCACCCATCTCTGCGCAGACATGCCATAAAAACACCTCTGCCCTGTGTGTATATTGGCGTCCCGCACACCGGGTAAACGACCTCACGCTTGTGGGATAACAGTTTTGACACCCCAGATGGGACCGAGCTGACAGCCTCGCCCGGTTCGTCTTGCCGCATCCGACGGGGAGAAGAGGCCTGAGCGGACTCCAGCGCGCACCGACCTGTTGCCTGGGGACTCCTTCAGCTCCTCCCCTGCGGTCGGGCGGTAAGTGACAAAAGGGTGCAATGCTCCTGAAAAGAGGTGTTTTTTGGGGCTAGGAGAAAAGGGGGTAGGGGCCAAGATGTCTCGGGAAGCAGGCGGCCTGTGTTCTGTTCTGGGCTCTGCATAAGACGCACCAGGAAAGACAGGTGGCAGTAGCAGAGTTCTGTTTGTTTCTCCACGCTGTCCTGTTCTGAGTAACGGAGGGAGACGTCCCTCGTTCTGGTTTGTATAGAAATGCTGGGTTTTTCGGTACCGGTATGGGTGCTGCTGCTTCCCAGGAGGCAGCCCTTTGCTCTCCTCTAGGATGCATCCTGAAGCATTGCAAGAAATTTGGGGGAGATGGCATGACTAAAAATCAGCTAAAACGATATTGTAATCAACGGTGGCCACAATATCCATGGGAAGATGGTGAAAAACAGCCTGAGAATGGATCCTTGAAATATAACACTATATCGGAATTAGTGTTGTGTTGTCTGAGAACTGAAAAATGGCATGAAATGCCTTCTGTGGATATGTTTTTTTTCGTTAAGGCGCGATTGGGATATTAGGAAGAAAGGTGGCTTAGTGGATTCTAAACATCAGATTGGCATATATGTGTTAAAAGAGAAAAAGGGAAAACCTCGTTGTATTGAATGGGAAAATTCAGAAGAGGATATTCAGCTGTTGGTAGCTCCCCCCAAAGAGCCCAAATCTGATAGCTCAAGTGGTGATGGAGTTGTGAGTGCTATCTGTAAAAGAACAAGGGGAGAGAAACCCATAGTTTGAGCTCCCCTCAGACAGGCTGTAGGGCCTGAGGGAGCACCGGTATCCGTACACGTACCTTTTACTGCTTCTGATTTATTAAACTGCAAACGGGCAGTGGGATCCTATGGAAACAATCCAGAAGGAATGTATAGTACTGTTAATCACGACTCCTAGTCCTAACCGGGGAGATGTACAGGCTCTCCTAGAATATTTGTTTACCGCTGAGGAGAGGAGAACAATTTTAGAGAAGGCCAGAGAGGGACTGATCCAACAAGGCGGGGTGGGGTGCCTAATACCAATATGTACCTCCCGAAAGAGGATCCGGAGTGGGATCCAAACACACAAGTGTGAGGGATTAGAGAGGGGAAAGGAATATCAGAAGTTAATTTTGTATGGGATTCAACACGGAGTGCAAAAGCCTAAGAATTTAGCTAAACTATCTGAAGTAAGGCAGGGGGATAAGGAAACCCCGTCAGCCTTCTCTGAGAGATTGTGTGAAGTAGCTCGAAAATGGACCGATCGGGATCCGGAAGATGATAGCAATTCAAAGTTATTTAACACGCTGTTTATTGGTCAAGCAGCAGCAGCAGATATAAGAAAGAGATGACAAAAGGTAGGGGGCGAGGATGGCATGACAATCTCACAGTTCTTCTCAATGGCATCTAAGGTACGTAATAATCGGGAGGAAATAGAAGAGAAGGAGAAGCGGGGACGAGTAACGCTGCAAGCTGCTTTGTTGGCTGCCTTGAGGGAAGACCAGGAAAAAAGGGAGAGAAAATACAGGAGGTGAATTTTGTGGGTGAGGAAGGGGCTGTAGAAATAATAGTAGAAATGGTTATGACATTCCCCTGGGAATGCATCGGCATGCAAATTGTAAGCAAGAGGGCCGTTGGAAAAAAATTGTCCATGCCGTCTGAGTAATGGGGCAAGAGAGACAGAAGCAGCCGTTGGAGTCATGCCGGAGATTGGGTTGGAGTGAAGGGGGCCGGAGGAATCTCTTAAAATTTCCCCAGACGATCCTCTGGTTCCAGTCAAGCTGGGGAATGAAAGAAGAGATTTTTGTATTTTTCATTGATAGTGGAGGCACACATGCTGTAGTAAGTAGTTGTAGGGGACCCTTAAGTAGAACTAAAAGAAGCGTTGTTGGTGCAAGAGGGAAGAAGACTTTAAGGCTGTTTTTACAACCTATGGAATGTTCCATTGGAAATACTAAATTAACTCCTGAATTCCTTTAGATGCCAGAATGCCCCCTACCATTGCTTGGGTGGCATTTACTTGTAAACTGAATGCCCGGCTAAGTTCCTCTGAAGACTCTGTTCAGTTGACTCTGTTCAGCCCGCAGGGGACCTCTCCTCTTTGTGGCGGATGCCAGCCTGAACGGGACCTCGCCTGTTTGGGGCACACGGATGGCGGGCGCTGTCGCCAAAAGGCAAAGCAGGGTCGTAGCAGAGTTTTCCATTTCTGGGGATGGGCTCAGCCGTCCCCCGCACCAATTTCTCCTATGTAGCAAGGGCGATGGTAGCTTTCTTCTGTTTTCTTGACGAACAAGAGGATGATGGAGCACGTGACAAGAGCACGATCTTTTTCTCTTCCTTTGGCAGTACAGGCACCCAAGGCCAGCCTGCATTCAAGGAACAGCATGGGGATATCTGTGTCGAGCGTTAGCAGAGGAAGGAAGCTTCTTTTGGAGGCTGAGGCGATGAAGCAGAGTCCTTAATTGTTCTGTTTGATTTTCAGCATGGGTGCGGGGAGGGCCTGGGACATGCAAAACATGGTCCCGGAGAGGGGAGCTGTCTGTTACGTGGGAGGCTGTGAGAGCTATCATGGACACCACTGGACTGGCATCCTGTAAGGATGCTTTCACATGTTCTCTTGTTTAGAGGCCAACCTTGGCTTTGGGCTGTAAACTAAAGTCTGCCAGGCCGGTGCCAGCTTGGCGGCAGCATCTGCCCACGGCAGCACCAGCTTGGTGGTGGTGCGTGCCCATGCCTGTGCCAGGTTGCTGGCTGTGTCTGGCTTGTGAGGGTTGGGGTAATTGGCCCCCTGTTCCCCATGGCGTGGGCTCCAGCTGTGGCCCGGGGCAGCACAGGTGGGACCCATGAGGTGAGGATGGGGCTGGGCCCAGGGTTTAAAAAGGGCTGAGGATGGGGCTGGCCCTGCTGTATCCGCCAGTATTTTAGTCAGATCCTGCATCATTCCGCTCAGTTAAAGGCTCACGAGAATTACTTAACGTTTGCATTGGGAAGTCCTGCTTCAAACAATGAATTTTCAACAAAATGTTTTTGACACTAGTCAATGAACTCCTGTAATACTGCAGCAAAATGACATTTTTAGTGGTTGTTGAATCTCAGAGTGATAACATAGGCGTCCCTGTTTGAGCCCTTACCGCAAGCTTTGCAATGTTTGTTTACACCCTGCTCGGTTCTTTTGTGAAGGTGTGTAGCTATGGGAGGTGCGTTATTGCCAAGGTGCTACGGTGCCGATGCTCTGGCTGTTGGCAGGAATGGGCAAAGCGGAAGGCTCTGTGGCTAGGGGAGAATGGCGTGGACGTGCTGCTGCTCTCTCTGTTGCACCAGAATTTCGACGGCTGGGTTGGGCTGCTAAATCAATGGAACGACTGGAAGAAATTTCAGAAAAGTGAGTACTCTCCTGTCTTTATCTTTGAAAGTCGTTGTCTTTCTACAGACCCCTGTCCATGGCTTAGCTATTTGATTGGCGTGAAACAGACCCAGAATTTTGCTTTAAGTGGTGTTCTGATTCGCTGAAATCCCCCGTAGGTAGAGAGCAAGAATTACAAATGTAGCTTGGTGGTTGAAGTTCTCGGGGTTTCTGTGAAAGCTAACTTGCCAGAATGCGTAGGAAGCAGCCTGAATTCCAGTAGAGATACTGCATAAAAGGCCCTTTTCTTGACAGGAAAAGAGCTTCACGAAACATCGGCGCTGTTTGCCGTAGGGCCTCCGACATACTTGTTCAGTCATCGTGGGCTTTGTGCCGTTCCCGCAGGCACGATCTTGAACAAGTTTTGTACGGCAGCTGGTCTCTTAGCTGACTTTCTATCTCGCGCTTGGTTGCTTGTACCTGCTCAAAGCTGACTGTAGTGTCAAATGAACCCACAGGAAAATGTCCTCAACTCGCGCTGGTAGGGCAAGCCCGCTGTAGTTGATAAAATCGGAAAATAGCACCATGTTTTGAAACATTTGCCTTGCGAGGACGAGGGCTGTCTCCTGGTAGGCAGCTGAATTCTGTGACTGATTCCACCGGTCCGCTCTGGCACTTGAAGGAGGCAGTCCCTAAGCCAACGCAATCTCAAATGGGGGTCGTTTGGGTTTTTCTAATCATTTCTTAGGGATATGAGGCTTGCGTGGGTGTTTAGCTTGCCCTGTTCTTTCTGTTCCTAATTCTGAACGCACTGACTGGCATAAAAGAACGGTCGTCTTGTAGTCTGACGGTGTCGTCTCCCAGGAGCTGGTGGAAGGTCAGGGCTTACGTCAAACTGATAAGGAGGATTGAGTCTGGGAAGTGGAACGTCTAAACAAGAATTACTGTCCTTGGGAGAGAAGCACATCCTGAAGAAATAGGTAAGCTAATGGAAATGTTTTGGGAACCATCCGAAACAACTAGTAGGAGTGTGATAAGAAGCACCCTCCCGCCAAACTATCCTCCTTATGATACTAAAAGTCACAGCCCTCGAGCTGGAGACACCAGCCCAAGCAGAGCGCCCTCGCCTCTGAGCGTGCGCAGCATGTTAAAGTCGCGCTGTAGCTTGAAGTTGAAATAAGAGAAATGTAGACCAAGAGAAAACTGCTTTGTGTAATTACTTATGCATATGCATAGCTAGACCGTATCAATACTGTACTTGTAGGAGCGAACTTTGTGCTAGCTTTGCGGAGCTACCACCTAGCACCCATCTCTGCGCAGACATGCCATAAAAACACCTCTGCCCTGTGTGTATATTGGCGTCCCGCACACCGGGTAAACGACCTCACGCTTGTGGGATAACAGTTTTGACACCCCAGATGGGACCGAGCTGACAGCCTCGCCCGGTTCGTCTTGCCGCATCCGACGGGGAGAAGAGGCCTGAGCGGACTCCAGCGCGCACCGACCTGTTGCCTGGGGACTCCTTCAGCTCCTCCCCTGCGGTCGGGCGGTAAGTGACAAAAGGGTGCAATGCTCCTGAAAAGAGGTGTTTTTTGGGGCTAGGAGAAAAGGGGGTAGGGGCCAAGATGTCTCGGGAAGCAGGCGGCCTGTGTTCTGTTCTGGGCTCTGCATAAGACGCACCAGGAAAGACAGGTGGCAGTAGCGTAGTTCTGTTTGTTTCTCCACGCTGTCCTGTTCTGAGTAACGGAGGGAGACGTCCCTCGTTCTGGTTTGTATAGAAATGCTGGGTTTTTCGGTACCGGTATGGGTGCTGCTGCTTCCCAGGAGGCAGCCCTTTGCTCTCCTCTAGGATGCATCCTGAAGCATTGCAAGAAATTTGGGGGAGATGCCATGACTAAAAATCAGCTAAAACGATATTGTAATCAACGGTGGCCACAATATCCATGGGAAGATGGTGAAAAACAGCCTGAGAATGGATCCTTGAAATATAACACTATATCGGAATTAGTGTTGTGTTGTCTGAGAACTGAAAAATGGCATGAAATGCCTTCTGTGGATATGTTTTTTTTCGTTAAGGCGCGATTGGGATATTAGGAAGAAAGGTGGCTTAGTGGATTCTAAACATCAGATTGGCATATATGTGTTAAAAGAGAAAAAGGGAAAACCTCGTTGTATTGAATGGGAAAATTCAGAAGAGGATATTCAGCTGTTGGTAGCTCCCCCCAAAGAGCCCAAATCTGATAGCTCAAGTGGTGATGGAGTTGTGAGTGCTATCTGTAAAAGAACAAGGGGAGAGAAACCCATAGTTTGAGCTCCCCTCAGACAGGCTGTAGGGCCTGAGGGAGCACCGGTATCCGTACACGTACCTTTTACTGCTTCTGATTTATTAAACTGCAAACGGGCAGTGGGATCCTATGGAAACAATCCAGAAGGAATGTATAGTACTGTTAATCACGACTCCTAGTCCTAACCGGGGAGATGTACAGGCTCTCCTAGAATATTTGTTTACCGCTGAGGAGAGGAGAACAATTTTAGAGAAGGCTAGAGAGGGACTGATCCAACAAGGCGGGGTGGGGTGCCTAATACCAATATGTACCTCCCGAAAGAGGATCCGGAGTGGGATCCAAACACACAAGTGTGAGGGATTAGAGAGGGGAAAGGAATATCAGAAGTTAATTTTGTATGGGATTCAACACGGAGTGCAAAAGCCTAAGAATTTAGCTAAACTATCTGAAGTAAGGCAGGGGGATAAGGAAACCCCGTCAGCCTTCTCTGAGAGATTGTGTGAAGTAGCTCGAAAATGGACCGATCGGGATCCGGAAGATGATAGCAATTCAAAGTTATTTAACACGCTGTTTATTGGTCAAGCAGCAGCAGCAGATATAAGAAAGAGATGACAAAAGGTAGGGGGCGAGGATGGCATGACAATCTCACAGTTCTTCTCAATGGCATCTAAGGTACGTAATAATCGGGAGGAAATAGAAGAGAAGGAGAAGCGGGGACGAGTAACGCTGCAAGCTGCTTTGTTGGCTGCCTTGAGGGAAGACCAGGAAAAAAGGGAGAGAAAATACAGGAGGTGAATTTTGTGGGTGAGGAAGGGGCTGTAGAAATAATAGTAGAAATGGTTATGACATTCCCCTGGGAATGCATCGGCATGCAAATTGTAAGCAAGAGGGCCGTTGGAAAAAAATTGTCCATGCCGTCTGAGTAATGGGGAAAGAGAGACAGAAGCAGCCGTTGGAGTCATGCCGGAGATTGGGTTGGAGTGAAGGGGGCCGGAGGAATCTCTTAAAATTTCCCCAGACGATCCTCTGGTTCCAGTCAAGCTGGGGAATGAAAGAAGAGATTTTTGTATTTTTCATTGATAGTGGAGGCACACATGCTGTAGTAAGTAGTTGTAGGGGACCCTTAAGTAGAACTAAAAGAAGCGTTGTTGGTGCAAGAGGGAAGAAGACTTTAAGGCTGTTTTTACAACCTATGGAATGTTCCATTGGAAACACTAAATTAACTCCTGAATTCCTTTAGATGCCAGAATGCCCCCTACCATTGCTTGGGTGGCATTTACTTGTAAACTGAATGCACGGCTAAGTTCCTCTGAAGACTCTGTTCAGTTGACTCTGTTCAGCCCGCAGGGGACCTCTCCTCTTTGTGGCGGATGCCAGCCTGAACGGGACCTCGCCTGTTTGGGGCACACAGATGGCGGGCGCTGTCGCCAAAAGGCAAAGCAGGGTCGTAGCAGAGTTTTCCATTTCTGGGGATGGGCTCAGCCGTCCCCCGCACCAATTTCTCCTATGTAGCAAGGGCGATGGTAGCTTTCTTCTGTTTTCTTGACGAACAAGAGGATGATGGAGCACGTGACAAGAGCACGATCTTTTTCTCTTCCTTTGGCAGTACAGGCACCCAAGGCCAGCCTGCATTCAAGGAACAGCATGGGGATATCTGTGTCGAGCGTTAGCAGAGGAAGGAAGCTTCTTTTGGAGGCTGAGGCGATGAAGCAGAGTCCTTAATTGTTCTGTTTGATTTTCAGCATGGGTGCGGGGAGGGCCTGGGACATGCAAAACATGGTCCCGGAGAGGGGAGCTGTCTGTTACGTGGGAGGCTGTGAGAGCTATCGTGGACACCACTGGACTGGCATCCTGTAAGGATGCTTTCACATGTTCTCTTGTTTAGAGGCCAACCTTGGCTTTGGGCTGTAAACTAAAGTCTGCCAGGCCGGTGCCAGCTTGGCGGCAGCATCTGCCCACGGCAGCACCAGCTTGGTGGTGGTGTGTGCCCATGCCTGTGCCAGGTTGCTGGCTGTGTCTGGCTTGTGAGGGTTGGGGTAATTGGCCCCCTGTTCCCCATGGCGTGGGCTCCAGCTGTGGCCCGGGGCAGCACAGGTGGGACCCATGAGGTGAGGATGGGGCTGGGCCCAGGGTTTAAAAAGGGCTGAGGATGGGGCTGGCCCTGCTGTATCCGCCAGTATTTTAGTCAGATCCTGCATCATTCCGCTCAGTTAAAGGCTCACGAGAATTACTTAACGTTTGCATTGGGAAGTCCTGCTTCAAACAATGAATTTTCAACAAAATGTTTTTGACACTAGTCAATGAACTCCTGTAATACTGCAGCAAAATGACATTTTTAGTGGTTGTTGAATCTCAGAGTGATAACATAGGCGTCCCTGTTTGAGCCCTTACCGCAAGCTTTGCAATGTTTGTTTACACCCTGCTCGGTTCTTTTGTGAAGGTGTGTAGCTATGGGAGGTGCGTTATTGCCAAGGTGCTACGGTGCCGATGCTCTGGCTGTTGGCAGGAATGGGCAAAGCGGAAGGCTCTGTGGCTAGGGGAGAATGGCGTGGACGTGCTGCTGCTCTCTCTGTTGCACCAGAATTTCGACGGCTGGGTTGGGCTGCTAAATCAATGGAACGACCGGAAGAAATTTCAGAAAAGTGAGTACTCTCCTGTCTTTATCTTTGAAAGTCGTTGTCTTTCTACAGACCCCTGTCCATGGCTTAGCTATTTGATTGGCGTGAAACAGACCCAGAATTTTGCTTTAAGTGGTGTTCTGATTCGCTGAAATCCCCCGTAGGTAGAGAGCAAGAATGACAAATGTAGCTTGGTGGTTGAAGTTCTCGGGGTTTCTGTGAAAGCTAACTTGCCAGAATGCGTAGGAAGCAGCCTGAATTCCAGTAGAGATACTGCATAAAAGGCCCTTTTCTTGACAGGAAAAGAGCTTCACGAAACGTCGGCGCTGTTTGCCGTAGGGCCTCCGACATACTTGTTCAGTCATCGTGGGCTTTGTGCCGTTCCCGCAGGCACGATCTTGAACAAGTTTTGTACGGCAGCTGGTCTCTTAGCTGACTTTCTATCTCGCGCTTGGTTGCTTGTACCTGCTCAAAGCTGACTGTAGTGTCAAATGAACCCACAGGAAAATGTCCTCAACTCGCGCTGGTAGGGCAAGCCCGCTGTAGTTGATAAAATCGGAAAATAGCACCATGTTTTGAAACATTTGCCTTGCGAGGACGAGGGCTGTCTCCTGGTAGGCAGCTGAATTCTGTGACTGATTCCACCGGTCCGCTCTGGCACTTGAAGGAGGCAGTCCCTAAGCCAACGCAATCTCAAATGGGGGTCGTTTGGGTTTTTCTAATCATTTCTTAGGGATATGAGGCTTGCGTGGGTGTTTAGCTTGCCCTGTTCTTTCTGTTCCTAATTCTGAACGCACTGACTGGCATAAAAGAACGGTCGTCTTGTAGTCTGACGGTGTCGTCTCCCAGGAGCTGGTGGAAGGTCAGGGCTTACGTCAAACTGATAAGGAGGATTGAGTCTGGGAAGTGGAACGTCTAAACAAGAATTACTGTCCTTGGGAGAGAAGCACATCCTGAAGAAATAGGTAAGCTAATGGAAATGTTTTGGGAACCATCCGAAACAACTAGTAGGAGTGTGATAAGAAGCACCCTCCCGCCAAACTATCCTCCTGATGATACTAAAAGTCACAGCCCTCGAGCTGGAGACACCAGCCCAAGCAGAGCGCCCTCGCCTCTGAGCGTGCGCAGCATGTTAAAGTCGCGCTGTAGCTTGAAGTTGAAATAAGAGAAATGTAGACCAAGAGAAAACTGCTTTGTGTAATTACTTATGCATATGCATAGCTAGACCGTATCAATACTGTACTTGTAGGAGCGAACTTTGTGCTAGCTTTGCGGAGCTACCACCTAGCACCCATCTCTGCGCAGACATGCCATAAAAACACCTCTGCCCTGTGTGTATATTGGCGTCCCGCACACCGGGTAAACGACCTCACGCTTGTGGGATAACAGTTTTGACACCCCAGATGGGACCGAGCTGACAGCCTCGCCCGGTTCGTCTTGCCGCATCCGACGGGGAGAAGAGGCCTGAGCGGACTCCAGCGCGCACCGACCTGTTGCCTGGGGACTCCTTCAGCTCCTCCCCTGCGGTCGGGCGGTAAGTGACAAAAGGGTGCAATGCTCCTGAAAAGAGGTGTTTTTTGGGGCTAGGAGAAAAGGGGGTAGGGGCCAAGATGTCTCGGGAAGCAGGCGGCCTGTGTTCTGTTCTGGGCTCTGCATAAGACGCACCAGGAAAGACAGGTGGCAGTAGCGTAGTTCTGTTTGTTTCTCCACGCTGTCCTGTTCTGAGTAACGGAGGGAGACGTCCCTCGTTCTGGTTTGTATAGAAATGCTGGGTTTTTCGGTACCGGTATGGGTGCTGCTGCTTCCCAGGAGGCAGCCCTTTGCTCTCCTCTAGGATGCATCCTGAAGCATTGCAAGAAATTTGGGGGAGATGCCATGACTAAAAATCAGCTAAAACGATATTGTAATCAACGGTGGCCACAATATCCATGGGAAGATGGTGAAAAACAGCCTGAGAATGGATCCTTGAAATATAACACTATATCGGAATTAGTGTTGTGTTGTCTGAGAACTGAAAAATGGCATGAAATGCCTTCTGTGGATATGTTTTTTTTCGTTAAGGCGCGATTGGGATATTAGGAAGAAAGGTGGCTTAGTGGATTCTAAACATCAGATTGGCATATATGTGTTAAAAGAGAAAAAGGGAAAACCTCGTTGTATTGAATGGGAAAATTCAGAAGAGGATATTCAGCTGTTGGTAGCTCCCCCCAAAGAGCCCAAATCTGATAGCTCAAGTGGTGATGGAGTTGTGAGTGCTATCTGTAAAAGAACAAGGGGAGAGAAACCCATAGTTTGAGCTCCCCTCAGACAGGCTGTAGGGCCTGAGGGAGCACCGGTATCCGTACACGTACCTTTTACTGCTTCTGATTTATTAAACTGCAAACGGGCAGTGGGATCCTATGGAAACAATCCAGAAGGAATGTATAGTACTGTTAATCACGACTCCTAGTCCTAACCGGGGAGATGTACAGGCTCTCCTAGAATATTTGTTTACCGCTGAGGAGAGGAGAACAATTTTAGAGAAGGCTAGAGAGGGACTGATCCAACAAGGCGGGGTGGGGTGCCTAATACCAATATGTACCTCCCGAAAGAGGATCCGGAGTGGGATCCAAACACACAAGTGTGAGGGATTAGAGAGGGGAAAGGAATATCAGAAGTTAATTTTGTATGGGATTCAACACGGAGTGCAAAAGCCTAAGAATTTAGCTAAACTATCTGAAGTAAGGCAGGGGGATAAGGAAACCCTGTCAGCCTTCTCTGAGAGATTGTGTGAAGTAGCTCGAAAATGGACCGATCGGGATCCGGAAGATGATAGCAATTCAAAGTTATTTAACACGCTGTTTATTGGTCAAGCAGCAGCAGCAGATATAAGAAAGAGATGACAAAAGGTAGGGGGCGAGGATGGCATGACAATCTCACAGTTCTTCTCAATGGCATCTAAGGTACGTAATAATCGGGAGGAAATAGAAGAGAAGGAGAAGCGGGGACGAGTAACGCTGCAAGCTGCTTTGTTGGCTGCCTTGAGGGAAGACCAGGAAAAAAGGGAGAGAAAATACAGGAGGTGAATTTTGTGGGTGAGGAAGGGGCTGTAGAAATAATAGTAGAAATGGTTATGACATTCCCCTGGGAATGCATCGGCATGCAAATTGTAAGCAAGAGGGCCGTTGGAAAAAAATTGTCCATGCCGTCTGAGTAATGGGGAAAGAGAGACAGAAGCAGCCGTTGGAGTCATGCCGGAGATTGGGTTGGAGTGAAGGGGGCCGGAGGAATCTCTTAAAATTTCCCCAGACGATCCTCTGGTTCCAGTCAAGCTGGGGAATGAAAGAAGAGATTTTTGTATTTTTCATTGATAGTGGAGGCACACATGCTGTAGTAAGTAGTTGTAGGGGACCCTTAAGTAGAACTAAAAGAAGCGTTGTTGGTGCAAGAGGGAAGAAGACTTTAAGGCTGTTTTTACAACCTATGGAATGTTCCATTGGAAACACTAAATTAACTCCTGAATTCCTTTAGATGCCAGAATGCCCCCTACCATTGCTTGGGTGGCATTTACTTGTAAACTGAATGCACGGCTAAGTTCCTCTGAAGACTCTGTTCAGTTGACTCTGTTCAGCCCGCAGGGGACCTCTCCTCTTTGTGGCGGATGCCAGCCTGAACGGGACCTCGCCTGTTTGGGGCACACAGATGGCGGGCGCTGTCGCCAAAAGGCAAAGCAGGGTCGTAGCAGAGTTTTCCATTTCTGGGGATGGGCTCAGCCGTCCCCCGCACCAATTTCTCCTATGTAGCAAGGGCGATGGTAGCTTTCTTCTGTTTTCTTGACGAACAAGAGGATGATGGAGCACGTGACAAGAGCACGATCTTTTTCTCTTCCTTTGGCAGTACAGGCACCCAAGGCCAGCCTGCATTCAAGGAACAGCATGGGGATATCTGTGTCGAGCGTTAGCAGAGGAAGGAAGCTTCTTTTGGAGGCTGAGGCGATGAAGCAGAGTCCTTAATTGTTCTGTTTGATTTTCAGCATGGGTGCGGGGAGGGCCTGGGACATGCAAAACATGGTCCCGGAGAGGGGAGCTGTCTGTTACGTGGGAGGCTGTGAGAGCTATCGTGGACACCACTGGACTGGCATCCTGTAAGGATGCTTTCACATGTTCTCTTGTTTAGAGGCCAACCTTGGCTTTGGGCTGTAAACTAAAGTCTGCCAGGCCGGTGCCAGCTTGGCGGCAGCATCTGCCCACGGCAGCACCAGCTTGGTGGTGGTGTGTGCCCATGCCTGTGCCAGGTTGCTGGCTGTGTCTGGCTTGTGAGGGTTGGGGTAATTGGCCCCCTGTTCCCCATGGCGTGGGCTCCAGCTGTGGCCCGGGGCAGCACAGGTGGGACCCATGAGGTGAGGATGGGGCTGGGCCCAGGGTTTAAAAAGGGCTGAGGATGGGGCTGGCCCTGCTGTATCCGCCAGTATTTTAGTCAGATCCTGCATCATTCCGCTCAGTTAAAGGCTCACGAGAATTACTTAACGTTTGCATTGGGAAGTCCTGCTTCAAACAATGAATTTTCAACAAAATGTTTTTGACACTAGTCAATGAACTCCTGTAATACTGCAGCAAAATGACATTTTTAGTGGTTGTTGAATCTCAGAGTGATAACATAGGCGTCCCTGTTTGAGCCCTTACCGCAAGCTTTGCAATGTTTGTTTACACCCTGCTCGGTTCTTTTGTGAAGGTGTGTAGCTATGGGAGGTGCGTTATTGCCAAGGTGCTACGGTGCCGATGCTCTGGCTGTTGGCAGGAATGGGCAAAGCGGAAGGCTCTGTGGCTAGGGGAGAATGGCGTGGACGTGCTGCTGCTCTCTCTGTTGCACCAGAATTTCGACGGCTGGGTTGGGCTGCTAAATCAATGGAACGACCGGAAGAAATTTCAGAAAAGTGAGTACTCTCCTGTCTTTATCTTTGAAAGTCGTTGTCTTTCTACAGACCCCTGTCCATGGCTTAGCTATTTGATTGGCGTGAAACAGACCCAGAATTTTGCTTTAAGTGGTGTTCTGATTCGCTGAAATCCCCCGTAGGTAGAGAGCAAGAATGACAAATGTAGCTTGGTGGTTGAAGTTCTCGGGGTTTCTGTGAAAGCTAACTTGCCAGAATGCGTAGGAAGCAGCCTGAATTCCAGTAGAGATACTGCATAAAAGGCCCTTTTCTTGACAGGAAAAGAGCTTCACGAAACGTCGGCGCTGTTTGCCGTAGGGCCTCCGACATACTTGTTCAGTCATCGTGGGCTTTGTGCCGTTCCCGCAGGCACGATCTTGAACAAGTTTTGTACGGCAGCTGGTCTCTTAGCTGACTTTCTATCTCGCGCTTGGTTGCTTGTACCTGCTCAAAGCTGACTGTAGTGTCAAATGAACCCACAGGAAAATGTCCTCAACTCGCGCTGGTAGGGCAAGCCCGCTGTAGTTGATAAAATCGGAAAATAGCACCATGTTTTGAAACATTTGCCTTGCGAGGACGAGGGCTGTCTCCTGGTAGGCAGCTGAATTCTGTGACTGATTCCACCGGTCCGCTCTGGCACTTGAAGGAGGCAGTCCCTAAGCCAACGCAATCTCAAATGGGGGTCGTTTGGGTTTTTCTAATCATTTCTTAGGGATATGAGGCTTGCGTGGGTGTTTAGCTTGCCCTGTTCTTTCTGTTCCTAATTCTGAACGCACTGACTGGCATAAAAGAACGGTCGTCTTGTAGTCTGACGGTGTCGTCTCCCAGGAGCTGGTGGAAGGTCAGGGCTTACGTCAAACTGATAAAGAGGATTGAGTCTGGGAAGTGGAACGTCTAAACAAGAATTACTGTCCTTGGGAGAGAAGCACATCCTGAAGAAATAGGTAAGCTAATGGAAATGTTTTGGGAACCATCTGAAACAACTAGTAGGAGTGTGATAAGAAGCACCCTCCCGCCAAACTATCCTCCTTATGATACTAAAAGTCACAGCCCTCGAGCTGGAGACACCAGCCCAAGCAGAGCGCCCTCGCCTCTGAGCGTGCGCAGCATGTTAAAGTCGCGCTGTAGCTTGAAGTTGAAATAAGAGAAATGTAGACCAAGAGAAAACTGCTTTGTGTAATTACTTATGCATATGCATAGCTAGACCGTATCAATACTGTACTTGTAGGAGCGAACTTTGTGCTAGCTTTGCGGAGCTACCACCTAGCACCCATCTCTGCGCAGACATGCCATAAAAACACCTCTGCCCTGTGTGTATATTGGCGTCCCGCACACCGGGTAAACGACCTCACGCTTGTGGGATAACAGTTTTGACACCCCAGATGGGACCGAGCTGACAGCCTCGCCCGGTTCGTCTTGCCGCATCCGACGGGGAGAAGAGGCCTGAGCGGACTCCAGCGCGCACCGACCTGTTGCCTGGGGACTCCTTCAGCTCCTCCCCTGCGGTCGGGCGGTAAGTGACAAAAGGGTGCAATGCTCCTGAAAAGAGGTGTTTTTTGGGGCTAGGAGAAAAGGGGGTAGGGGCCAAGATGTCTCGGGAAGCAGGCGGCCTGTGTTCTGTTCTGGGCTCTGCATAAGACGCACCAGGAAAGACAGGTGGCAGTAGCGTAGTTCTGTTTGTTTCTCCACGCTGTCCTGTTCTGAGTAACGGAGGGAGACGTCCCTCGTTCTGGTTTGTATAGAAATGCTGGGTTTTTCGGTACCGGTATGGGTGCTGCTGCTTCCCAGGAGGCAGCCCTTTGCTCTCCTCTAGGATGCATCCTGAAGCATTGCAAGAAATTTGGGGGAGATGCCATGACTAAAAATCAGCTAAAACGATATTGTAATCAACGGTGGCCACAATATCCATGGGAAGATGGTGAAAAACAGCCTGAGAATGGATCCTTGAAATATAACACTATATCGGAATTAGTGTTGTGTTGTCTGAGAACTGAAAAATGGCATGAAATGCCTTCTGTGGATATGTTTTTTTTCGTTAAGGCGCGATTGGGATATTAGGAAGAAAGGTGGCTTAGTGGATTCTAAACATCAGATTGGCATATATGTGTTAAAAGAGAAAAAGGGAAAACCTCGTTGTATTGAATGGGAAAATTCAGAAGAGGATATTCAGCTGTTGGTAGCTCCCCCCAAACAGCCCAAATCTGATAGCTCAAGTGGTGATGGAGTTGTGAGTGCTATCTGTAAAAGAACAAGGGGAGAGAAACCCATAGTTTGAGCTCCCCTCAGACAGGCTGTAGGGCCTGAGGGAGCACCGGTATCCGTACACGTACCTTTTACTGCTTCTGATTTATTAAACTGCAAACGGGCAGTGGGATCCTATGGAAACAATCCAGAAGGAATGTATAGTACTGTTAATCACGACTCCTAGTCCTAACCGGGGAGATGTACAGGCTCTCCTAGAATATTTGTTTACCGCTGAGGAGAGGAGAACAATTTTAGAGAAGGCTAGAGAGGGACTGATCCAACAAGGCGGGGTGGGGTGCCTAATACCAATATGTACCTCCCGAAAGAGGATCCGGAGTGGGATCCAAACACACAAGTGTGAGGGATTAGAGAGGGGAAAGGAATATCAGAAGTTAATTTTGTATGGGATTCAACACGGAGTGCAAAAGCCTAAGAATTTAGCTAAACTATCTGAAGTAAGGCAGGGGGATAAGGAAACCCCGTCAGCCTTCTCTGAGAGATTGTGTGAAGTAGCTCGAAAATGGACCGATCGGGATCCGGAAGATGATAGCAATTCAAAGTTATTTAACACGCTGTTTATTGGTCAAGCAGCAGCAGCAGATATAAGAAAGAGATGACAAAAGGTAGGGGGCGAGGATGGCATGACAATCTCACAGTTCTTCTCAATGGCATCTAAGGTACGTAATAATCGGGAGGAAATAGAAGAGAAGGAGAAGCGGGGACGAGTAACGCTGCAAGCTGCTTTGTTGGCTGCCTTGAGGGAAGACCAGGAAAAAAGGGAGAGAAAATACAGGAGGTGAATTTTGTGGGTGAGGAAGGGGCTGTAGAAATAATAGTAGAAATGGTTATGACATTCCCCTGGGAATGCATCGGCATGCAAATTGTAAGCAAGAGGGCCGTTGGAAAAAAATTGTCCATGCCGTCTGAGTAATGGGGCAAGAGAGACAGAAGCAGCCGTTGGAGTCATGCCGGAGATTGGGTTGGAGTGAAGGGGGCCGGAGGAATCTCTTAAAATTTCCCCAGACGATCCTCTGGTTCCAGTCAAGCTGGGGAATGAAAGAAGAGATTTTTGTATTTTTCATTGATAGTGGAGGCACACATGCTGTAGTAAGTAGTTGTAGGGGACCCTTAAGTAGAACTAAAAGAAGCGTTGTTGGTGCAAGAGGGAAGAAGACTTTAAGGCTGTTTTTACAACCTATGGAATGTTCCATTGGAAACACTAAATTAACTCCTGAATTCCTTTAGATGCCAGAATGCCCCCTACCATTGCTTGGGTGGCATTTACTTGTAAACTGAATGCACGGCTAAGTTCCTCTGAAGACTCTGTTCAGTTGACTCTGTTCAGCCCGCAGGGGACCTCTCCTCTTTGTGGCGGATGCCAGCCTGAACGGGACCTCGCCTGTTTGGGGCACACAGATGGCGGGCGCTGTCGCCAAAAGGCAAAGCAGGGTCGTAGCAGAGTTTTCCATTTCTGGGGATGGGCTCAGCCGTCCCCCGCACCAATTTCTCCTATGTAGCAAGGGCGATGGTAGCTTTCTTCTGTTTTCTTGACGAACAAGAGGATGATGGAGCACGTGACAAGAGCACGATCTTTTTCTCTTCCTTTGGCAGTACAGGCACCCAAGGCCAGCCTGCATTCAAGGAACAGCATGGGGATATCTGTGTCGAGCGTTAGCAGAGGAAGGAAGCTTCTTTTGGAGGCTGAGGCGATGAAGCAGAGTCCTTAATTGTTCTGTTTGATTTTCAGCATGGGTGCGGGGAGGGCCTGGGACATGCAAAACATGGTCCCGGAGAGGGGAGCTGTCTGTTACGTGGGAGGCTGTGAGAGCTATCGTGGACACCACTGGACTGGCATCCTGTAAGGATGCTTTCACATGTTCTCTTGTTTAGAGGCCAACCTTGGCTTTGGGCTGTAAACTAAAGTCTGCCAGGCCGGTGCCAGCTTGGCGGCAGCATCTGCCCACGGCAGCACCAGCTTGGTGGTGGTGTGTGCCCATGCCTGTGCCAGGTTGCTGGCTGTGTCTGGCTTGTGAGGGTTGGGGTAATTGGCCCCCTGTTCCCCATGGCGTGGGCTCCAGCTGTGGCCCGGGGCAGCACAGGTGGGACCCATGAGGTGAGGATGGGGCTGGGCCCAGGGTTTAAAAAGGGCTGAGGATGGGGCTGGCCCTGCTGTATCCGCCAGTATTTTAGTCAGATCCTGCATCATTCCGCTCAGTTAAAGGCTCACGAGAATTACTTAACGTTTGCATTGGGAAGTCCTGCTTCAAACAATGAATTTTCAACAAAATGTTTTTGACACTAGTCAATGAACTCCTGTAATACTGCAGCAAAATGACATTTTTAGTGGTTGTTGAATCTCAGAGTGATAACATAGGCGTCCCTGTTTGAGCCCTTACCGCAAGCTTTGCAATGTTTGTTTACACCCTGCTCGGTTCTTTTGTGAAGGTGTGTAGCTATGGGAGGTGCGTTATTGCCAAGGTGCTACGGTGCCGATGCTCTGGCTGTTGGCAGGAATGGGCAAAGCGGAAGGCTCTGTGGCTAGGGGAGAATGGCGTGGACGTGCTGCTGCTCTCTCTGTTGCACCAGAATTTCGACGGCTGGGTTGGGCTGCTAAATCAATGGAACGACCGGAAGAAATTTCAGAAAAGTGAGTACTCTCCTGTCTTTATCTTTGAAAGTCGTTGTCTTTCTACAGACCCCTGTCCATGGCTTAGCTATTTGATTGGCGTGAAACAGACCCAGAATTTTGCTTTAAGTGGTGTTCTGATTCGCTGAAATCCCCCGTAGGTAGAGAGCAAGAATGACAAATGTAGCTTGGTGGTTGAAGTTCTCGGGGTTTCTGTGAAAGCTAACTTGCCAGAATGCGTAGGAAGCAGCCTGAATTCCAGTAGAGATACTGCATAAAAGGCCCTTTTCTTGACAGGAAAAGAGCTTCACGAAACGTCGGCGCTGTTTGCCGTAGGGCCTCCGACATACTTGTTCAGTCATCGTGGGCTTTGTGCCGTTCCCGCAGGCACGATCTTGAACAAGTTTTGTACGGCAGCTGGTCTCTTAGCTGACTTTCTATCTCGCGCTTGGTTGCTTGTACCTGCTCAAAGCTGACTGTAGTGTCAAATGAACCCACAGGAAAATGTCCTCAACTCGCGCTGGTAGGGCAAGCCCGCTGTAGTTGATAAAATCGGAAAATAGCACCATGTTTTGAAACATTTGCCTTGCGAGGACGAGGGCTGTCTCCTGGTAGGCAGCTGAATTCTGTGACTGATTCCACCGGTCCGCTCTGGCACTTGAAGGAGGCAGTCCCTAAGCCAACGCAATCTCAAATGGGGGTCGTTTGGGTTTTTCTAATCATTTCTTAGGGATATGAGGCTTGCGTGGGTGTTTAGCTTGCCCTGTTCTTTCTGTTCCTAATTCTGAACGCACTGACTGGCATAAAAGAACGGTCGTCTTGTAGTCTGACGGTGTTGTCTCCCAGGAGCTGGTGGAAGGTCAGGGCTTACGTCAAACTGATAAAGAGGATTGAGTCTGGGAAGTGGAACGTCTAAACAAGAATTACTGTCCTTGGGAGAGAAGCACATCCTGAAGAAATAGGTAAGCTAATGGAAATGTTTTGGGAACCATCCGAAACAACTAGTAGGAGTGTGATAAGAAGCACCCTCCCGCCAAACTATCCTCCTTATGATACTAAAAGTCACAGCCCTCGAGCTGGAGACACCAGCCCAAGCAGAGCGCCCTCGCCTCTGAGCGTGCGCAGCATGTTAAAGTCGCGCTGTAGCTTGAAGTTGAAATAAGAGAAATGTAGACCAAGAGAAAACTGCTTTGTGTAATTACTTATGCATATGCATAGCTAGACCGTATCAATACTGTACTTGTAGGAGCGAACTTTGTGCTAGCTTTGCGGAGCTACCACCTAGCACCCATCTCTGCGCAGACATGCCATAAAAACACCTCTGCCCTGTGTGTATATTGGCGTCCCGCACACCGGGTAAACGACCTCACGCTTGTGGGATAACAGTTTTGACACCCCAGATGGGACCGAGCTGACAGCCTCGCCCGGTTCGTCTTGCCGCATCCGACGGGGAGAAGAGGCCTGAGCGGACTCCAGCGCGCACCGACCTGTTGCCTGGGGACTCCTTCAGCTCCTCCCCTGCGGTCGGGCGGTAAGTGACAAAACGGTGCAATGCTCCTGAAAAGAGGTGTTTTTTGGGGCTAGGAGAAAAGGGGGTAGGGGCCAAGATGTCTCGGGAAGCAGGCGGCCTGTGTTCTGTTCTGGGCTCTGCATAAGACGCACCAGGAAAGACAGGTGGCAGTAGCGTAGTTCTGTTTGTTTCTCCACGCTGTCCTGTTCTGAGTAACGGAGGGAGACGTCCCTCGTTCTGGTTTGTATAGAAATGCTGGGTTTTTCGGTACCGGTATGGGTGCTGCTGCTTCCCAGGAGGCAGCCCTTTGCTCTCCTCTAGGATGCATCCTGAAGCATTGCAAGAAATTTGGGGGAGATGCCATGACTAAAAATCAGCTAAAACGATATTGTAATCAACGGTGGCCACAATATCCATGGGAAGATGGTGAAAAACAGCCTGAGAATGGATCCTTGAAATATAACACTATATCGGAATTAGTGTTGTGTTGTCTGAGAACTGAAAAATGGCATGAAATGCCTTCTGTGGATATGTTTTTTTTCGTTAAGGCGCGATTGGGATATTAGGAAGAAAGGTGGCTTAGTGGATTCTAAACATCAGATTGGCATATATGTGTTAAAAGAGAAAAAGGGAAAACCTCGTTGTATTGAATGGGAAAATTCAGAAGAGGATATTCAGCTGTTGGTAGCTCCCCCCAAAGAGCCCAAATCTGATAGCTCAAGTGGTGATGGAGTTGTGAGTGCTATCTGTAAAAGAACAAGGGGAGAGAAACCCATAGTTTGAGCTCCCCTCAGACAGGCTGTAGGGCCTGAGGGAGCACCGGTATCCGTACACGTACCTTTTACTGCTTCTGATTTATTAAACTGCAAACGGGCAGTGGGATCCTATGGAAACAATCCAGAAGGAATGTATAGTACTGTTAATCACGACTCCTAGTCCTAACCGGGGAGATGTACAGGCTCTCCTAGAATATTTGTTTACCGCTGAGGAGAGGAGAACAATTTTAGAGAAGGCTAGAGAGGGACTGATCCAACAAGGCGGGGTGGGGTGCCTAATACCAATATGTACCTCCCGAAAGAGGATCCGGAGTGGGATCCAAACACACAAGTGTGAGGGATTAGAGAGGGGAAAGGAATATCAGAAGTTAATTTTGTATGGGATTCAACACGGAGTGCAAAAGCCTAAGAATTTAGCTAAACTATCTGAAGTAAGGCAGGGGGATAAGGAAACCCCGTCAGCCTTCTCTGAGAGATTGTGTGAAGTAGCTCGAAAATGGACCGATCGGGATCCGGAAGATGATAGCAATTCAAAGTTATTTAACACGCTGTTTATTGGTCAAGCAGCAGCAGCAGATATAAGAAAGAGATGACAAAAGGTAGGGGGCGAGGATGGCATGACAATCTCACAGTTCTTCTCAATGGCATCTAAGGTACGTAATAATCGGGAGGAAATAGAAGAGAAGGAGAAGCGGGGACGAGTAACGCTGCAAGCTGCTTTGTTGGCTGCCTTGAGGGAAGACCAGGAAAAAAGGGAGAGAAAATACAGGAGGTGAATTTTGTGGGTGAGGAAGGGGCTGTAGAAATAATAGTAGAAATGGTTATGACATTCCCCTGGGAATGCATCGGCATGCAAATTGTAAGCAAGAGGGCCGTTGGAAAAAAATTGTCCATGCCGTCTGAGTAATGGGGCAAGAGAGACAGAAGCAGCCGTTGGAGTCATGCCGGAGATTGGGTTGGAGTGAAGGGGGCCGGAGGAATCTCTTAAAATTTCCCCAGACGATCCTCTGGTTCCAGTCAAGCTGGGGAATGAAAGAAGAGATTTTTGTATTTTTCATTGATAGTGGAGGCACACATGCTGTAGTAAGTAGTTGTAGGGGACCCTTAAGTAGAACTAAAAGAAGCGTTGTTGGTGCAAGAGGGAAGAAGACTTTAAGGCTGTTTTTACAACCTATGGAATGTTCCATTGGAAACACTAAATTAACTCCTGAATTCCTTTAGATGCCAGAATGCCCCCTACCATTGCTTGGGTGGCATTTACTTGTAAACTGAATGCACGGCTAAGTTCCTCTGAAGACTCTGTTCAGTTGACTCTGTTCAGCCCGCAGGGGACCTCTCCTCTTTGTGGCGGATGCCAGCCTGAACGGGACCTCGCCTGTTTGGGGCACACAGATGGCGGGCGCTGTCGCCAAAAGGCAAAGCAGGGTCGTAGCAGAGTTTTCCATTTCTGGGGATGGGCTCAGCCGTCCCCCGCACCAATTTCTCCTATGTAGCAAGGGCGATGGTAGCTTTCTTCTGTTTTCTTGACGAACAAGAGGATGATGGAGCACGTGACAAGAGCACGATCTTTTTCTCTTCCTTTGGCAGTACAGGCACCCAAGGCCAGCCTGCATTCAAGGAACAGCATGGGGATATCTGTGTCGAGCGTTAGCAGAGGAAGGAAGCTTCTTTTGGAGGCTGAGGCGATGAAGCAGAGTCCTTAATTGTTCTGTTTGATTTTCAGCATGGGTGCGGGGAGGGCCTGGGACATGCAAAACATGGTCCCGGAGAGGGGAGCTGTCTGTTACGTGGGAGGCTGTGAGAGCTATCGTGGACACCACTGGACTGGCATCCTGTAAGGATGCTTTCACATGTTCTCTTGTTTAGAGGCCAACCTTGGCTTTGGGCTGTAAACTGAAGTCTGCCAGGCCGGTGCCAGCTTGGCGGCAGCATCTGCCCACGGCAGCACCAGCTTGGTGGTGGTGTGTGCCCATGCCTGTGCCAGGTTGCTGGCTGTGTCTGGCTTGTGAGGGTTGGGGTAATTGGCCCCCTGTTCCCCATGGCGTGGGCTCCAGCTGTGGCCCGGGGCAGCACAGGTGGGACCCATGAGGTGAGGATGGGGCTGGGCCCAGGGTTTAAAAAGGGCTGAGGATGGGGCTGGCCCTGCTGTATCCGCCATTATTTTAGTCAGATCCTGCATCATTCCGCTCAGTTAAAGGCTCACGAGAATTACTTAACGTTTGCATTGGGAAGTCCTGCTTCAAACAATGAATTTTCAACAAAATGTTTTTGACACTAGTCAATGAACTCCTGTAATACTGCAGCAAAATGACATTTTTAGTGGTTGTTGAATCTCAGAGTGATAACATAGGCGTCCCTGTTTGAGCCCTTACCGCAAGCTTTGCAATGTTTGTTTACACCCTGCTCGGTTCTTTTGTGAAGGTGTGTAGCTATGGGAGGTGCGTTATTGCCAAGGTGCTACGGTGCCGATGCTCTGGCTGTTGGCAGGAATGGGCAAAGCGGAAGGCTCTGTGGCTAGGGGAGAATGGCGTGGACGTGCTGCTGCTCTCTCTGTTGCACCAGAATTTCGACGGCTGGGTTGGGCTGCTAAATCAATGGAACGACCGGAAGAAATTTCAGAAAAGTGAGTACTCTCCTGTCTTTATCTTTGAAAGTCGTTGTCTTTCTACAGACCCCTGTCCATGGCTTAGCTATTTGATTGGCGTGAAACAGACCCAGAATTTTGCTTTAAGTGGTGTTCTGATTCGCTGAAATCCCCCGTAGGTAGAGAGCAAGAATGACAAATGTAGCTTGGTGGTTGAAGTTCTCGGGGTTTCTGTGAAAGCTAACTTGCCAGAATGCGTAGGAAGCAGCCTGAATTCCAGTAGAGATACTGCATAAAAGGCCCTTTTCTTGACAGGAAAAGAGCTTCACGAAACGTCGGCGCTGTTTGCCGTAGGGCCTCCGACATACTTGTTCAGTCATCGTGGGCTTTGTGCCGTTCCCGCAGGCACGATCTTGAACAAGTTTTGTACGGCAGCTGGTCTCTTAGCTGACTTTCTATCTCGCGCTTGGTTGCTTGTACCTGCTCAAAGCTGACTGTAGTGTCAAATGAACCCACAGGAAAATGTCCTCAACTCGCGCTGGTAGGGCAAGCCCGCTGTAGTTGATAAAATCGGAAAATAGCACCATGTTTTGAAACATTTGCCTTGCGAGGACGAGGGCTGTCTCCTGGTAGGCAGCTGAATTCTGTGACTGATTCCACCGGTCCGCTCTGGCACTTGAAGGAGGCAGTCCCTAAGCCAACGCAATCTCAAATGGGGGTCGTTTGGGTTTTTCTAATCATTTCTTAGGGATATGAGGCTTGCGTGGGTGTTTAGCTTGCCCTGTTCTTTCTGTTCCTAATTCTGAACGCACTGACTGGCATAAAAGAACGGTCGTCTTGTAGTCTGACGGTGTCGTCTCCCAGGAGCTGGTGGAAGGTCAGGGCTTACGTCAAACTGATAAGGAGGATTGAGTCTGGGAAGTGGAACGTCTAAACAAGAATTACTGTCCTTGGGAGAGAAGCACATCCTGAAGAAATAGGTAAGCTAATGGAAATGTTTTGGGAACCATCCGAAACAACTAGTAGGAGTGTGATAAGAAGCACCCTCCCGCCAAACTATCCTCCTGATGATACTAAAAGTCACAGCCCTCGAGCTGGAGACACCAGCCCAAGCAGAGCGCCCTCGCCTCTGAGCGTGCGCAGCATGTTAAAGTCGCGCTGTAGCTTGAAGTTGAAATAAGAGAAATGTAGACCAAGAGAAAACTGCTTTGTGTAATTACTTATGCATATGCATAGCTAGACCGTATCAATACTGTACTTGTAGGAGCGAACTTTGTGCTAGCTTTGCGGAGCTACCACCTAGCACCCATCTCTGCGCAGACATGCCATAAAAACACCTCTGCCCTGTGTGTATATTGGCGTCCCGCACACCGGGTAAACGACCTCACGCTTGTGGGATAACAGTTTTGACACCCCAGATGGGACCGAGCTGACAGCCTCGCCCGGTTCGTCTTGCCGCATCCGACGGGGAGAAGAGGCCTGAGCGGACTCCAGCGCGCACCGACCTGTTGCCTGGGGACTCCTTCAGCTCCTCCCCTGCGGTCGGGCGGTAAGTGACAAAACGGTGCAATGCTCCTGAAAAGAGGTGTTTTTTGGGGCTAGGAGAAAAGGGGGTAGGGGCCAAGATGTCTCGGGAAGCAGGCGGCCTGTGTTCTGTTCTGGGCTCTGCATAAGACGCACCAGGAAAGACAGGTGGCAGTAGCGTAGTTCTGTTTGTTTCTCCACGCTGTCCTGTTCTGAGTAACGGAGGGAGACGTCCCTCGTTCTGGTTTGTATAGAAATGCTGGGTTTTTCGGTACCGGTATGGGTGCTGCTGCTTCCCAGGAGGCAGCCCTTTGCTCTCCTCTAGGATGCATCCTGAAGCATTGCAAGAAATTTGGGGGAGATGCCATGACTAAAAATCAGCTAAAACGATATTGTAATCAACGGTGGCCACAATATCCATGGGAAGATGGTGAAAAACAGCCTGAGAATGGATCCTTGAAATATAACACTATATCGGAATTAGTATTGTGTTGTCTGAGAACTGAAAAATGGCATGAAATGCCTTCTGTGGATATGTTTTTTTTCGTTAAGGCGCGATTGGGATATTAGGAAGAAAGGTGGCTTAGTGGATTCTAAACATCAGATTGGCATATATGTGTTAAAAGAGAAAGAGGGAAAACCTCGTTGTATTGAATGGGAAAATTCAGAAGAGGATATTCAGCTGTTGGTAGCTCCCCCCAAACAGCCCAAATCTGATAGCTCAAGTGGTGATGGAGTTGTGAGTGCTATCTGTAAAAGAACAAGGGGAGAGAAACCCATAGTTTGAGCTCCCCTCAGACAGGCTGTAGGGCCTGAGGGAGCACCGGTATCCGTACACGTACCTTTTACTGCTTCTGATTTATTAAACTGCAAACGGGCAGTGGGATCCTATGGAAACAATCCAGAAGGAATGTATAGTACTGTTAATCACGACTCCTAGTCCTAACCGGGGAGATGTACAGGCTCTCCTAGAATATTTGTTTACCGCTGAGGAGAGGAGAACAATTTTAGAGAAGGCTAGAGAGGGACTGATCCAACAAGGCGGGGTGGGGTGCCTAATACCAATATGTACCTCCCGAAAGAGGATCCGGAGTGGGATCCAAACACACAAGTGTGAGGGATTAGAGAGGGGAAAGGAATATCAGAAGTTAATTTTGTATGGGATTCAACACGGAGTGCAAAAGCCTAAGAATTTAGCTAAACTATCTGAAGTAAGGCAGGGGGATAAGGAAACCCCGTCAGCCTTCTCTGAGAGATTGTGTGAAGTAGCTCGAAAATGGACCGATCGGGATCCGGAAGATGATAGCAATTCAAAGTTATTTAACACACTGTTTATTGGTCAAGCAGCAGCAGCAGATATAAGAAAGAGATGACAAAAGGTAGGGGGCGAGGATGGCATGACAATCTCACAGTTCTTCTCAATGGCATCTAAGGTACGTAATAATCGGGAGGAAATAGAAGAGAAGGAGAAGCGGGGACGAGTAACGCTGCAAGCTTCTTTGTTGGCTGCCTTGAGGGAAGACCAGGAAAAAAGGGAGAGAAAATACAGGAGGTGAATTTTGTGGGTGAGGAAGGGGCTGTAGAAATAATAGTAGAAATGGTTATGACATTCCCCTGGGAATGCATCGGCATGCAAATTGTAAGCAAGAGGGCCGTTGGAAAAAAATTGTCCATGCCGTCTGAGTAATGGGGCAAGAGAGACAGAAGCAGCCGTTGGAGTCATGCCGGAGATTGGGTTGGAGTGAAGGGGGCCGGAGGAATCTCTTAAAATTTCCCCAGACGATCCTCTGGTTCCAGTCAAGCTGGGGAATGAAAGAAGAGATTTTTGTATTTTTCATTGATAGTGGAGGCACACATGCTGTAGTAAGTAGTTGTAGGGGACCCTTAAGTAGAACTAAAAGAAGCGTTGTTGGTGCAAGAGGGAAGAAGACTTTAAGGCTGTTTTTACAACCTATGGAATGTTCCATTGGAAACACTAAATTAACTCCTGAATTCCTTTAGATGCCAGAATGCCCCCTACCATTGCTTGGGTGGCATTTACTTGTAAACTGAATGCACGGCTAAGTTCCTCTGAAGACTCTGTTCAGTTGACTCTGTTCAGCCCGCAGGGGACCTCTCCTCTTTGTGGCGGATGCCAGCCTGAACGGGACCTCGCCTGTTTGGGGCACACGGATGGCGGGCGCTGTCGCCAAAAGGCAAAGCAGGGTCATAGCAGAGTTTTCCATTTCTG